>NC_143020.1:540000-911250 GCF_055824585.1 Amblyomma mixtum
TGCTGTGTTCGTCTTTCTCTGTCCCTTGTCCCGTTTTGCGCTACCTAACATACCATGAACCACACCAGTATGCAGAGGGTGACCACCTGTATATACAAAAAAGAAGACTGGTGAGATGCAGAAACTGGTGGCTGTTTGCACCAGTTTTTGGCGTAAACTGCTGGCTACAGGTACCGCCTTTTTGGATATGGTCCGCCAGCTTGCACAAGTCACCACAGTGCACCGCGAACGCTTTTCATACATACCACCGAAAGAACTAACCATAGCATTTTCCATTTGATTACGGACAGAGGAGAACGCATACATCGATCGCCACAAACATGCTGTCTTTGCTAAAGCCCGCTAAAAGAGAAATAAGGCGTGGAAAGCTCACTGGCGACCGAGTGAGTGACACGGTCACGGCAGAAGACACACACGGAACGAAATTAGATCGGTTAACGTCAGTTGCAACCCTGTAACCTGCTGCGTTTACTTGCCCGCAGATGCAAGTGTTGAAATACCAGGTTTAAAGGAATAACTCCGGCCGGTTTCATTTAAGAAAATTTTTCCGGTATTGCGGTTATACACTTCTGCGGCTTTAATGTTACGTAAGGCGTTAACAAGGAATCCCGAATCTTTCGTGACTGCGCGGTGACATTTGAGGACGCACGCACAAACACGGACCATGTCTTCACACGCACACGCTGCAAAAGTGGCGTTCACCGGGTTGCACTAAGTTATCCTTGTTCTGTAGGCACGTAGATTTCCTTCTGCAAAGCTGCTTCTTCTCATAGACTGACAACACACAAACACGAAAATGTAAAGCACTGAAGAAGTGGTACAACTGGCAACACACGAATAGTACGAAAAGTGTGCGATTGTTGATGCCACCCGCGATGCAGCTATCGCTATCATACATCTTACCTGCATTGTTGGCGTGGGCACATTTAAATACAAATAAACATTTTCAGGACCATGTAGACAACCTAAATTAACTATATCATACAACGCCGCAAATTTTGATTTGTGCAAAATGTATAATTGATTCGAAACTGGCTGTTAGCTGTGACCTTCCAGCGCAAGCGCAAGAAAAAATGAAACTGAACACTGTTGGCTTTTGGTTTCGATATCGCAATCGGCGGACCACTATCCTTGCAGGCTTTCAATTTTATATCGGACTTAACTTGTACGTACGACGGTTTATTAGTGGTATTAGTGCGTGCTCTCATCCGATAGGTACCAACACTGGGCAAAATCATCCCTTGTCAGCCTTAACAGCTGGTCTAGCGCGCGCGTTCCGTACTTTTTTTGTGTATGTACTTACTACAGGTTTTTCAGCAGATATTACAATCTAAGTTTGGCTCGAGAGAGAATAATTAACTGCGTGAAAAAATTGTTTTGCTTACGGAATGTTTCTTTGATCGCTAGATGGTGCATATTATGGTGCACGATGGTGCACGATATCGCTGCCATCACCTGCCCTGGAACATTCATGACTGCATTGAACACCTGTACTTCTTAAAAACCCACCCGTTATGTAACACCCCGCAAGGGGTCTTTAAGGAAAATAAAGTGATGAAAGTGATAAAGTGAGTATGCAAGCATTACCAAGAAAAAAACTAGCAAATGAATTTTCAGTGCGCACATATTTATTGACATGACCATTAAATTTAGATATTCAGGCAATTCGCGCATGACCAAAACCATAACATAAAACAATTAAATACCACAATACAAGCAAACGTGCTGCAGTACAGTTACCAATAATACCACTCAAGCAGGAGACATTTCGGACAGTGCTGCTCTTTCTAGGTGCTTAGGCGGGACCAAAGGTTGCTGCTCGCTCCGCTGTCTGTTCACAACAAACTCCCTGATGACGTCGTCTAAACTTAGGAGCGCCATTCTTTCTTTATGCGTATGCAAAATCAAAAGAAGCGATAGCCTCTTTTGAGTTGTTCGGTTGCGCAAATCTGTTTTTATTCTGCGCAGAGCACTAAAAGCGCGTCCCCCAGAAGCGACAGACGCTGGTATGGAAAACAGAAGCTGAACATACCTCTCCACCTGATTCATCAACTGGCGCATGTTTTGCGATTCCCTTTGTAGGATCTCCAAAATGCCCAGAGTTTTAGTGGAATCAGCACCGTTTAGAATAGTTGGTAATAGCGTAAACTGCGCCGAGAGTCTGCGCAAGTCAAAATGAACTGCTTGCACTCCCAAAGCTGCCTCTAGTTCTGCTGTATACCGACTACCTCCAGTGGCGTTGGTTAAGATGTCTTCTAGTTTTACGAGCTACTCCATGCCCGGCTGCTCAAAACGCATGTTTTGTTTCCCTGTTATTCGGTCGGCAGCAGCGCAATACTCCTTGCGCAGCGCGGCCTTAACGTCCAACTGGCTGGACAGGTCTATCACTCGTCTCATACCTCGCAGGAGGTTTTGTCGGCCTTGACATACGTGGTTCCTTCAAGCCTAGGCGCGCTGCTGCTGTGCTCGTGTGCTGCCACAGCTTCTCAAACGCAGTTTCAAAGCACAACTGGGAGATCGCCTCGCAGAGAGCCACTGCTGCCTTTTTTGCACCTGCGGCGCAATATGTTGAGCTCTGGAGAGCCCTTGCTAGTACTTCACAATGCCCAAAGAAGGCTACGGCGATGTGGGTACATAACAAGTTTTTAAATTTCTCCAAAAGCCGATCATAATCTCTAAAAATAGCCTTGCCGCTTTCGGTCACTGAACCTGGTGTTTGCAAGAGCTCCTTGAGTGTCTCTTGGACTCTGGCGCAATTCTCAACGAATCTTTGCATCGACTTGACTCTAACTGTCCATCGCGTCGGGCAAAGCGGCGGTAGTTATTTGGCCTTGATCTACTCTCCACAGCTGACTCGTGTCCTGTAGGAAGTATTATATTTTAGCGCTTAGTAAACTTTTGCCCTTCTTGGAGTCGAAGACTGCGTTGGAAACGTCCTTAACAGTGCTAAGGGCGTCTCCAATTATCTTTAAACTCCTGCTAGCCTCTTGCAGTACCAGATCTAAACAGTGATTACTAATGACCATGGCTCACAGTCACTAAGTCTTTTTTGCACACCCGAAAAACGACCGGACGTATTCACCGCCCCATCAAAGCAGTGGCCACGTACACAGTGAAAGTCTAGGCCGAGGCGCAAAATAATGTCCTTGATGGCCGAGTACAGGGTCTCAGATCTACTGTCAGGCACGTTACCCAGCCAAAAAAGTAATGTGTAGGGAATATCCATATAATATAATGTATAAAGTATCAGATGTCCATATAATAATCGAACAAGTTCATATTATGTCCACAGAATATCCATATGAGCTTCAGTTTGATGACAGTGGACGTTTATATAATGCCCATATTTTGGCCACATATGGTCGCTCTGAGATATTTAAAGGACGCTGAAGAGATATTCATACAATATCTTTGTGGGTTGTGGAGGGAGGTTCCGGGAGTTCTACAATGAATGTAATGATGTTGTGTCAATATAACAAAGCACTGGGCAAGACCACCATTATTGTTATGTATCTTTATTACCTAGTCCGGTACCCCACCACTGTGACAAAGCCAAGGTGCAGGCATAATCCACGCAAAACGAGGAATGGCGGACAACTACTCTGGAGAGGTGCCCACTTGATTTCGAGTGGCCTGTGAATATAATAGAGCACAATACAAAGTATTAAATAGTAGTCATGTAACTAAAAAATGCACTTTGTGGTGAAAAACGTGCATGCTAAAGCAGTTTCTGCTTGGAAAAAATTAGCTCCAGCTAGGAATCAAAACCTTCAATGACGTGCTATTTGTACTAAATCATAGAACTTTTCAGAAAGTGACTGGATTTAGGCGCCATTTATCGCATGCTGTGCGATGTCAGTGCACGTTAAAGAACCCCAGGTGGTAGAAGTTTCCGGAGCCCTTCACTATGGCGTGTCTCATAGCCCGAGTTGCTTTGGGACGTTAAACCCCATAAAACAAACTTCTATTCAAAACAGTCCTTACCATTCCAGCGGAGAGAAAACACAAATTGCGAACGTTTTCTAGGTATGGAAACTGCTAAAAAATTGGAAACAAGATTTTTAAAGTCCAGATTTATGAAATTGTCACCGTAGGCATCTTCAAATCTTTTGAAGACAGATGTGATGTAAGGGCGCATGGGTTCTAAGCAATCAGTGGTTAGGGCGCTCGACTACTAAGCCAGGCAACCCAAGGTTTGATCCCGGCTGTGGAGGCTACACAGGCACCTTGCGTGCCTGTGTAGCAAAGTCAGTGCATGATAAAAAGAACTCAGATTGGTCGAAATTATCCACAGCCCTGCACTACAACGTCCCGCAAGTCGCTTTTTGACGTTGATGTCGACTAAATTGATGTCGAAATTGATTTTTGACGTTGATGTCGACTAAATTGATGTCGACTAAGTATATTTTGCTTGCAAAATCTGCCGGTGATGGCGGTACCAGTGTTTCTTTTCTTGGTCTTCTCTGGATTAAAAGAGCTCCGTTTTCGGTGAGAGTGCATGGTCTCTTTTTGAATTGGAGCGTGGTACACAAAGTTCTATTTGCCCTCTGCGACCCGTCAAGGCTCGGTGCCACCAAAATTACCTTCAGAGTGTAGACCAACTATTGTACAGTCGCCCTGATTTTTAATAATATAGCGCGAGCGTCGACCGAACTGCTAATCACCGCCTTATAACGGCGATAAGCGTGCAACAAGGCGAGAGTTCGCGCAGGCGCACGAAGGCAGAGCGTCGTCTGCTACGCTGTTCCGAGCACGAGGACACGCGCCCTGCCACAACATCAGTTCGCAAGACCCCGCCAAGTCGTTGAGCGCATGCGCATGATTAATTTGTGATACTGCACGAGACATGATTTCTTTCTCTCTCTTGTTTTTTTGCCTATGACGGGAGGCCACCCTGGCGATGCAAAGTTCTGATAAGAAAAAATAAAAGGAAAGAAATATAGCAGCACATTGAAACCATTGCCTGGATCGCGGTGGACTGGGTTCCAACCAGCTCTTTAATCAGCCTTGCAGTGTCTCGACGGTATAAAAAGGCATCGGTTGGAAGCCCGTTTATCGCGATCCAGGCAAATCGTCAGGCTGGCCTGCCGTAATAGGCAAAAAAAAGAGAGAGAGAAAGGAATCACGTCTCATGCAGTCTCACATATTAATCTTGTGCATGCGCTCTACGGTTTGGCGGGATCTTGCGAACTGATATTGTGGCAGGGCGTGTGTCCTCGTGCTCGGAACAGCGTAGCAGACGACGCTCTGCCGTTATGCGCGTGCGCGAACTCTCGCCTTGTTGCCATGCTCCTGAGTCAATTGAGGTATAGTGACTATAACTGAGGTCTACTTCAATTCCCTAGCAAACAAAACCTTCTTGTGCTTCTTAAAGGAGCAGAGACACCAAATTTTTGCTTGGGTGCTTTCTTCTTTCAAATGACGCGTTAGACGGTAGTGTACATGATCAGCCCGTGGCAGCCACCTACGACCGCGAAATTGTAACTACTTGATGCTGTTTCTGTTTCGTTTTCATCAGCTGAACGATAGTGTGACAGTTGGTGTGTAGGTCACGTGAGATATGAAAAAAATAAACAGCAACATACCTACTCATAAGTCGTTTATTGTCATTCCAGCTCTTGATGCAGGTTAGTTTAAGTGTTGTAGTGAATTAGAACTACGTATCAAAACAGTATTTTGTGTTTCCTTTTCTCTATCATGTGACCTACTACGCGTCACAGCCATCGGCCGGTTGATGAAACCGGAACCAAAAAAAGCATAGAGAAGAAAATAAAGTATAAATTTTTAGTGCTTGTAGCTGAATACCACGTGGTAAAATATGCATTTTAATGGCTAACACATCATTTGAAAGAAGAAAATATTCACTTAAAGTTAGTGTCTATGGTTCTTTAAGAGGAGTGTTTGTAGATCTTTACTTCCGTCTCGTCAGGGATCGTCTACAGGCTTTTGTTTGCATAACGTCATTTGGCATTCCACGCACAGTGGTAACTCTTATGAAATTGAAGCTGGCGCTAAGGAAGACCACAGAAAGAGGACGACACAGCAAACAAGAAAGCTGTTCTTTGTAGTCGTTCTTCTTTCGAGATAACAAAGCGTTCTTTTTTGTTGCGTCGTCCTCTATCTGTGGTCTTCCCAATAGCGCTAGATTCAATTAAAAGAAAAAGTGACCAAACAGCCTAGCACCAAGTTCTACTAAAACTCCGATGAGCTAGAGCAAAATGATAGCTTCCGGTTGTTTATGCTGTGCTTGCCCATCTACAAAATGGCTCAGCTCTAAACTTTTCTGAACTGAAAGCTGACTATTCCTTCTGCTTACGTCATTGCCGATGTGTATCGGCTGATACCGCCTGAAACGAATTCCGCACGCGTTTCCTAGAAACTTCTATGAGATTATAATATATGCCTACGGTTCCTTTTCTTTCAGCTCCTTGCCTTACCATTACTACGCCAGATTTCCTTACGACCAACGCGGTATGACCATTTACGTATTTAATTTACGCAAAAGCCTGAAACTCTTCCTTACCGCGCAAGAAATGACCAATTTACTGGCTTTTAAACTTGGGATCTAGCATTCTGTCTTCCACTGACTATTAATAATGAGCACAAAATATTAACCCGTAGTACTGAACATTTGAAACGCCGCAATATGACTATGACTATGTTTCAAACACAGCAATTTTCTCGGCTGCTGACCCGAAAGACGCGGGTTCGATCCCGGTCGCGGCGGTTGAATTTCTTTGGAGGAGAAATTCTAGATGCCCGTGTACTGTGCGATGTCAGTGCACGTTAAAGAACCCCAGGTGGTCGAAATTTCCGGAGCCCTCCACTACGGCGTCTCTCATAGCCTTAGTCGCTTTGGGACGTTAAACCCCATAAACCAAACCAAACCTAAACCAATTTATATTCAAAAATTCACTTATGCTTTCTAAAATAAGCATGAAAAAATATAGCCATTATTCCAAAGACTAAGCGTCTCCTTTTTTAAATTAAATTGTTTTTTTTGGGGGGAAAGGAAATGACGCAGTATGTGTCTCAAATATTTCGGTGGACACCTGAATCGCGCCGTAAGGGAAGGGAGGAAGGTGGAAATGAAAGGAGAGAAAGAGGTGCCATAGTAGAGGTCTCCGCAATAATTTTGATCACCTGGGGATCTTTAACGTGCGCTGACTTCGCACAGCACGCGGGCCCATTTTCAGTTTCGCTTGCGTCGAAATGCTGCCGGCGCGGCCGGATTCGAACACGGCTACAGGAGCTCAGTAGCCGAGTGCCTTAACCACTGAGCCACCGTGGCTTGTCGTCTTCTTTTGCATGTTCCATTTTCGGAACATTGGCATTACCCATATACAGGATGCAAATGTACTCTCCAACCTAACGAACTGCGTTTTTTCTGCCAGACACATTGTTACGAGAACCAGCCCATCGATATTTGTACCCCATTCAACGTAAGTGATTCTGTTTCTTTATCGCTAATTCTGACAAGTTTTTCTCCGTAATTCACACCGCAAGAGCCCGGGTCAGCCCGTAGGTATTTAAAATGTGTTTAATTTTTTTCGCATACTTGTCTTGTCGTTTCAGGAGAATGACACAGAGAAAGTGCGCGAACTGATAAACGTAAGTTCTTTGAAAAAAGGCATTGAATTTTGTACGCTAATAATGCAACGAAAATTGAATCTTTGCACGCAGATAATGGAACTTTATTCACAGGTTACGAACATTTATTTCGAACAAGTACGACCTGGGTAAAATAAGAAATTTATCCTCAGTAATTCTTTTTTTTTTCAGTGCACCAACTTCGAGGCAGAGTACAAGGTACTAGCTCTGACGTATCAGTTAAACGATGCCCTGGCATCTACACTTCCTGAAGAGGAGCGAAACAATAGCTTGTGTACGTACATTAGGCAGAGATTTTTACGAATTAATACCTATATATCTTGTGTGTAGTACATTTGCCGGAAGGCTATGCTTAGCCGTTCAGCTAAGGGCTACATCGACTGGCGGAGTCAAATATTGCAGTACTCTCCAAAGTATTCCACGTGACAGTCTCTATATAACGTCATTTATACTAATGACCCGCCGCCCTTAGATCATTTCTTCATACCCTAAATATTCAGTGCAGAAAAGAACGCGAGGCTACGAATCGCACGTAACAGGCAAAAGAGGCATTTGGAACACCGACAATGTTTTTCTAACCAGGGAGCTGTTATCTCAACAAAATACTTGCTAAGCACTCCGAATGCCACCGTACGAACAAATTGCGAATCACACTACTGCAATTGCTATTAGACAAAAAAGAATAAGTGGAATTAAGGCTACAGAAGCTATATCATCAAAATAAAACACACTACAAATAGAGGAGAGAGAGAGAAAACTTTATATACAACAGGAATTCGGGGCACGCCCCAGGGTCCCCGCACGACCCCACTCCACTCAAGTGTTTATGTTCCTGAGGTCCATAACGCTGGCAGCCCGGCCGGTGGCGATGGTCTGCACGGCCGGGTCCTCCGAGCGCAGCAGGGTCTCCCAGTCCTCCCAGGTCTTCAGATTCTCTAAGTCCCGCGGGGAAGGGTCCGCCGGGCAGAGGGAAAGGATGTGGAGGGAAGAAGCGAAGGGTTCTGGGCATAGAGTGCATGCCGGAGTAGGGAAGGAGGGATGATAGTGGGCTAGGGTAAGGGGCGCGGGGAGAGTGTGTGTTTGTAATCCGCGCCAGAGTGTTGCGTGTCTGTTATCTAGGGAGGGGTGGGGCGGAGGGTAGAGCTGGCGTGAGGCTCTGTAGGCCTGGGTCAGCTCACTGAATGAGTGCATGCGCTCCTTCGTGAACCCCGCATCCGAGGCCACGTGAGCCCGGTTTAAAGAACCTCGGGCTAAAAGGTTGGCGGTCTCGTTTCCGGGATTCCCGGAGTGCGCAGGCACCCATATCAGCTCCACTTGGCGGGGCGGGGGAGCATCGGGCGAGTCCAGTATACCAAAAGCAGGGACATGGATTCGGCCTCGAGCAAAATTTAGAATCGTAGTTTTTGAATCACTGAAAATGTACCGGGCTTCTGTGCGGGTGATTGCGAGTGCAATGGCGGCTTCCTCTGCAGCCTCTGGGGAGGTGTTGGGAGGGAGAGGTAGTGTGATGAGGGCAGATAAACAGGAGTCCGCCACAGCTGCTGTCGCTTCATCACCCGTGCAGGCAGCGTCCACCCATACGGCGTCCGGCTCGGAGCCGTACGCTCGATGGAGTGCCTGCGCACGGGCTCTGTGGCGCTGCTCATGGTGGACGGGTGCATGTTCCTCGGGAGCGGCCTGATGAGGAGCTCCCGGTGAAGGGATCGAGGGATGGCGAGGAGGGTTTGTCGTTGGCAGGTATTCTGATTCCGAGGGAGTCCAGGATATACCGACCTGTGGAGGTTTTTGTGAGCTTGATGTATTGGGCCTGTCGGTGGGCCTCCACCAGTTCCCCGATCTTGTTGTGGAGGCCCAAGCATAGTAATTTGTCAGTGGGTGTGTTGAGAGGAAGATGAAGTGCTACTCTGAATGCCTTGCGAATCAAAGCATCCAAAGCGTTTATATCATGTTTGGATAGTTGTAAGTACGGGGTAGTGTACAGCACACGGCTGAGGACAAAGGCATGAATGAGGCGACACAGGTCACGCTCCTTCATGCCTCTATGATGTCCCGAAACCCTGCGGATGAGGTGCGATATCGCGCCTACAACCTGCTCGAGTTTCTTCAGAGTGGTGGTGTTTTTTCCATCGTTCTGGATGTGCAGGCCCAATACACGGAGGGTGCCAACCTAAGGTACCGGTGCACCATTCAGTTCAATGGCAATGGGGGAGCGGGGACAGCGGTTGTTCTTAGGGCGGATGAGAAGCAGTTCGGACTTCTCTTGGGAGCAAGACAGTCCGATGGTCCGTGCGTAATTTTGGGTGAGGGTGGCTGCTTCCTGTAAGGTGTTCTCTATGTCGCCGTCACTGCCGTGGGTGGTCCACAGGGTGATATCGTCGGCATAAAGAGTGTGCTTCAGATGGGGAATAATTGCCAATTTTCGGGCGAGGGAGATGAGGGTAATGTTAAAGAGAAACGGGGAAAGGACGGACCCTTGAAGGGTTCCGATAATCTGAAGCGTGTAGGAGGGGGAAGACAAAGGTCCGAAGTGTATCTCAGCCGTGCTGTCAGTGAGAAATGCTCGAATGTAGGCATACGTGCGCACACCCACATTCAATGGGGATAGGGCAGTTATGATCGCCTGATGTTCAATGCGATCAAAAGCTTTGGAAAGATCCAAAGCTAAGACTGCCTTGGTGTGACCTGGAAAAAGCGGGTCAAAAAGGTCGTGTGTGAGTTGCAGCATGGCGTCCTGTGCGGATAGATGGGGGCGGAATCCCACCATGCTATGCGGGTAAAGATTGTTGTCCGCCATGTGACTTGCGAGTCTCGCTAACACAACATGCTCGAGGAGCTTCCCGAGACATGAGGTTAGCGAAATCGGGCGAAGGTTTTGAATGGTAAGTGGCTTGTTGGGTTTGGGTATGAATATTACCTTCGCGTGGCGCCACGACTGCGGGAGGCTACCCTCCCTCCAGCACTGGTTGAAGTATTTCGTAATCTGGGTGATCGATCGGTCGTCCAGATTACGGAGCATGGAGTTTGTGATTTGGTCTGGACCTGGTGCGGAGTTGGCGCGGAGAATCACGAGGGCCGCTCTGACTTCCGTCTCCGTGATATCGGTGTCGAGTGTGGGATTTGCTTGTCCTGTGTAGTGGGGTAGAGGTGTGGGTGCACCTGGAGAGGTGTACATGGTTTGAAGTGTGTCTAGGAGGGTGTCGGCATCGTCAATGTGTTCGTGTGTGAGGCGTGTAACGTGGTGCTGTGTTGCTGATTTGGTGCGTGTGGGGTCAATGAGGTGTCGAAGGAGTTGCCATGCGCGTTTGCAGCACAGGTTTCCTGCGATGCTGTCACATATCTGTCCCCAGTTGGACCGGCACAGCTCCTCAGAGTGTTGTTGCATTTGTGTCTGCAGCGCGGCCAGCCGCTTTTTAAGTGTCCTGTTAAGTTTGTTGCCTTTCCAGCGTTCCAGGAGGCTGTGATAAGCTTCCCAGAGGTGGGCTAGGCGTGTGTCGAGTGTAGGGGTTTCGGTTGTAGTTTAAATGTGTCGCGTGTTTTGATGAACGTCATGCCTGAGTGATTGCACCCATGCGTCGATGTCCGCGATGGGAGTGTCTGGGAGGGCGGTGCGTACAGCGCGAAAGGCATCCCAGTTAATGAGTTTGTGTGTTGTATTTGCGTGACGGGGTGGTTTGTACGGGACAGTGATTTGTATAATGTAATGATCACTGCCCAGTGTATGTTGTGTTCTGTTCCCGGTAACGCCGCGGATACAGCGGCTCAGCGTCAGGTCCGGACTGGTGTCCATGCTCACACTGTTGCCGATCCGCGTAGGCGTCTGAAACGTGTTGTGCACAGTGAGTTGGAGGTTCTGCAGGAGCAGCCAGAGCCTGCGACCTCGATGTGTCGTGGTTGTGTATCCCCAGTCAGTATGCTGACTGTTGAAGTCCCCGCCGATGAGTAGGGGATGTTTCCCTGCTAGATGATGTAGGTCTCGCAGAAGTGATTCTAGCGAGGCGATCGGCTGGGACGGGGGTGGTATATGTTTGCTATAAATATAGAAGGAAGTGAATGTGTGTGATGTATAAGTTCAGTGATCACGCAGGGTGTCTCAGACGTGATGTGATGAGTTTTGTAGGTGAGGCTGTGGTGGATAAGTGTGGACGCCCTGGGTGTGTTAGTGGTATCTGAATGTGTAGATGTGTAGCTGGGGAGGGTTGCCCGGTGCGCAGTCTCCTGGAGCAGAAGTATGTGGAGGTAAGTGTTGAAAACTGTGAAAAAATGTGCTTTACGGCAGCTTGCGTCTTTTTTCCCCCTGATGCGCTCTAAATGCGCTGAAATAAATGAATTTGAAATGAAAAGCACATATCTGGCTGCCTGAAAGAGTGCAAAGAAAACAAATTACTGAAAGAAAGTCTAGTGAAGCACCGAAGCACGGCTTTCACCTGTGCTGGCAGACCGCCACCGCCCGGAAAGCAATATTTGTTTACGCTCAAGTCAGCTCATTCTCCCATGGCATTCATGTAGTAGGAGGGAATGAGGAGATGGGGAATAAGTGAGCAGGCCCACACAAAAGGCTAAAGTATGGGAATGGTGTCTGCAGCGCGGATACTTAGGCAAGCCCAATAAATCTCGCAAATTATGAAGGACTATGGAGGTTCAGTTACTTTTCGAGGCCGAAGGAGGTCTGCCGGCCTGTGTCGTGGAAGCAACAGATGAGAATGCGGGTAGCTTCGCCTAGCGAGGCTAAACTTAACTTGTAGACAGAAGTTGGTTGGGCAAAGGGACCTGCGGCTTGAAGCTACTTTCCTGACATAATGGGAAAACGTTAGTAAAGTAAGCTAGAAGGAGCTTGATGGCTTCACTGCACACTAGGAAAGCCATGCAAATAAAGATTGTTTTGATTTGGTTCGGTTTATAGGGTTTAACATTCCGAAGCGACTCAGTTTATGAGGAAGGACGGCGTAGTGGAGGGCTCAGGAAATTTCGACCACCTGGGGATCTTTAACGTGCACTGACATCGCACAGCACATGGCCCTCTAGAATTTCGCCTCCATCGTAATTCGCCCGGAAAAACAAAATAAAAGTGCGCTGACCGCGATAGCTGAAACAGTGGGGATAGGTGATCGGGAAGTATGTAGCGGCAGGCCAGCCGTTAGTCCACAATGATGTTATTCTGATGGCAAAAAGATGGTCACATATGAGTATTGAGCAGTCGCCCTACCGCATTGGTTTCTATATTTGTAATGACGCCTACGTTTAGTTTCATGCTGCATTAGATCTGCGCGGTTCTGGACTCAAAGCCTCCTTCGCTACGTTGAGGCTAGCATCTTTGCATAACGAGTCAGTTCTCTTCGGTAAAATGCAGTTCATTGGCTTTCACACATTGGTCGTCGTCATCGCTTCAGCTTGATCGATGTTTACGACGTGTGATTCTATTATTTTCCTCCGTTGACGTGCACACATTGGTCGTCGTCATCGCTTCAGCTTGATCGATCGCTACGACGTGTGATTCTATTATTTTCCTCCTTTGACGTCCCCCGCCTCTGTGCACGCGGCAAAGTTAGCGGCCCAGTTGGTTCCAGTCGACAAGGAGTGGGATGCTGTCGGCGGTGGTCACTCTCGCCCTAGTTAGACTTGCTGCCCGCGGGATGAGACAGATGACCAAGCGATAAAGCGACCATTGTAGAGGACCAGCAAGTATGCAGGCCACATTGCTGCTTATATAAAACTTTCTCTTCCAAACTGAAGGTCGTAACTTCAAGAAATCGGTTCTCATCTCCACGTTTTGTCCTCGTGGGGACTTTGGAAATAATAGAGCTGTTTAGAGTCTTTCATGCTGCCTTGACGGAATTTTTACATTCACCGATGAATGCTTTCACAGCTGAGTGGATGCCGTTGTGCTCCAGTGTTTGAACTGAAGGGGGCGGGGGACTGTAGACGTCGAAGGGGTAGCAGCAGTGTAGAAAGTCTGCCATCATTAGTCATGTAGCCCTAGGTGGCCCTAATTCAAAGGCGGTATTGCGTGTGTCTATGGAGGCGGAAAGCTTTGAACAGGATCCCATTTCCGGTCATCTGGGTCACTAGGGGACACGAGGAGGCGCACTCACGGTGCCGTGGGTGAGTGCGTCAAAGGAAACCCACTCATTATGCCGTTAATGGCATGCTTGCCGCAGTTTTCTTCCCAGTCGAACTTGTTAACTTGAAACGATCTGATTTCATGCAGCTAGGACTGATTTCATCGTGCGATGGTGCTCCACGGGAAAGCCTCTGCCAAAGTACCTTTACAACTTGACGTGCGAGGACTATCTGGGCATGGTCCAGGTTACGTGTGGGAAATCCGTTACATTTAACGCTCCCGACGTCGACGACCTGAGCCAAGTAAGTGCAGAAAAGGATGTTCTGTTTTTAAAGCGGTAGCATAAAAGCCTTATCGGGACAAACATGTGCTGTCGGTAATAAATGCCACCCATTAAATGAAGTGCCGTCCACAGACCGCGTTATTCCAATTAACTGCAGCGTAGTGGCATCACCAGACCGGAACTGATGTCACTTGCGAAGAATGCACCAACAGTTTCTTGCTATCACGTTGCCAACACTATGGTCAATAGGTATCCTGTGAACTTTTATGCAGGTCTCACAAATAAAATGAAATCAGAATTTCATCCCGGCATATATAAACTAGAAAATGACGACTGCGGTTGTTATCACAACCGCAATTTCGTCCACTTGGCTTTCGCATTCTAGTTACTGACTTGCATATAACTGCGTAAGCAGGTTCACTGGAATAGAGCATCGAGGCACCCTAGGCCTGCGTAAAGTTAAAGGCATGAGCTTGTAAAGCTAGGGCCTCCGTCGTTAAGTTTTCGTGTCTCCGAAGTGATATGAACAGAATGCGAGACCGCTGAAGGGAGCCATTGAAACTATCGCGCCATATCCTTGAGGCGCAGCTGAAGTGTCCCTCGTATTTTCGCAGGCTACAGATGATGAATTTTACACTTCCGTTTTTCTGGCGCTCAGTTAGCAAACTATGCACGACTAATGTGCTTTCACCCTGATTCTTAAAGGTCGATGCGGATGCTCATTGTTGATATCACCGATGAGATGGCGGTGAGAGCGTGCTAGTAGACGCTGAACAACATTTCTTATTTGACTAAATAGCTTGTTAATTAACACAAGCTTGGAAAATCTCCACTTTTGATTGCCGTGTACAACATCTTGTTTTTTTTTTTGTATTCAGCTTCGTTGACCTGAACATGACCTGAATGCGTGTGTGTTTTTCTTATTTTCAAGTACTCCCAGAACCATGAAATCGAGCAGCTGTGTACGGAAGGACAATCTTTCACAGTAAGTACGGCCAGTTATTGCCGTCTGTATACACTTAGGAACAGTTGCTAGAACCATAATATTCAACACTTGTTTTATCTCTTGTAACAAGTTTTCATTTTTAACATGTCGCAGTCGGCGGCTAAAAAGCAGTTATGAGTGGTTTTCTATATCGAAATGGCAAATACTCATAACATAAGCGTCGCTACATCGAAATGCAGAATTAGGAGCTCTGAAAAAGCGGAAGTAACTGCCACTTGAAGATTGTTCCTGCTTTGAACCATATACAGTATCTAAATATAGAATTCAGTTGTTTCTTGCGGCTTCGATAAATGTTTAGCACTGCTCTTAAAAATTTTTGCTTGTGCGAAAAAGCACATTTACATTTAACGCATTGCATGGAAGCTGCCACCAGTTCTGCTTAAATATTTAAAGCAAGATTCATGTAAGTAGAATTAAATACATTGGATACAAAATGAACAGAAACGATTGCAACGCTGCAGTATAAAGTACCACAGTCTAGAAGCTATTGAATTTTGTGAATAAAAAGCATTGTGTGTGGTTGATTCCTGAGCCTTAAATAACGCCCATAAAAATCGCAAAGGACTTCCTTGGAACTATTTCGGCGCAAAAATAACTTTAAAAAATTCAGAAAAAAAAGTGACAGGATGATTACCACTGTGTATCCCGAGATTCAGTGAAAGCTGACAATGCATTTATATTTAGCGATATATCGAGGTAGTAACTATGAAAGGGACTTCATATCTTCATAGTTCTAGAGAGCTCTTTTGGTTTTACACGCGTACTTGCTTTTTGACTGGCTCTCCTCTCCAGACCGTAGCCCTATAACAGGCGCGCAGTGCCGCCGATGCTCCCCCCCTCTAGCGGCGCGTTTAGCAGCAGTTACCACAGATACACCGTGCTACAATCCTCCGCTCTCACTCTACCCTCCTTGTTGCACGGTAATCGCCTTCCGTACGGCTCTGGTGGTAATCACTTACCGGGTACGCATTACTCCGCTCACGTCAGACCATCCTCCTTCCATAGTAACTGTCTTCCGAGTGGTTTCCATGGCAACGCACTGATTCGATACGCCAGGCACTACTACTAGGCCGGCGTGTGTCGCTGTAAAAATAAGCGATCTCTCCTTCTGCACCAGAACAGCTTAAAAAGTTGTCTCTAGATATCATCATCTTTATCATCATCATCAGCCGGACTACGCCCACTGCAGGTCAAATGCCTCTCCCATGTCTCTCCAATTAACCCTGTCCCTTTGCCAGCTGCGGCCACCGTATCCCCGCAAATTTCATAATCTCATCCGCACACCTAACTTTCTGCCGCCCCCTGCTACGCTTGCCTTCTCTTGGAATCCACTCCGTTACTCCTTAAGTACCAGCGGTTTCTTGCCTTCGCATTACGTGCCCTGCCCCAAGCCCATTTCTTCCTCTTGATTTCCACTGGGATATCATTAACCCGCGTTAATTTTCTCACCCACTCTGCGCGCTTGCGGTCTCCTAACCTTATACCAATCATTTTTCTTTCCACAGCTCACTGCGTTGTCCTTAGGCTGAACCCTTTTCGTTAGCCTCCGCGAGGGACAAAGTATGGATGGTATAGCGAGTATAGCGAGGGACAAAGTATGGATATCCGTCGCCTGTGGCGACAAGGTTGCAAAGCGCATCTGCAGGGGATCTTGAAGTGAATATTGCGAAAAAGAAATCCTAGGCGACCCTCGGTGAATCGTTTGAATGCGTTAGAAGCCAAACGTTCGTTATATCCGAGGTGGTAGAATTAGGTTGGTTATATCCCAGATCAACGCACTAAGTACGTTACATCTGAGGTCCACGCACAAGAGTTCGTTATATCCGAGGTAAGAACAAAAGTTTGTTATATCCGAGATTAACCTGTGAAAGTTCGTCGCCACCTTCCACCACGTATACGGATAGACGGAGCTTGCCGTTCCCATTTTCATTGACCTTTTCAAGATTAACTTATTTTTAACGTTAACCTGCCTTAGACAGCAAGGTAAATGAAACGTTTCGCTCAAAATGCGGAGTCAGTTTCAGATACATCGATGCTCGCACTAAAAAGCCAGCTGGACGGGAATATTCGTCGAAGCATTGCTAATCGTGACCGCTAGTCATAAATGACACGCATTATTTGCAGCGGAGAACCTTCTCTGACTTGGTTAATCAACTAAGGGTAAGTAATAGTCTTGCTATACATTTTATATGCTACAAACCAAGCAAATATGTTGCTATCATACCCAGAAATTCTGGAGAAAAGCATTTTTTAGCGGGAAACATTTTATGAGCGCAATTTTTTTATATATTGTAAAATTTTACTATAACACTCAATATATATTCAACTCTCCCGTCAGCAGACTGGCAATTGTTTTGCGATTAATGTTTTTGCTATCGTCAGAAATCTTCCCCATTGTCTTTCTAAGTTCTATGGCGATCTTGACTGCTCAATGCAAGCGATGGAAAAACCTTGAAAGAAAGATTTTGCTAACATTCGAAGAATGAACTGTTGCCTTCAATATTTAGAAAACAGCCCATTACAATATTCCAATACTAAAAAATGTGACCCAAGAATGTTGGACACGGATAAAGGCGGACCCTCAAGTTTCGACTGCTTCTTTTAGGAAAAAGGTCCTGATACGGTATTTCGTGACGATTACTTCAGATTATTCCACTGGCATGAAAAACATTAATTACCGCTAAATTAGCCTTTTGACCAGCGACATGAAGATGACACTTCCTTATGATAGCGATAACTAATAAACTAATGTACCTCACGAAATCTGAACTTAATCCAAGATAACTTCTGGGAGAGAAATTTTTAACTACCTTTTTCTGGGTGGTATAGAATAAGGTTACATTTTACAAAAAGTGGCGAACGCTGTTGTCGTTGCTAGCGATGGCGTAGGACTACTTCTCGTCTACCGTTCCACTTTATGTAGACGTCACTGCATATGGGAGATTGGAAGAGAGAAAAACTCTTTTTTTTTTCGCATAGACAGTTGTCTGCTTCAGTATCCGCGGAGAAATGTTGCCAGCTGAAAGGATCTGACGCTACTTTTCAAGAAAACACACGGTTAACGGACGTTATTGCGACATCCCAGGCGGCGCAGGCCGACTGCCGACCATGGGCTGTTAAGTGGCTCCTCGTCGGCAGCCGACTAAATCGGCAAAAGAAGCTCGGCAAATCATCGCACCGTGAGCACATGCCAGGCTGCTTGGCTCAAGGCTGGCGTCCAAGGTCAGGCAGCCTTCAGCCCTGACATAAAACCACCAGGCAACCCTTAAAGAGCTTGGCATATGCAGATGGCCCTATGTGGAGCCTACATGCACCATTTACCACGGCACCTTAAAAACTGCGCTTTGGTTTTATTCAGGACTGTTGGCGGTACATTAAGTTCTTTTAGCGGTTTAATATCGGATTAAAAAAAGCATAATCTTTTTGCCAGCGTTATTATATTCTAGAAATGGAATTATATTATATAATATAATTATATTATATTCTAGAAATGGAATTTCTAGAAATGGAATGCGCTTGTTCCTTCATGGCTACCTCCACACACTGTTCATTAAATTACATAAAGGTGTTTTTCTACCTACACTGAACTTGCACAAAAAACGTAGCACAAGCGTTGGTTCACGTGTAAGTTATCCGAAGCCACTGTTTTAAAGTAAAATTCACTGGATGCACCGATTCACGAATACAAATAGTTGAGCCTACCAGTGATAACTCTGTTTTTTTTAGTGCATTCACTCCAGCATCATGCCACTTCTGCCGTTCGTGAAATACTACCACGCCTAATTACTTTCAAGATCTTGGAGTGGAGAAAGTACGAAACTAGCTAGTAGAGTACAAAAGTGCAAAGAGAATAAAAAGTAGTAAGTCATAGAAAATTTAAGTTGTCCGCTGTTTTTTATTTTTAATTGTTTCTAATTAACCTGGCCATGCACTACTAATGGACCTAAATTCTGTGCACCCAATTGAAACACAGTGAGACACTCGCGACTGAGCATTCATTCATTCATTCATTCATTCATTCATTCATTCATTCATTCATTCATTCATTCATTCATTCATTAATTTTGCACCATGGAGGAGCGAAATAACTTAGAAAAGGCAGTTACGTCACATTTTTTGAAGCCCGCTTCTGTTGCGTCTTCTGTTGCTTTCGCGAAGGCTTAGACAGCGGAAGTGCGCAGAGCACCTCGCATAGATTTCTTCCGCCTCAACGGCGATTTACTGTTGGGCGCCACATTTAATGCCTTGCGATGTTGAAGGAATCATGCAGGGACTTCGGCGAGGTGATTCTGTCTGGTGCCACAAACACAAACAAAAAGGTTGGGCGCCAAAAGCTGCTCTATTATGACGGCATACGACTGTGATTCTGTGTTGCCATCGGCAGAACAGTTTCTCTCATTTATTTCAAGTATAGCAGTGAATCTAAAGCGCAACTTGCATTCGTGGAGCTACAGTAAGTCTCGCATTACCTGTGACAAAAAAAAGAGCCCGAATAACTGTTATTGCTGGATTATGGGTGAGCCTCACAGGGATGCTCGTACACACGCTGGCCTCAGCACGCGAAGATCACAGAGCAGAATAACAGCACGTGGAAATTCCACACACGGCAATATTAATTTGGCGTATTTAAAGCCCCATAAGATTTCTGATCTCTCAAGCTTGCTCCTCAGAACATTTATAGTAGAAGAAAATTACACGTTTAAGTGTCGTTAAATGATGCATAATTTTCACGTTCATAAATGGTCAAAATTGCTTGGAGTGATATTTGTTCACTTGATGGTTGGTGACGAAACCACGTAAATTTTTTAAACCCCCTCAGGTGGCGGAAGAGCTCGTAACGTGAAATATGTCTTTGAACCTTCGTGGATATAACAAATTAGAGATGTCTCCAAAGCGTAAAAAGCTAAACCAAGCTAAGCAGCATACATGAACAGGAAAGAGCAATTAAGATTATCATCAGATTTTAGATTTCTACAGTCCAGTGGCCGCACATCTGCAAAGCAACCTACTCTAAGAGCCTCTGCAAACAAGACCAAAAATAAACGATAAACAAGGTGGGCACTGAATAAGATCCAGCAATATAACCAGGCGGGTATGTCCTTCACTACCACACATTCAGATAATTCTATGCTAATCATTCGGCCTAGTAATGTTCACGCAGTCACCGTAATCAACAACGGGGCACTGAAACGCTGTGGCAAAGTCGGCGTTGTCCCTGACAAGTTCGTTCACTAAAGCTCTAGCCTGCGAAGCGATGCTGCAACGGTAGTAGGCGAAGCGGGCGTAGAACTGGGCTTCGGATATCCGGTAGAGGCTCCAGGCGTCCTGTACTGTGTACCAGCTAGCTCTTGCGTCCGCTGGTCTGACGGCGTCACCACGGGCTGTGCCCGCAGCCCCGACAATGGCGGCGATTTGTAGCCCCATCTTCAGCCCTACCACACGGCGCATGTCGTCGAAGTACTCGGCGTGTGAGGCATTCAGCACGCATTCCCTGCATGGAAAGTATTGCTAGAAATAACCTTAAAATAGGAATTACGAGACTGTTTTAATGCGAAATCATTAGATGACTCACTTTCAATATCATGTCTGCAAGAAACGGCACCATGTGACGTCACGAGCTGAGAAGTCTCGCGATGAAGATGACGTCACACCTAAATAAATCTAATTAGGTAACGCCAAGACCAATTGGTAGGACCAGTGACGACATCCTACGAGTGTGTCGTCATGACAGGTCACGTGACAACGACGTAATGTGACGTCACACCAGATCAAGGGACAATGGCGTAATGTAACCACATACCTAGACACGTGACAAATATGTAATGTGACTTCTTACCAGGTCCCCACTCAACCCCCTCTACAACCCCTAATTCATGAAGGTCTAGATGAAATCCCAGCGATCATCCGCCCCGGTGGCTTAGTGGTTAAGGCGCTCGCCTACCGAGCCGGAGTACCCGGGTTCGAACCCGACCGCGGCGGCCGCGTTTCGATGGAGGCGGAACGCAATAGGCGCCCGTGTGCTGTGTGATGTCAGTGCACGTTGAAGATCCCCAGGTGGTCGAAATTATTCCGGGGACCTCCACTACGGCACCTCTTTCTCTGTTTCTGCCTCCACTCCCACCTTCCTCCCTTCCGTTACGGCGCGGATCAGGTGTCCACCGAGATAAGCGAGACAGATACTACCCATTTATAACTACGAACAGCGCAGAAAGCAGTACTTCAAAAAACTACACAGAATGTTCACTACACTCGCATCAGTGAGAAAGCATCGATTTGTGCTACGTAAAAGATGACGATCAACCGGCAGTGCGCGGGAAGGAGCGCTCACGCTAGGCCAACTGAGAACAAACAATGTAACAGAACGAACGATTTTGCCCGGGGTTGCTACCCATCGGATAAGTGCTCACACACTAAAAGTTTCGTTGGAACACTTCGCTTGTTATGACGATAAAATTGGTTGCTATTATGCACGAAGTCTGAAATTATCGCCCTCCCAAAGTTGAGTGAAACCTCCAGCACAGTAAAACGAATTTAAATTCTGAAAACTGAAATATATCTTTGTTCACTGCTGTACGCTCAGCGCTATTAACACGTACACGTTATGTGGTAATAAGAGGGGGAGTATCGTGTTTTCTTGTTGCAGTCTGGTAGAGGCTCTTTGACGAAACCAGACCAGCTTTATTATTGCGGTATGTATCTCAGCCGTTAGCGAAATGTGAGCTCTATCAGTTGCAATCACTGCGACCCTGAATGTGATCGCTGCTTTCTAAGGGCATGTCTCGTGTGTAGCTGTGTGCCACGCTACACAAAGGCCAGTTTTCTGTTGTACGCAGTGTCTAGTCCTTCGGTCCTTCGATCAAGGTGCAAAGCATTGCAGGCAGTTAAGCACGAAACATTGTACGAAAGCAGGTTTTTGCAGGTGGACACCAAAGCCACGTATACCTGAAAACTTGATTGAAAGCGCCTTTCTTTTCCTTTCGTGACTTGCGCACATGATGATGATGATGATAACTTTATTTTCCGCCAGATAAGGAAGCCCCCTACTCCCCGTCCCCGGCACACAGGCCTTGGTGACGGGGGCCGGGACCGCCACGATTAGAAGCGGGCGAAGAGGTCTTGATTGAAGAGGTCTTGCCAGGCGGATGGCTTGCTGCTGTGAAGCAGGGGCCTTGCTCCGCAGCAGGGCTTCCCAGGTTTCTTTACAATTTATGTTTTCGTTAGCCCCTGGGGAGCTAGCGCATTCCCAGATTATGTGGTCGAGAGTCCCTCTCGCCCCATAGTGCTTGCACTTATCGTTTTCTTTATCTCTGTGAACATGATAGTCCCACACCGGGTTTACGAAGTTCCCAGCTTGGAGGCGTCGCCATGCGATTGCCTCCCTGTTGTTTAGACTTTTATCCGGTGGTGGCACCAGTCTCCTCTGTACCTATAACTTTCAATAATTTCCGTATAATTTTGCAGACGCTCGTCCATGTTCTGGCAGTCGGGCGGCTCCACAGCTAGCCGGAAGTAGAAAGCTCGGGCTAACTCGTGGGCCGCGTCGTTGCCAGGAATGGACGCGTGTGCGGGAGTCCAAATTAGGCTAACTTTTCTGTTTAGCTGTCTACTGGCCAGAATCCTTGCCGCTTCCGGCGAGATCCTGCCCTTTCCAAAATTATAGATGGCCGTTTTGCTGAGGCACGATGATGGAAACCGTCGAAGGGACGGACATTGATCCGAGCGAGCTAAATGTGCCCGGTCAGTGGTACACTAGCAAAAAAACAGGCAAAGCGGCGCCGAATGAGGCTAATCCTAACCTTAGCCCCAACCAAGAGACGCGCATCGTGGAGCGGCGGCAGGCTGCCGAGAAGCTCGCGAGAAGGAAAATGGCGGCGAAGTCGGTGGAAAGGCAAAACATCAGGCTCCCCAGCGACGCCGAAAAGATAATCATGAGACCCAGCGGCGGCGTCACGCTGCTGACGAAACACGGGAACGCGCACTTGGCGAACGCTATAATTCAGGCTGCCGGAGTCGACCAAGACGCAGCGGGAGAGGACATCGTCTCCATCAATACACGCCAACAGTCTATTCTCGTGGCGACGAGAGACGCCGGGCGAAAAAGAAAATACGTAGAGCTGAAGCAACTCACTTTCGAAGGGGAGCGAATAGATATAACCACCTACGTCGCCATGCCGGAGGACTGCGGAAAGGGCGTAATTCACGACGTCCCCCTCTACTTCTCGGAGGCGGTCATATTGCACCGTCTCAAGACGCACGGCAACCCTCCGGTGCTGGGGGTCCGATGATTAGGCAAGGAATTGAAGACAGTCCTGATACTGTTCAAGACAGCAAAGTCCCGATGTGGGTGCTCATCACGCCATTGGCTCAACGGTGCGCGCTCTACCGGAAAAAATACGAAGTGTGCAACGCATGCGGACGAATGGGCAACCGAGCCGATCTCTGCCCGGACCCTAAAAACGTAAAGTGCCGCGGTTGTGGGGCGAAAAATCCGCTCGAAAATCGTCAATGCGAGATCAAGTGTCAGCTGTGCGCCAAAGGACATCTGCTCGGCGATAAGAAATGCAAGGAGCTCTACCGCACGCCCTACGAGGTGAAGAGGCGGTGGGAGCAAAGCGGTGGCAGTTCGCCAAAACACGGGACCCGGCAAACATTGGAGATGAATTGCACACGCCAAGGTCGCTCCAGAGACAAGCGCGGCAACAACTACGAGGGTTTCCGTGCCGAAGATTTCCCGAGCCTGGAAGAGACCACGGGAAGGCATCCCGGACAGCACCATCGTCGGGGCAGTACGCGCTCCAAGAGCAGAGGGCGCTCCGGATCCAGAGGGCCTACGTAACCTCCTAGACCCAAGGAGGAGGACACTACAGGAAGCAAGCCGCAGCAGCGCGGCCGCTCGAGCTCCCGCACCAGGGGCCGCTCCGGATCCAGAACAGGGGGAGATCGTGTTCCAGAGACCCGGCGAACCCATGGACTAAGAAGCGGAGTCCGAGCGGGAACCGTAAAAGGGTGAACTTTGACAGGGGGGCTTCCCAGGCTAAAGACAAGGACGAGGAGATCGATAAATTAAGGAAAGAGGTTGGGGAGTTTAAAGAGATCATTAATAAGCTCACTCAGGAATTGAATAAACCAAAATTGTAGGCGCGTACGCAGTCCCCCTCACCCCACAGCGCGCCACCAAAATTGGTTTCGAGATCAACATCCCCGGCGCCTAAGGCTGTGACTTCCACACAGCCTGCGACACCGGAGGAGGAAAAAATGATTGTAGAATCGGCTAGGCCGCCTCCTACTAAACGAAAAGGGGAGGACGCTGATTTGTTGGTGGCACTAGAGAAAAGATTAGAAGCCAAAATGGACGCTAAATTTGATTCGTTCATGGCCCAAATTCTGGGAGCAATAAATCAGACGCAAAGCCAGGTACAAGTCCTTACGGTTGAAGTGCAAAGGCAACGGGCAGAATTAGTTGCCATCGGAGTATGGCAGCAAAAAGCAGAGGAGCAATTTGACCAGCTCCAAAATGGTTAGAGGCGCACCAACTGAGTCTTTAATGTAGCAGTGGAAATTTCGAGAATTCCAACCCAAGCGGGCGTTAGTGCAACAATATCTGACGCTATTACATGAGAAACCACTAGCTATAGCCCTGCAGGAGACGGGCAAAACACCAAAACTGTCGGGATACCAAGCTTTTTCAAGTGACAGAGGTGAGAGATCTCGCGTCACAACGTTGATTAAGAGGAACATTGCGGCAATGGACCACGAAGTCAACTCGAGCGAAATTGAAGGAGTGCTATTAGAAATCCTTACTGGACGAAAAGAGGAGCCGAGCGTGTTCCTCTTAAATCTGTACAGTACGCCACAGCAGAAAAACGTGAGATTCAGGGCCCTCTTTCGCAACGCGATTAAGGCAGCCGAGACTAACCCCGTGAAGTGACTTAAAGTCAGTGACTTTAATGCCGGGCACCCGGAATGGGGTTACGCTAAACAAGATCCTAAAGGCAGGCAGCTATGGGAGGACGCGCATGAGCTGGGACTCACCCTACACACGGACCCTAGTAGTCCATCCAGGGTGGGTAACAGCGTGTGCGCAGACACCTCCCCTGACCTGACGTTCTCTAAAAATGTGACATCTAAAATGGCACAATTCAGAGAAAAATTTCGGCAGGGATCTTTTCATTCTGGCCTCGATCCTTAAAAAAGGAGTTAAGACGCGTCGTGCGCGTCAACCGCGAGTAACGGAATAGGAAATATTTAGGAAGAAGCAAGAAAAAGCTGCCACTGGGAAGATCACTAACATAGAGAAATGGACGGAGACCCTCATGCGTCACGTTGGAGATGCAACAAAGATACTTGAAGGGGTATATGCCCCAAAGATAGTTGATAGCAAACTGCTTCACATGTGGGAGGCAAAACATGGCATGGAGCGCAGACTAAAGAAGCAAAAATGGAACCGTCATCTTAGAAGGAGGGTCGCTAGACGTAGCAAGGAAATTGAAAATTATGCGATCAAATTATGGGAACAAAACTGGTGTAGCAGATGTGACGAGATGGAAAGGAGCATGAGCCTTTCCAGAATGTGGGGTCTGCTGAGACACCTGTTAGATCCGACCAATTCAAAAACCCAATCGGGAATTACATTATCAAAAGCCAGGCACGCATTTCAGGGAACAGATGCGGAATTTACGCACAAACTAACCGACTTGCGTACATATGAAAGTTGATGACGCCGACTACCAATCCGCAACGCGAGTGTGTGTTGCAGTTTAACACGAGGCCTGATCGGCTGCGGCGATGGCACAGTGCTCTCGGGCAGTGGCCAGCGAAGCTGATCTGTTCGCGCCGCGGCTGTTTCGAAACTCACTCACGGCAATTTTATTTCTCCGCGTTCGTCAAGGTGACCCTCTTTCAAAGTCGCGTTTATTTCCGGCAGTTTTCCGCATCGCGTGACTAACTTCAGAGCCTACATCACAAAACTGCATTTTTCAGGTTAGAAGCCCGACAGTGCTTTCTCAAAGAAACTTCGTACTATTGTCTACACTGCCGAATTACAGACGCGCGAAAACTAAAGATCAGAAAGGAAGAACGGACTCGTTTTACTGCCACAATTTGTGAAACGAAGTGTTTTTTTGGTTTCACGGCGCATAAGCAACGGAGGCTATCTTAAGCGATTAAGGCTTAGCTGTTACCAAAGAAATCATAATCACTGGTTTCATGTCAACCATGTACAATCATGAGTACTGGTCACTGTCCAAGGTAAATAAAGAAGAACATTTTGAAGATTCGGGAGCACTACGGCTCCCTTGTTCATTATAATTGTTCACTGTAATTGTTACGATAGTGAAAAGGGAGCCACAGCGTTCCCGAAACGTGCAAAAAAATTGCATCTTTATTGACCTTGGCCGCTGACCAGAACTCATCACCATAATACCTGACCAGACGGTAGGCCGTCAAACCGTCGACTAAAGCATGTGCAATTTGCCAGAAGCCGTGCCCCAGAGGCGTCTGAAAATACGTTCGCAGCGAAGGCGAATGCCTCCGACGCCACTTACTCTGTAACCATTTTCACGCCGCTAGCGTGCAAGGAATAGAGTAAACTTTATCTCGAACGTGACGGGAGCCGCAACAAAAACAGTCTGCTGCATGCAAGAACGCGTTCTTTCAGGAGCGATCGCTTCCTTTCCGTATTAACTTCACCTGTGGGATTGTATAGCTGTCTTCGTTTCTCGTGACCAGTCCTTCCAGCTGATCAGTTTGAGCCACATCAAGGCGGCCATGCGACTCGCAATGACCGCAGCGTCGGCGAGCAGTGGGTCAGTAGTCCCGGAACTCAGCCACCCGTAGCTCAGTGATGACACGTACAGACTGGTCTCGTTGGCAAAGAACATGCGGTCCGCCGTTCTGCTGTCCGGGTTGTCACGAAACCAGGGCACGCCCCGTCGAAATGTCTCCTTTCTAGCTTCGAACTCGAAGTTCAAAGACAAGAACAAGTTCCGGGGGAATCCCTGGGAGGTCAGGTGGGGCACGGCTGGCTCTCTGAAGACCAGGTCTCCAGGCAGCATGAGCGTTACGTTGGCGACTACGGCCCGGAAGTGGTCAGTGTCGTTTCCCGCTGCCATCAGCCGCCGAAGTGGGTCATAGTCAATGAACCGTCGCCGTGTGGCTTCGAAAATTTTGTGCAGCTGCCGGTCTTTCGCGGGAGTCGCGAGTGCCGCGACGTACGTTATGCGCCATAGGTGGTAGCTCCGGCGTACGTGCTTTTGACAGACGTCCTCGCTACGCATATTAGGCGAACTTAGCGTGCTGTCCTGTGTAATGTAGCGCATGGCTTGCAGAGTGACAAGAAGCAACAGGTAAAATGACGCCAGCGGCTGATGGTGCGCGTCTATCAGAAGCCGAATGTCAGCAAAGAGGCCCACTTTAGCTATGACAGAAATTATTTTCGCACGGTCGACATGTATAAGGAACTCGAGCAATATGGTCTTAAATTGGGATGCTTCAAGATGTCCGAAAGCATCTCTAATCTCCTTCAAATGCACGAATGATCGTCTTGGCGAGGCAGCCGGAAATTTCTGTTCCAACTTCGAGACGTCCGCATTGGTATAATTAGTGCCAAAGTGGGAATTAAGGACGGAGAGAGTGACACCGTATCAGGAAACATCGCAATTCTTTTTGTAGTCGCCGAGTCGAGGTGTCCTTCGAACGAACATAACCCATGGTCTTTGGCTTACTGAGCTGAATACTTCGAAGATGAACGGCAGGCCGTACCGCTTATTCACCGCAAGGCCCAAACGAAGTAAGCTTGCGCCACTTGTTCGCGTGGTGGTGTTGGCGATTTCTAGCACGGCCGCCGCAACATCCCTGGCTCGCTGGTCCTCCTGCCATATCTCTTTGATGCATGATGTGTAAAGGGTGTGAAGTGCGGCTGCAGCCTCACTGCCGTAGTCCTGGGTGCCCTTGATGATTTCAGAGGTGACATCCAACTGCAAAAAAAATGGCTGGCATTCAACTTGGCTCGAAGCTAGTTATACGAGCGTAATCTCTGTTAAGTATGGTGTCCACGTCTAAAATCAAATTTCAAGGTCAATATCCAAGGCTAAGGTCAGGTTCCCAATGTTGAAAGCCATATGATCACGTGGTCGTACTAACATAGATTGGGCCATACCACGACAGTTAGGTTCTGTTTGAACTTGGGAGACATGGAAGGACATTGTCGATGTGGCGTCTACTGTATCATATCAAAGGTCAAGTCCGAGGTCATCGGTAAAGGTTAAGGTCCGGTACCCAGTAGTCACAATAATGTGATCACATACTACCACATCTTGGGATCATACCACCCCGCAGTTATGTTCGGTTTGGTTTGGTTTAATGGGTTTAACGTCCCAAAGCGACTCAGGCTCTGAGGGACGCCGTAGTGAAGGGCTGTGGAACTTTCGACCACCTGGGGTTCTTTAACGTGCACTGATATCGCACAGTACACTGACCTTTGGAATTTTGCCTCCATCGAAATTTTACCACCGCGGCCGGGATTGAACCCGCTTCTATTGGGTCAGCCGCCAAGCGCCATAACCACTCAGCTACCGCGGCGAATTGCCGTTATGTTTGGTATGACCTTGTGAGGCATTGAAGGTCACTTTCCCATCCGTATCGCAATCGGAAGTTGTGCCACGAGGAGTAGAGCCCTTGCTCCAAAACTCAATAGTGGCATAGAGCTAAGCGCCTAATTCAAGATCTTTTCGGAAACTTACAACGATGCCCTGCAGGAACCCAAATCTCCGAAACGCGGTCATTCAAGGACACTGGCGTTACACCATTGCGTCATTCACCGTAGTTAAGGACATCTAGCGGTAATCAACAACAGAGTTGTCGGTAGCCACCTTTTGGGTGCGTTTTGTAGGCAGCGCAGTACTAACAATGTTGCAAGCTCGAGAAAAGTTAAAGCGAAGATAATGTTATTGTTCGCCACATGTCTTAAGTAGAACAAGACGCGGTGTCTCGACACTAGACCTTTTCATGACACAGCTGTCATGTGGAGCTGCTCCTGTTCGTAGCCACTGCTTAGTCCGTTGATGATACATGCAGGTTGTGGTTGATTGATATTCAACAGGAACTACGCTGGCCAGTTTTTCCGGGAACTGCCCAGGGTAAAGCTCGCCTCGCCATTCTTACAGCTTGTCAAATGTGTAAACCTCCTCCTTCATTTGCTAAGAAATCAAAATATTACCTACGTGGTTAGGAAAGTGGGCGCTAGTTCCGACTGGTCAACTGAGGTCATGTGACTGTAGTACGTTCGCGCACAACGGCTTTGAAATGGAGGCTTCGAGTAAAGTGCAGCAGAAGTTTCGAGCTCGAGCGCTTAAACACTCCAGAAGTTTGCCTGAGCTTGCCTGCTGACAGTAACACGGAACTCACTTTTTCAATTTTAGGTGGTGAGAAACTGCCGAGTATGCCGTCGGCGGTACGCAAAAAAGAAAAATTAAAATTCTGAAAGCAGCATTATCAGCCTAAATATACCCACAGCAAGGCAAAGGGCTGTCTCGTAACTGGCCACTTAACCTCATCTTGTGTCAGCTGTGGTTACATTATCCCCGCAAAATTCTTAGTCTCCTCTGTCCACTTAGTTCTCTGCCGCCCCCTGCTACGCTTGCCCTTTATTGGAATCCGGTCCGTTACCCTTGACGACCGTCGGTTATCTTGCATTCGCATTACATGTTCTGTTCATGGCCATTTCATGTTTCTCATGTTCTTGATTTTGAGTAGGAATATCAATAACCCGTGTTTTATCATTAACCCACTGTGCTTTCATCGCGCCTTTAACTGTACACCTATAATTTTCGTGTCCTTTGGTCGCTGAGGTTTGCTGAATTTAAGTTAAGAAATTAAACCCCCCCCCACCTCCCCCTTCCGGGCGGCGTACTCCAGGAGCTTGAATAAGACAGGGTGGCGAAGCTAACAGAAAATTGCCGTGCGCTTTTAGTTCTCCCCGATTATTAACCGGTATAGATAGCTGCTGGACCAACGAACAGTACAGTGTATATAAATATAGAGATGTCAAGAGTTGGCCGGTAGGGAAGAGGTTACAATATAAATAAACACATTGTGATCAAATTGAAAGCTTGCATTCTACTGTCTCATGTAAAAGTACTGGGCTTCTACGACCGCACATCTAACTTGCTTTTGTCTAATGTGAGCTAATTAGGCTATAAGTAGACACCAATTCGAATTGTGTGATCACGCAAAACAACACCCACGTGTGTCCACTTTGCAATTGTTCATTCTTTCTCTCTCATCACCGCACTTAGCAATTACCAGATTTGAGTATCTTGATATATAAAAAACAGATGTGCCGAAATTTTTACAGGCCTAAAAAAAGTGCCACCCCCTTTTTTATGAACTATTTTTTATGCCTTGACAAGTTGTAGAGAGAGAATGCCAGCTGATTTAAAAATCCAGTCTTGAAGTTTACGCCGCTTGTAGCTGCCTTCTCAAGATGAGCAGAACTCCGATATAAGTTTTGCTCTGCCTTAGTTAGAATGGAATGAAAAAGGCAGCTTGCGAGAATACGGCACGCTAAATATTTCTTCCCGCATTCTTTTAAGAGTGTTATGAATTGACAACAAATCATGATATCATGTCTAAATTGCGAGTTATTTTTGTGCTCAATGATAATAACGTGCAAAGTAGGCAAGTTCACTTACTCACGTTTTCTCATCCCATTCTCACTGTTGATTTGAATAATTGCTGTCTGTGTTTGGCAAGGACTTATAGACCAGCTCCCATATTTATTTTCTAACCTTCCGAATCACGCGAAAAAACCTTAGAGAGCGTAGTTTTCTAAAGCTTTCGCCTTTTTTCTGAGACATTCCATCTCTGATTGAACCGAGTGCACTAATCCGACCTTTTAGTTTCTTGAGAAGCGTCTGTGAGTTGTATTTGTTACATGTCAACTGCGAATGATGGGGTTTTAACGCCCCGAAGTACACATCGCCAATGAGACTCCGTAGCGGTGAAAGCGCCTGCACCATCGGCGCGACTGTCAGCTGCCGGCCATTGAGTTGCAGTCCGTTACCACGCGACGCTTACTGCGCATGCACAAGCAGGCTGATACACTTTTACACCCAGCTTCAAAAGCATGCGTCGTAATCGCCTTCTCCAACTTTTTGATCTCCAATGGATTCAGTGGAGCTAGTTGGCATACAAATTCTTGTCCGATAGAAAATGAGGATTCCCTCAACGAGGGCATTCTACGCTAGGGCTCGCACCGCCGCCCTGTGAGTACGGATGGAGTTCAAACCTCCAGTTCCTTAAGGGGCGCCGACATCGCGCAGCGCGTTGATGTTTTTGAATATTGCATAGGTAGAAATATGGCCGCCACGGCCGGGATAGAGCCCGTAACTTTGGGATCAGCAGATGAAGGTGTCTGTTTACTGCGGCCAATTGAATCTGACCAGAGCTTCTTTTGAAAAATGTTAGGCTTCTTCTCAAAAAGTACAATAGCAATTCACTATCCTATCAGGTCCAAATATAAACCGAACAGTTCGCAACACTACCCGTAATAGAGCAAGCATGCTTTGATTATCCAACATACACATGGAAGTACTGAGAAAGGGAATGCCTTTTTGAATAGTGAACGATTTCTCGGCAAATTTTACAGAAACACGGAGTTTATTTTCTTCTTCCAAGTATAAAGGGCACATGGTTTCAGCTGTCATAGCCTGAGAGCCTCAATCTCGAGAGTGTTAACTAAGTGGTGAATTTCATATCTATCACGCCAGGCGGCATTTCACAAAACTGTCTCGTGCGACCACCTGGGCGGTGGGAGATTTTTATGGCGTCAAAATTCTGCAAAAATGAGCGAATCGATAAGGAATGCAAATTGTTTGCAAATCAATACCAGTCAGAAGTATTGGCTGCAGACTCGATTCAAAGCCATATTTTAAAATTGCCGCACCATAGCTCCCGCTGCGGTGGCTCAGTTGTTAGAGCGCTCGGCTACTGAGCCGGAGTACCCGTGATCGAACCCGACCGCGGCGGCCGCGTGTTGATGGAGGCGAAACGTAAAAGACGCCCGTGTGCTGTGCAATGTCAGTGCATGGTAAAGAACCCTAGGTGGTCGAAATTTCCGGAGCCCTTCACTACGGCTTCTCTCATAGCCTGAGTCGCTTTGCGGCGGTACACCCTTATATACTAATAAACCAATCTCATCCTTTCTTCTGTCACTCTCTCCTCTATTTCTTTCTTGCGGCGCGGTTCGGGTGTTCACCAAAATGTCAGACAGTTACTGCGCCATTTTTTTTCCCATAAATTCGAAACAGTTTGTGCTATCTTCGCTTCCGATACTTATGACAGGAGGGCTTTTGCGACTAGAACACCACAGCAGCCACTTCCAAATACCCGGGAAGGGCAGAAAATTGCAACGTATTTCTGAAGCAGGCGTTACTACTGGCACTGCCGACGAAACATGAATATTGTAAGAACCGCCGTGGTGGCTCAGTGGTTATGGCGCTCAGCTGCTGACCCGGAGGACGCGGGTTTGAACCCGGCCGCGGTGGTCGAATTTCGATGAAGGCAACATTCTAGAGGCCCGTGTACTGTACGATGTCAGTGCGCGTTAAAGAACCCCAGGTGGTCGAAATTTCCGGAGCCCTTCACTACGGCATCCTTCATAGCCCGAGTCGCTTTGGGACGTTAAAACCCCATCAACCATGATATTGTAAGGCGTGCCAGACGTTGCTTCACTGCAACGGTATAAACCAGCAGGGATACGACCGGAAACACTGTAAACCTGACTTGTCTAGTGCTTCGGACATAATTTTTCTCTTTTTGTGTTGCGGTTCTTTTTTTTTTTGCTAGTGCACCCTCGCGGAACCTAGAAGTGTGGTCTCCGTGCGCAAGCGGCTCACCAGCAAGTCGCGTGCCACGTCGCGCTGGACGAAGCCTTCCTCGAGGGCGTTCTTGCAGATGTACGCGAAGAAATTTGTGCACGGCTGCTGGTTGGCGTCGATGGCGGCGAACAGCGTGGCTGCCTCGCTGGGGCAGCAGAACTTCGTCCCAGTGTCACTTGTGTTCACCCTCTTGGCAGCCCAGTGAACAGCGAGCCAGGCCAGCGCGGTGGTGGCGGTGGCTAAAGCGGCCCCAGATGCGCAGCTCAGGCAGAAGCCTGCTGATCGTAGATCCTTACTTCGCAAGATGGAAGTCCGAGTCGCGGGGCGACCGGTGCCAGTTGGCGAAGGTAGGTCTTCTCTCGTCGGCCGAGCTTCCATCGTAGCTGTCTTCTTCTTCTTCGTCTGGAAGAAGGCCTCGAGGAGCGCGTGACGCTGTTAGAGTCCAGCGCCCTCTTGTGGAAGTGTTGTCTGCTATACGGCTCGTGCTCCTGCGGGAGCTGCCCTTCTGTATTTTTCAAGGTCGGCTGAGAAAAAAAAACAGCTTCTCTTAGCCCTCTAACTTCTTGCATGAAAGAAAGAACGACCTATTTCATTCACAGTTTTGACAGCGCTTTTAGATAACTTCCGCTAACTTCCGCTCTCTGAATGGAACCGTTGGGCGTCCACATTAGTTAAGTGTTTTGAGATCCAAAAATTCCAGATTCTTCTAATGTCCAAGAAATTTATTTAAACCAGATTGTGGTAGTTCTGAAAAAATGGAAGTCTGTAGTAACGGCGACGTTTACCGCGTTTACTTGAGGAGTCGCACGAGTGCCTTTCATTGCTGCCTGACTTCAAGCATATGAGATGTGCGTTGCCTCGGCTCATTTTCTGTTTGGAGTAGGCGCTTATATAAGGTGAGTTTGGGGTTGTGGTCACAGTGCAGCTACTAATGTCGCTTGTTCGCCCACAGTGGGTGACTAGAAAGAAGAATTTTTTTTATCTCCTCGCAGATGTCAGCGCCCGTTCATGCTACTAGTTGCAAAACTTCCCATAGGAAGGAAAGAAAAAAACGTTTATTCAGAGGGAAGAAGAAGTTGGTTGAAGGCAAGCAGGCGGAGTCCTGCCAAAATCCCGCCATGGGTGTGTGCCATTAAGACTGTGGACATCATCACCATCAGCATCTTCAGCCCAAGACTCCTGTGCCTCTGGCCGGCGTCGTCGAGATGGCGATGAACGCCCCTTGGGATGCCAGGTTGGCGCTGGTGAACCGAACCTCCCACTGCATCAGGAGAGAGAAACGGAGAATAAAATTTTATTGTAAAAAAGGTGGCCGGAGATGATTGTGGGTGTGGCGCTCAGTTCAGGACTCCAACAGCTTCCGCCGACGCTTTGGTGACTAGCGCCCCCTGGTTTCCCAGGGTGGCATAGGGAGCGTCACCTCCAACTTCTCCTGCGCCACGATGGGCTGCTTAAGAGGCTGGGGTTTGCTGTGCATGTCCATGTAATATGTGTGAACATATTAATAAGGCCACATCAGGGTCATGTATCTGCGCATAATGTAGGGTGAATGCGGTTTGGGTGGTGGAGATTCGGAAAAGTCAGTGTTTGGATGCGTTTTGGTTGATAGGAGTCCGCCGGGGAATGCTGTTTATGTGGCGAGGTGTAGAGTCGCTGATTTAGGCGAACGGTCTCTAGGCGGGTTGAAAAATGGGTTGAGACGCGGTAGAAGATGCCGTTTCTGTACGCCGTTCAGAAGTTATATTCTCGACCTAGCGCGTCGGCCCTAATACTGCCTTAGACAAGTGCATGTCCTGGGGCTCAGGTGATGACGTGATTATGCTGGAGATGGCTGCTCAGAATGCGGAGAGTGGCGCGCGGTACACGACCACTACAGTGGGCTCCGCAGGTGGCTTGGGAGCCTAAAAATGTCACAGCTGTGTTTTTGGGTATTGCTAATTTTGATCGTGATGGCTATAGCGATGGCTTCTGCCGTCGCCGGGTCCGATTCTGTGAACAACGCTTCAGGATAGGGGGTTGGTTGGGCATACGAAACTGTAGCTCACCAGAAACGGTAGCTGACCCGGTGACACACCGACTTAAAAAAATGTGGCAGGGGAAATGCAGCGCCTGAATTGTGTTTGTTGCGCCGGATAAACTTGTAATACTGTAGAAAGTTGCTAATGACGTCTGCAATAAGAAAATTGCTAGTTGCTTAATTCTTCTAAAGCTACATGACGGAAACTAACATCCTTTGAAACCAACGAGGAAAGGGATGTCTTTTTTAGTTTGTAGTTTTTAATCAAATGGGAGATTAATAAAAGCAGAAAAACAACAACTACATGCCGCCGGTGGGGTCCGAGTCCATGATCTCCGAATTTAGCTTCTGGTGCTTCACAAACTGCTAGGACGACGGCTGTCCAATCTGCTGCATTGGATGGTATTGATGTGTAGTGTAAGCGAAACTTTAGTGTGTTCACCAGCGCCGCCATCATCCCCAGCGGCGGACGTGGTACGTCCTTTAATACTACGAGCGCTGCGTAGGAACGCGGTCGAACGCAAAACTCGCAGGTCATGGGTTCAGATCTCACCGGCGGCATGTGGTTGTTTCTTTCTTCTGTTTTTATTAATCTCCCATTTGATGAAAAACTACAAATTAAAAAAAAGACATCACCTGTTGGCCTACGTCATGTGTGCCATAACCAGTACCTCTTTTCTCTCGTATGCTTCGAAATCTATTCAGATAGAAAGAAAGCTCCATTAGCTTGGCTAGCTTGATTAGACGCTTGAAATGCCTCGCAGGCGTTTCAGCCATAGTATCAACCGCGCTCTCATTCATGTCAAAACTGCATGCGAGAGCGACGTCGTCTCCTTAAGCGAACGTCGAGTGAGGTGCAACCCCCCTAAGGTTTGCCTCGTGCCATGTAAGGGGAGGCAGGGTTTGCCCCTTCTGCATTGCTTGCAGTAAATGTTTCAACCACCACCACAAGGTGCATAATCACATGACCGCATGTGGCGAAGCGGCGGTAGGCGCACAGCGGTCGGAGCAGCCGCGAGTCACGTGGTCTGACGTCACAGCCTGTAGAGGGTCTATGAGGGGTAAGTATGAAGGAAAGTGTGGAACCTACAGTTCTTGTGCTGCAGTTTAGCAGGGATGTGCTAGCACGCAAAGGGAAACTCTTCACAATCCGCATTTTTCACAAGACGTGGCGCCCCCTGGGAAGTGGACAAAATTCGTTTGCTACTGGTTGAAAACGCACGTGGAAGAGGCCAGTTACGCGTGCGAAGCGGTAAGTGTGTGCTTGACAGCTGCCGCATGTGCCTTTCACTAACGTGAACTGCGCATGCATAGCAGTAGCAGGCGGTTTCATTTTCAAGCAGTGTATCTGAAGGAGAATATGTACGCATGCGCAGAGCAGCCTTGGGAAAAAAGCTTGTCACGATATACTCGGTAATGCGTTATGAGATCGGAGTTGTTGCGGCCGATTTCTGCCGTCATAGACGTGAGCGCGCCCCTCAGCTATCTGCGAGTGATGACGTGATCTGGTTACTTCACCATCGTGTTCAACGCTGCCCGACCAACGAAAGCGTCATTAGCAGCTGTGCAGCATAACTTGCGGGACGGTCACCACCTGTAAAGCGGATTTCAGCGGCAGTTTCGGCGTAACGCGGTGCTGAATGCTATTGCCTACGTCACACTGACGTACAGTCGCCGGCAGGTACATCTGATATTAGAATTTGCCGGATCTTGTCGTGCAGCGCATCTGCGGCCAGCGTTCAGCTAGAGCGCTTTCGCCCTCGGTTCCACCCCCCGCACGTTTATGGCTCTGGCCTCGTGCCCACGTGCAGCGTCCGGCTCGGCATCTCGGCTTCTCCGATGCACCTTTTGTTGCTCCCATGCGTCTCGGTGCCCGTGTGCTGTGCAATACTGGGGCACGTTGAAGATCTCTATAGTCGGATACAACTTAATTCCGCAGTGAAGCACCGCCCAAAATCAGCCTCCGCGCACAGAATTCCTCCTCGACGAAAAAGTATAGTCCACTGCTTAAACGTTTCTTGTTACTTAAACAAGAAGCTCATCACAAGAAAAAATTACGAGGTCTAGAATTTTGATATGTGTATTGTTTGATATACTGAAACATTAAAAGATAATTTTGTTGACAGTTGCGATTGGCCACCGAAGTAATACAGGATACAGCCGCTCAGTGTTAGCAACTGCTGTTCTTTTTTTCAGTTAAATTATTCCGGAGCCGTCCATCGACATTCCCTCATCCAAACGATGCTGCCAGTGTCGTCGCAACGGTTGGATCTGGAATCCGCGCCCAAACATTGATGTCGATCGATTGAAGTATAATTTACTTGCATAACCGGCCGCTGATTGCGGCACCGGTGCTTCCATTTCTTGGTCTTTTCTAACTTAAACGAGCTCCTTTTTCGGTGAGTGTGGTCTCTTTTTAAATTGGAGCGTATTACCCAATTGGTACAGGCAAAATTCTATTCGTCCTGAGTGACCCGTCAAGAGTCGGTGCCACTAAAATCGCGTTCAGAGTGTACACCGAATATTGTATATGTTTCGTAAGTATACAGTCTTTTTTCATACGCTTAGATCCCAAGGGCTTCGCATTCTGAGCCATGCTGTGAGGATATCGTTATCCTAAAAAATTAACTTTCTTGAAGATGGGAGGAACTCTCCCTCTTACCCTTCCGAGAGCTAATACTTCGAGAGTGTTGCAGTTAAGAGCTCCGCTGCGCACCTTACAACCAAAGTGTTTCGGCTCTTTTATTTGGTCAAAGGCTGTACATTATCTGAAGAGTAAGCCCGGAAAGTATGAAAAAGGCCGTCACCCAAGCAATGTACAAGTTAGATGAAATATTGAAACAGACCTAAAAGAGTTGAAAAAAAAACGAACCTACAATATTTCTCAACGAACCATTAATTTGCGGCAGCCATAAATTACGCATTAAGCTCTTTATTCTACAAATAACTTCGCACACGGCACTCGCATTGCTTTCGAGGCGAAATGCTAGAGGAACGCATACTGCGCGACATCAGTGCACGTTCATTAAGGAAACCCAGGTGGTCGAAATTACGCGCATCCCTACACTGTGGTGTCCCTCATAGCCCGAGTCATTCCAGGACGTAAAGCGCCGTTGAACGAACACAGCATACACCTCAGGGAAATAGTTGCTTGCTTTATTTTAAGGTACCACAGGACTAACGCATTACTAAATATACTGCACCAGACTTAGTGTTTATCTTCCTTTTTAACAGTATCAACAGTTCTTTTCTTGAGTTATGCGTTTCCGTATAAGGCACCGGTATACAGAGCCATACGCGCTGTAAGGAGTGACTTGCATTGGCAAGTTGCCAATGGCAGTGGCAGCTGAGCGCACTTCGAGGAGCAATTCGGCCAAATGGGCACGGGCGTGATGATTTTTCCTCGCTGACGCACGAGGATAAGCCGGCAGCAGTTCACTGCGCAGATGTTTTTACAGGCTATCCTGCCACATGGCGCAGCTTCACCTTGGTGAGTTGTTATGACAGAGAGATATAAATCGACGCAGACAAAAAAATATTCTTTCTAATTTTCATCTGGTTATCACTGCACCTGCTACGTTCGCAGCGAAGCCCTTTAGTACGGACCACGTGATTCTATTTTTGTAGGACGTTGCACGCGGCTGCACTTGCGAGTACTGGAAGCCACCGTCGTACAAAAGCATTGTCGCTATAGGTATTAAGACACCCTGTGTGCAGTCATCTTTGTCGACAAGGAAACATGAGAACCACGTCTTTCTTCGTGTTGGTGTTTGCCGCTTTCATGCGCGCGGAATCTGCTTCCCGAGGTAAGTTATCCAAAATTTCTATATTGTTGGCGCGCTATCGAAGTAGATGTAGAGCATGAATAGTGCAAGAAAAGGGTGAACTTTTGTTGGTGAAAGAATATAATTTTTTGCTCGTTATTTTTCACACTGCAATATGGTTTGGAGTTAAGCTTGCCTATTGGCCAGTAATCGATAAACCAAGTACCTGCATAAGAATAACCGCCATGCTACTGAGGCAACTGAACTGAGATATGCTTCAATTCCCTAATAAACTAAAGCTTCTTGTGCTTCTGAAAGGGGCAGAGACAACAAATATTTGCTTGGGTGCTTTCTTCTTTCAAGTGACGCGTTAGAGAGTAGTGTACGTTATCAACCTTTTGTAGCCACCTACGACCGCTAAATTATTTATAACTTCTTGATGCTGTTTCGGTTTCGTTTTCATGAGCTAAACGGGAAAGCTTCCTTTGAGCCCATGCGTACCAGTAGGCAACGCATGAACGCCGCCATGATCCAATGGTTTGCGTGTGTTGCCAGCTGTTTTGACGCTTGCTAAATCTGGACAAAGTACGGAGTTGGAACCTGGCAACGTAGTCCGTGGGAAGATGGCGGTATGCGGAGTAGCTCTCGACGGCGCTAAACTGCTGTAAACACCGCGAAAATCGCCGCGTTTGGATCATTTCCAATTGCATGTAGTGTCGCATACCGACCGTAATTTCATAAAGGTGGCTTGTGTCTAGTGAGTTGTTATTCGAAGGCAAGTACCGCTATTGTGACGCGCTTGGAGTGTATTTCGTCCGTAGAGCGCGTGGGATTTTGTATGTCCTCTGTTGCCGAGTGCAAATACACGTCTGATTTTTGCTTTAGCCCCAAAAGGACAAACACAATTCGCAAAGGAAACGTATGCCAAAGTAAATGGAGCAACTGCTCTGCCTGGTTTGTTTTGAATGTTCAGCATTTTGTTATATTAAATGTCGAAGGTTTGTTAAATTACCGCGAGCCTCTCGCACTTTTTTTATCTTTCTCCTTCGCCGAGGAAGACTGTGCTGTGTCTTTTCTGGCGCGGGACGAGCTCGTAATGGTTTTTTTAGTACGCAGCAACGCTCAAAGCTTCATCACGAACGACTGAAACAAGGTGGAGGTGGAAACGTATGCAACAGCATGTACCGCTCCGGAATCTTCCCGTTTCATGTCTAGCATTGTGCGCACTAAATTATGGGTGCTTGGTTGGTTGTCATGGTGCTTTTGTGAGTGTGCTTTTGCTGCTAATGTATGACTCTACGGTAAAACACTGACCAGAATTAAAGCGCAAAAAGACGGCACAAAGTACGAGAAAAAAACGACAGGAGCGCTCTACGTTTTTCCTGAGATTGTTTTTTATTCCTCTGGTTTCAAAGCCTATTTATGAGAATCTACTGCCGCTAGTGCTTTATACGCATGGGATAAAATGGGTATTGCGATTACATGTATGCTGTCTTGTTTTCATGCCCCATTTCCTGTCACTGGCTCTGTTCGGAGGGATAATGCGCGGTGTCACATGCTTGAGCTGAAGATCATAAGTGTGCCTCTTCTCCGTATAATAAACATGTTGGTAGAGTGCGCATGCATTGTCCTTGCGCCGTTGTCGTTGCGCGGCCGTTCATTTCAACAGCGTTACGGTTTGGTTTATGGTTTATGGGGCTTAACGTCCCTAAGCGACTAAGGCTATGAGAGACGCCGTAGTGGAGGGCTCCGGAAATTTCGACCACCTGGGGTTCTTTAACGTGCACTGACATCGCACAGTACACGGGCCTCTAGAATTTCTCGTCTAAAGAAATTCTAGCCGCCGCGGCCGGGATCGAACCGGCGTCTTTCAACAGCGTTGCCTTTAATTACAGCATGCATTAGGGCTAAAAAACGTAAAGGTAATAAAAACGCATTTAAGCAAGAACACCTACATCCTTTATAAGTAGCACCAATGTGTACCCTTTCAAGCAGACTGAGGACATGGCGTTAAGAAACGCAAATGCCGTGAAAAAGTAAACGGCAGCAAGGTTCATTCGCCTGGTGTCATCCGCCTTTAAAGAGAGTCCCGAGAGCGGGAGATTTTCGTTCACACGCTATGCAGTACACAGTTCTCGCGAAACGTGTATATGTATCACTTCCCGCGTTTACTCACAAATGATGCGAAATGCCCGATCCTCTTGGAGCTTTTTCCATGCATCAACGCACGAACGTTGCAGCGCGGTGCACGAGACGCTAATTACTCTTTGTCGTATGCAGCTCCTTGCATTAAGTGCCTTGATTCCATAGCTTAAGCAACTTGTAATCAGATTCGAAAGCAGAAGTTTGAAATCGAAACTCCGAGAGCGTTCACTCCGGAACATGTTCACAATCGTCCGACATTAAAAGAAATGACCACAACCAGTAAGCTAAAGATTACAAAATATGTTTAAAACATTGAAAACATGCGTAGTAAGAGTGACATATAATTAATTTCTCTGCCGCAGTTCTCCGAATTCAAGTTCATACTTCACCCATGCTTGAGATTGCGAGAAAAAACTATGCTGGCCACAAAAGTGTGTTTTAAGATGGCGTCCAAGATGGCAACTTACAAGCGTGGACCGCTTTGCTAGCTCAGCTTTACCCCCGTGGCTGAACATATTAACTCTATGGGCTGAACGATAGTGTTATAGGTAGTGTTTAGGTCACGTCAGATAGAAAAAAACAAACAGCATATAACTGATAAGTCATTCATTGTCATTCCAGCTCTTGATGCATGTTAATTGAAGTGTTGTAGTGAATTAGAAGTACGTATCAAAGACAGTATTTTATGTTTTCTTTTGTGGCTCAAGTGACGCACTACGCGTCAAAGCCATCGATCGGTTGAAGAAAACGAAACTGAAAAAAGCGTAGAGAAGAAATTCAATTATATAGTGCTTGTAGCTGAATACCACGTGGTAAACTATGTATTTTAATGGCTAGTGCATTAAAAGAAGTGCATTATTTGAAAGAAGAAAATATGCAGTTAAAATTAGTGTCTATGGAGTGTTTCCAGATCTTTAATTCCGTCTCATCAGGGCTCGTCTTTAGACCTTTGGTAGCAAAAATGTCTTTTAGCATTCCACGCACAGTGGTAACTCCTATGGTATTGAAGCTGGTGCTGTAAGGAAACCCACAGAAAGAGGACGACACAGCAAACAAGAAAGTTGTTCTTTGTAGTCGTTCTTCTTTCGACAAAAAGAAGAGTTCGTTTTCGTTGCGTCGTCCTCTGCCTATTGTCTTCCTAATAGCGCTAACTTCAATTCAAGAGAATGAGTGACCAAATAGCTCTGCACCAAGATCTACTAACACTCCCATGACCGAGAGCAAAGGGATAGCTTCCGGTTGGTTGTGTTGGGCGTGCCCATCTACCAAATGGCTTAGCTCGCTACTTTTTTGAACAGAAAGTTGCCTATTCCTTGTGCTTACGTTGTGGTCGATGTATATCTGCTGACACCGCCTGAAATGAAGTCTGAACATGCTTCCTAGACACTCTTATGCCGTTACAATATATGCATACGGTTCCTTTTCTTGCAGCGTTTTGCATTACCGTTACTTCGCCTGATTTCCTTACTATCAGTGCGGTAGGTCCATTTACGCATTTAATTTATGCAAAATCACGAAACTCTTCATTACTGCACAAGAAATATAGCAAATATTCACATTTAAGTTAGGAATCTTGCATTCCCTTTTCCATTGGCTATTATTAATGAACACAGAATGATGACCTACAATACTGACTATTTTAAATGCCGCTATGAAGTAATGTTTAAAAGCAATGTTTCAATGACTTTTTAGTCAGTGTGATAATAACTAGTCTCGTCTTCCGAATGTTCTATTTTCGGAACATTGACGTTACCCATATACACAACGCAAATGTACTCTCCAGTCTAAGAACTGCGCTTTTCTGCCAGAGCGACTGTTACGAGAACAAGACCATCGATATTTGCACCCCTTTCAACGTAAGTGATTGTTTTTTTATCGCTAGTTTTAACACATTTGGCCATAATTCATACCGCAAGATTTCGGAGTGAGCACGTAGGCTTTGAAACTGGGTTTAATTTTTGTCGCATACTGGTCTTCTCATTTCAGGAGAAGGATGCAGAGAAATTTCGCGATCTGATAAGAGTGAGTTCTTTGAAAAAAAAAAGAAGCCATTGAATTCCATATTCTGTTATCTAGTGCAACGAAAATTGCATCTTCGCACGCAGATAACGAAACTGGAACTTTATTCTCAGGCTGCGTACATTTATCATTCATTTCGAATGGGCACGAGCTGAGTAAACTAAAGATTTGTCCTCAATAATTCCTTGCGTTTTTTTTTCAGTGCATTATCTCCGACACAGACGACAAGGTGACAAGGTACAATCGCTGGCGTATCTGCTAAACGATACCGTGGCATCTAAGCTTCCAGAAGATCAGCAGGCCATAGCTTCTGTACGTACATCGGGCAGAGATTTTTACGAAGGCGTCTTTATGTCTTGAGTGCAATTTATTTGGCGAAAAACTATGTTGAGAGGTTCAGCTAAGGGCTATACCGACTGCCGGAGTTAAGTTTTTCTTACTCTCTGAAGTATTCCACGTGAGAGTTTCGCAATAACGTCATTTTATAGCAATGGACTGCCGCCCTTAGATAATTTCTTTATGCCTTCAATTTTCAATACAGAAAAGAACGCGAGGCTGCAAATTTCAGGCAACGGGCAAAAGAGGCATGTGGAACATCGACAATGTTTTAACCTGGGAGCTGTTAAAAGAACAAAATACTTGCTAAGCGCTCTGAATGCCGCCATACGAACAACTTGAGAATCACGCTACTACAACTGCTACCAGACAAAAAAAAAGAAGGAGTGGAATTACGGCTACAGATGTTAGACAGTCACAATAAAGCACGTAAAAAAATAAAAACAGGAAAGTAAAAGATGTGTTGAAAAATGCGAAAAAAGGTGCTTCTCAACAGTTTTAGTCTTTTCCCCCGGATTGCGTTCTATATTCGCCGAAATAAATGAATTCAAAATGAAAAACACATATCTGGCTGCTTGAAAGAGTGGAAAAAAAATATTGGTGAAAGAAAGGCCAGAGAAGCACAGAGGCAAGGCCTTCACTTGCGCTAGCAGACCGCCGCCGCCCGGAAAGCAGGATTTGTTGCCGCTCAAGTCAGCTGATTCTCCCACAGCATTCCTGTAGTGGGAGGGATGGAGGAGATAGCGGATAAGTGAGCAGGCGCACACAGAAGGGTAAAGTATGGGAATGGTGTCTGCAGCGCGGAGACTGAGGGACGTCCGATAAATCCCGCAAATAATGGAGAAGTATAGATGTTCAGTTGCTTTTCGAGGCTGAAGGAGGTTTGCCGGCCTATGTCGTGAAAGCAACAGATGAGGAGGCCGACAGGTCTGCCTAGCGAGGCTCATCTTGCAGACAGAAGAGGACACGGGAAGGGGACTGCGGCTTGAAGCTACCTCCCTGATAGAATATGAAAACGTTAGTAAATTGTAAATTGGTTTTTTTGAGGAAAGGAAATGGCGCAGTATCTGTCTCACATATATCGGCGGACACCTGAACCGCGCCGTAAGGGAAGGGAGGAAGGTAGGAGTGAAAGAAGAAAGAGAGAAAGAGGTGCCGTAGTGGAGGTCTCCGGAATAATTTCGACCACCTTGGGATCTTTAACGTGCACTGACATCGCACATCGCACAGCGCACGGACGCCTTTTGCGTTTCGCCTCCATCGAAACGCGGCCGCCGCGGTCGGGTTCGAACCCGGGTACTACGGCTCGGTAGACGAGCGCCTTACCACTGAGCCACCGCGGCGGGTTGAAAATGTTAGTAGTCAGCTAAAATGAGCCTGATGGCTTCACTCTATGCTAGGAGGGCCATGCAAATAAGAAAAACAAAATAAAAGTGTGCTTTCCGCGACGGCTTGAACAGTGGGCATATGTGATCGGGAAGTATATAGCGGCAGGCCAACCGTTAGTCCACAAAGGTGTTGCTTTGATTGCAAAAAGATGGTCACATGAGTTTTGAGTAGTAGACCTACCGCATTGGTTTGTACATTTGCAATGGCGCCTATGTTTAGTTTCATTCTGCATTTACATCTGCGCGAGGTTGTGGACGCGAAGCCTCCTTCGCGTTGAGACCAGTATATTTGCATAACGAGTCAGTTCTCTTCGGTTAAATGCAGTTCAGTGGCTTGCACACATTGGTCGTCGTCATTGTTTCAGCTTGGTCGATGGCTGCGATGTGTGTTGATACTATTATTAAAGCGATAGCTTCACTACGCCAGCCACTTCGCCCCGTCGAGCGCGATCGCACCTCGGCCGTATGCCCGTGGCTGCAGCTGTGCGCCGGAGACGCCGCAAGAGCCATTGCCTAGCAACCGCCGCGGTGGACACCTGAACCGCACCGTACAGGAAGAGAGGAAGTGGGAGTGAAAGAAGAAAGACAAAGAGGGGCCGTAGGGAAAAAATGATTCTGAGGAAAGGAAATCACGCAGTAACTTTCTGGCACATCTCAATGGACACCCGTCATCATTTTGTAGAGGCAGGGAGGAAGTGGCAGCGGAAGAACAAACAAAAAGCGGGCCGTAATGAAGAAAATGGATTTGAGGAAAGGAAATTGCGCGGTACCTGTGGTGGTGGTGGTGGTGGATATGTTTATTGCCAATGATGTAAATCGTGGGAGTGAAGCCCCCTTCATGACACTTAGATGCCTCCTCAATGTGAGGAGGAGGCACCCTCACAGCGCGAAGGATAGCCCCTGGAGCGCAATCCTTCTGTTAGCCCTAGATGTCATCCGGCGCTGAAGCGCCACGAGCGTCGGTGACGGGAGCGGTCGCATGCCGCGTCGGCTCCGTGATAGATCGCAATCAATTGCGATACATTAAATTTTCCCCCTGTAAGCCTGGTACCATCGTCTCCAGGAACCTCAGCGGCACCCGTCTACACCACGTTTGTAAAGGTGGGGCCAATTTTTGACCACTTTTAGGGCATTTCAAGTTCTCGTCACGCCGAGGTGGTGCTAAGCCTAACGGCGCCGGGGCCTGCGATGGCCCCGGTCGGGGATCCCTCGGCTCCGGCGGCTCCAAATCAAGTCACCGGGTATGACCCGCAGTCCTTGCGGATCGTAACGATGGATACCAACCAATCCCAGGGTACGACTCAAGGCGAGGATTCTCTATCAACCGAGGACGATTACCTTGAAGATATGGTTCGCGTCTGGCGCGGAAAGAAGAACGCGGCGGCGGCATCGAGGGACGCTGGTGCTGGTGCCACCCAGCAACAGGCGCCGGCTAGCGTTACGCATACTCAGGGCGGGAGTGCGCTGAACGCAGCCTCGAAGCGCTCCAAGCAACCCCGGTGGCGGCCGCAGTACACGCCGCGTATCGAAAAAGACGACATCGTCGTGGTGCTGAAACCGCGAAACACGGTCGACCTAAGAGCAACTTTTGGTCCTGGACAAGCCGGCGCTGCAATCCGCAGCATCCTCGGGGACGACGCAAATGCAGGACTTGCGGTGTGGCCTGTTTGGGACCAAAACGTGCTAGTATGTGCGTTGAAATCAGTCGACGCCGCGGAGAAGCTACTCCGGGATATTGTGCTGCGGGTTGGGGAACGCGAGCTACCGTTCCGGGGCACCCCAAACTCTCCGGTGCGTTCTGTCGCGGCGTCGTGAGTGTTTCGCCTGACGAAACATCTGAAAGTGTTAAAAGAAAACTCTGTGCGGAACCAAATGTGGTGTCTGTGCGCAAGCTGGGGGGAACCCCGGTTGCGGTGATCACCTTCGCGGGGACTAAGGTGCCACGGACGGTGTTGTACAGCTACGAACGGCTCCCTGTTCGCCTGTACAAGAAAACAGTGCCTGCATGCCACCGCTGTGGCGCAGTGGGCCATCGGGCCGATGCGTGCCCGCGACCGCAGCCGGGGCGCTGCAAACGCTGCGGAGTCCAGGTTTCCGATGCCACTCCTGACGGCCCGGCGGAACATGACTGTGTTCCGAGCTGCCTCATCTGCAGAGGCGGCCACCCTACCGGAGCTCCTGGCTGTGCCGGGCGGTTCCGGAAAGCCATCAAACCCAGCTCCCCATCAGGATCCAAATCGGAGACAAAGACGGGGCCCAAGCAGGCTCCTCCGCCCAAGGCCAAGAAAGCGCCAGCTGATCAGGAAACCAAGGCCAAAGCCGGGTCATCGAAACCAGTCAAGTCCGCGACCCAGGCGGTGCTCCCGGTCCTCAACGCCAGGGACTTCCCGCCCTTGGCACCCGTCCAACCACAGGTGAGCAGTTGGAGTAGGGCAGTCTCCGGGCCCCCTACCCGTCCCTCCCCTACCCGTCCCTCCCCTACCGAAACCGCCCTACAGCAGCAGGTAGAGGAGCTCAGGCGCCAGAACCAAAGTCTAGCGCGCAAAATTCAGGAATTAGAGGCCAAACAGGCCGGGTCATCCGAACCAATGCAAGAAGCTGAGCCAGACGACGAGGATGACGGATCATCCGTAGCATCTTGCCTCACTAGCGTCTCGCGACAGAGCGGGGACACGGTAGTTGGATCTACTGGTCGCGTTGCCGGCCTAGAGGCACTGCAGCGCCAAACCGAGCAACTGGAGCAGCAAGTGGCGGCCCTCCCGAATCAAATCATGTCGGCAGTCCGCGAGTCCTTCCAGGACATGTTCAAGGCAGCTTTAACGCAAGCACTTCCCGACCTTATGGCCCAGGTCACTGACTCGGTCCTTAAAGCCGTGCAGCCCTGGGTCAGCACCCAAATTAAGAACGCCACAAGCTGCGATTCCCCTCTCCTTAAACGTAAGACAGCCTCCCGCCAGGCAGCGGAGGAACATGGTTCAGGCTCGGCAGCTGGTGGGAGGGTGCGGCCCCTCACTGGGGTTGCGCCGGCTCCCGGCCAGAGCTAATCCGATCGCCCTTAAATAAATACAAAAAGATGGCTAGCAGATGTAATAATAGGAATGCTAAAAATTTTGAAAAATTCCAGATCATCCAATGGAACTGCAGGGGTTTCAGAGCTTGGAAAAAGCGGTCACACCTCCAGCTTTACCTGCAGTCCCTAGGTGACATGCCGGCGCTCATTGCCCTGCAGGAGCCCGGCATAGACGCTAAATTATCAGGCTACAGCACCTTTCAGGGGGGCCCCTCTACGCGCATCCTGGTGAATAAGGCTTACACTGTGGTTCAGGTCGACTTAGACTTGAGTACCGAGCAAGAATATACAATGGTCCGAGTACTGCCTCTCAGACGCCGCGACCCGTCAGTACATATCCTCAACATATACTGCCCTCCGCGTAAGCCGCGCGTAACTTTCAATGAAATCTTCCTTCGCGCGATAAAATTGGCAGCCAAAGAGCCTCTAGTGATCGTTGGAGACTTCAATGCCCCCAGCCTTCATTGGGGCTACCACTTCGAACAGGCAGGAGGACGTAAGCTGGCGGAGCTCATCTCCACCCTGAGCCTCACGTTGCTCATGGACCCGGCGTATCCCACTCGAGTGGGGAATTCGGTAACCCGCGACACGTGTCCAGACCTTTCTCTCGTTAAAAATGCTATAGCGGCTGCCTGGGAGAACTTGGGAGATTCTCTAGGCAGCGATCACCTCCTTCTCCGGATTACACTCGAGGCAAAGGCAGCGCGCAAAAAATGGGGTCGGGCCAAGCTGACCGATTGGCATAATTTCCGGAATCACACTATCCCTCCCGTACTATTTTCCGGCGGCTACGCGGAGTGGGCTAACCACATATACAACATTCAGAAACGACACGTCACAACACTACAAACCACTGAAGAGATCCCCGCAGTGGACACCCACCTCCTGCATTTGTGGGAGACGCACCGGAGCTTAACTAAACGGTGGAAAAAGCAGAAAACTAATCGCAAATTACGCGACCGCATAGCCAAACTCACAGAGCAGGCTGCAGCGTATAATGCCGAGCTCTCAGATTCAAATTGTATAGCACGCTGCGACGCCGCAGCTCATCAGATGAGCTCGAAGGGGACGTGGCGTCTCTTTCGCAGTCTAATCGACCCCTCCCAAACGAGAGGGGAGACGCAAAAGCAGCTCCGGCGGGCTCTGCAAGGGTTCCAAGGTACGACGGCGCAACTTGCGGACACTCTGTGCGACAGATATCTCTGTCGTATGGAGGACCCGCCTGGGCCAGAGTACATGTACTCTGGCAGGCCTAATGAAACACTCGATGCCCCTTTTGAGATGCACGACCTTAAGGCGGCCTTAGCAAAAATGCGCCGGGGTACGGCTCCGGGACGGGACCACATAACAGTGAACCTGTTGGCGAACCTACCGGACTCAGCCTACCTTCATTTATTAGAATACATCAACCAGATCTGGGACGGGCGTCCACTCCCTCCCGAGTGGAAAACGTCACTTGTGACGTTTATCCCTAAAACAGGTAAGGCCGTGAATACGGACAACCGGAGGCCCATATCACTGATCTCATGTGCGGGCAAGCTTATGGAGACGATGGTACGGGATCGCCTCTCTCCATACCTGGAGAGTAAGGGATTCTTTGCAGTCACCATGTTCGGGTTTCGCCCTCACACGTCTGCACAGGATATCCTTCTCCAGCTGCACAGGGATGTAATACGACACACAACTATGCAACACAATGACAAAGCCATCCTCGCCTTTGATCTAAAAAGGGCTTTCGACAATGTGAAACACGGAAGCATCCTGGCCAACTTGAGTTCTACCGATTGTGGGGCTAGGACCTACGCGTATGTAAGAGATTTCTTGTCTAATCGCCAGGCCTTTCTTCGGATTGAGGGCGAGGAATACGGCCCTTACATGATGGGAACACGGGGTACCCCTCAGGGAGCAGTGTTATCACCGCTCCTGCTCAACATTGCTATGATGCGCCTCCCAAGCCAATTGGCCCGGGTGTAAGGCATTCAACACGCGTTATATGCAGATGATATTACAATTTGGACCACTCAGGGGAGCCTTGGGGACATGGAGGACCGCCTTCAGCAGGCTGCTTCCATAGTCGATGCGTATGCTAATGACTGTGGGCTCCAATGTGCTCCAGCGAAATCAGAGCTTCTATGGCGCCATATGCTCTGGGTCTCCCCGCTCCCCCGTAACATGGACACCGACATGCATGAAAACAGACGACAAGCGCGGGCTCGGGCTCTTGAGAGACAACACGGCTCCCGACCCGGTGTATACTATGTAGACGTAGCAGGGCCATCGCCCACGGGATTTTACTCGGCCGCTGTCGTTCACCAGGAAATGGACGTTGATGGACTCTCCTTTCGAGCCCCGAATTCAATGCGGGCCGAGGAAGTAGCGATAGCGCTTGCTGCCGCCCACGCCAGTTCGAGAATAATCATCACGGACTCCCGAAAAGCATGTGAACATTACTTAGCAGGGGAGATCTCCCCCTTAGCTGCTTGTAGTCTACGACGGACTGCCACTGATCCAACACCCAAACGAATCATTTGGGCTCCTGGCCACCAGGGCTTACGAGGTAATGAGGCCGCTGACGCGGCTGCCCGAGCGCTTACTCACCGGGCTCCTCACCCCAGCTCTTCTGGCTCGGAGACTAACCAGCCGCTGCTGCGATTCAGGGAAATATTAACACATTATAGCGACAACCACCGCCTTTTCCCGGCCCCGGCAAAAGGGCTGAGTAAGACGGAGGAGCGAACTTTAAGGCGCCTGCAGACAGGTACTCTACTCTGTCCTGCAATCTTAAAACATTACGATCCTAACACGGATGGGCGATGCCCACACTATGGGGAGGCCTGTGATATCTTCCACATGGTGTGGGCATGTACTCAAAATCCCCACCTTCCCCCTTCCCCTACTTCTTCCAGAGAGGCATGGGAGGCTGCCCTCCTCAACTGCTCCTCGCTTGAGTCCCAAAGGGCTCTGGTGAAACGGGCGAGAGACGGGGCCTCGTCATGCGGTGTCCCGGACTAGGGACGCCGAGCATGTAGCGGGGCCACTCTGTGGCTCCGAAACTCTTTTTCACAAAATAAAAGTTTTCACCACCATCCGGTGCTGGTCTTCAGCGGACGAGCTGGTCAGAAGAGACTCCCAGTAAGACTCCGCCGCGTTTGGTGATGGGGGATGAGGGAATGTGGGGCATATAGGAGGGTATATAAGAAGTATCCTGGTTTGCCGCAAAGTTTGCATGATGACGGGAATTGGTCTGGGTATTGTGCATGCAGCAGTATTGGGCATGGAGCAGTCCGGGTTTGTAGTTGTCGCCAATGTGCAGCCTGCGCTATGGTGAGGGATGGAGATGGGGGTGCGTATTCCCTTCGTTTGTCTAGGTAGTACGAGAGAATATCACGGAAGGAGAGCAGGCGCTCCGAGGCTCGTAGAGGGGGCTCGACTCCTGCCCAGAATGTGAGATCTCGGGCTAGGGAATAAGCCTCCTAGTTGCCAGGGAGGTCAGCATGTGCTGGCGTTCAGATGAGGGTTATGGGGCGCCGGGGCTGCCGGAAACGTAGTAAACGAGCAGCGGTGCTGGATATGTAGCTCTTGGCATAATTTAAAATGGCAGATTTGGAATCGGAGATAGTTTTTATGGCAGATGTAGAAATGAGAGCAAGTGCGACGGCTGTCCCTTCTGCCTCCGTGGTCGAATTGGTAATGATTGAGCTGGAGGTTATAAGCTTTGCATTATTTCGGCTACCACCAGGGCCATACGGGAGCCTGTCGTATATTCCGCTGCGTCCACATAGACCACCTCATGGTCCTCGCTATACTGTTTGTGGAGGGACCGAGCCCTTGCTGCTCGGCGTTCTGTCTCGCTCAGGGTGCATGTTCTTGGGGATGGGGGTTACGTTGGGGTTAGAGCGGAAGGTAGCAGAAATGGGGACCCCCTTGGTAGCTCTGTAATTGGGGTCAGGCTCAACTGGGGCAATAAAGTACGGCCAGCCGCTGAGTTGGATAGACGGGATATTTGTGCCTTAAAGGTAGCTTCCTTGAGCTCCTAAAAGGTGTTGTGCACACCGAATTTGAGGAGTCAGTCGTTGGATGTGCTGGGGGAAGACGGAGAGCCGTTCTCGTGCAACTACGTAGGAGCGCATTAACCCGGTCTCTCCCCTTCTGTTTGAGGGGTAAGTATGGAAGGGCATATGTTGTGCGGCTTATGATGTAAGCCTGGGTGAGGCGAGTCGTGTTTCGCTCGCGTAGGCCAGCCCTGCGGTTCGGTATGCGGCGAATCAGTCGAGTGGTGTGTTCAGCGCGTGTTTGAAGTGTCTTTATGACTTCTCCGTGCGCACCGTGGGAGTGGAGAACCAGTCCTAGCACGCGGATTTTGTGTACTAGCGGGATGGGATGGGTACCTAGGGCGAGGGAGATGGGTGCATTGACTGACTCGTGTTGCTTGGGCCGGAAGAGAAAGAGCACCGATTTTGAAGGGGAGCAGGTCAGGCCACGCTCCGCACATATGCGTCGATGGTGGTTAGTTCCAATTGTACGCATTCTTCTATTTGGGCATCACTACCATGGTTTGCCCAGACGGTGATGTTGTCGCCGTAGAGGCTGAAATGGATGTCGGGAATTTGAGCTTGCTATTGAGGTACACACTAAGCTAACCTAGAAAACCTTACGACCCTTGGAGTCGGCGCCAGGATGTACAACAACATCCGAGCCTTCCTCAGCCTCAGCACAGCCACGCTTACCTTCGGCGACTACAGCCTCCCAAGGATCACGCTGGAAGCACGAGGTACGCCCCAGGGAGCCATCGTCTCCCCTATTTTATTCAACATCGCACTCCTTCACCTACACACACAGGAAAAACACGAGGGAGACTGAAAGAGTGCTCTTTCAGTCTCTTTCAGTCTCCCTCGTGTTTTTCCTGTGTGTGTCTTTTCTGCGCAATTCGTACCTACAACATTAGACTTAACAGAGCCTATTAAGTGCCTAAAGGGGTTCCAGATCTGAGGCAGACTCATATTGCCATCAAGCTTGTTGCAGATTGATTCCCACTTTTGATGTGAAAGTTACGCTGTTTCTATCTCTCTGTTAAGGCGGGCGAGGCGACGCTTAAGTGTCCAGTTCCATCTCTGCCTTTGCCAGCGTCACTCTAGGCCTGTTTTAGCCTTCCATAAATGGAGGAGGCGGGAGTCAATTGTGTCGCTTGGGCGGTCTTCGGGTAGAGTACGAGTTACGGATCGGACATAGCTTTTCAGCTGCTCGCTCCATTCGGTTATGTCCGTAATGGGCGCGAGCTGTTCTACATGAGCGGAAAGAGTCCCACTTTGTGAGAGTCGAGCCCCTGGGAGGCCTGCGGTGTAGTTGAATGTTTAAGAGAATCTCGATGATGAAGCGGTCGCTACCTAGATTCTCTTGTCTGTTGCACCATATGGCGTGAGGGAGGCGATGTGCGAACCTGAGGTCTGGCGCAGTGTCTTTACACAGACTGTTTCCTGTGCGTGTAGGAAAGGTGGGGTCTGTGAGCAGGGAGAGACAGGCTTGTTGAGCGGCTGACCATACCCGACGTCCTTTAGGTGTGTCGTGTGGGTAACCCTAGGCTGTATGTGGGGTGTTAAAGTATCCCACGACGAGTAAGGGACACTTGTTGGCTATGCGCTTCGCGAGGGTAGAGAGGTGTTCGAAGTTATCTTGAAGGCACTTAGGGTGGCTTTATACATATAGGATGAGGATACTGTTCTCTCGAGCGTGTTGCGGCACAAGCTCAATTAGAAGGTGGTCAATGTCTTCAATCACTTTAGAGTTGGAGATGGTGGTGATTGAACGACGAACCAGAAATGCTACCCGAGGGGGCGTAGGAGATGTGGGCAGAACAGGAGCGTAGCCGGGTAGGGTGAGTGCGTTTGAGGGTTCCTTCAGGGCAAGGATGTCGGGTCCTGTAGCGCAGGACAGCATTTGGTGGATCACCTGACGCTTCTGGCCAAATCCCCGGCAGTTACACTGCCAGAGGGTAAGACTACGGATTGGAACTGCCATCAGGACAATCTATGGAGGAGGGAGCTGTAGCGGGGGGTTGGGAGCCCTGAACTATGGAAGGGATAGGGTTGCCCTGTTCTTCTGGTGCTTTGGGCTTCTTGCGTCTGTTTGGTGTGAGGTCACGCTTTGGGAGCCGGGACTCAAGATCTTTACAGCGGTCAGAGAATCCTTGCGTGAGCACGTCGAATCGATGCTTAAGAACAGCGTTGTCTTCTGTTATGCGGATTACTGCGTCTTTGAGGGGTGCGCATTCCTCGTTGATGCGAGTTACACCGTCCTGCAATTTTGCCTCAAAGCGAGCTGCAAACGTTTTAAGCAGGGTTGGTATGTTGTTTAGTGAGATGGGTGTGGAGGGAAGGGGCGTTGTGCACGGAGGTGAATTTGTAAAGGAATCAGTGTCAACCTCTATTGCTAGCAAATCAGGAGAGGAATTAGGCTCGGAGTGGGTGGACGAGGTATGGGCGGTAGGCGGGCTGGGGGGGGGGGGGGGGGGGGGGCGGAGTTTGGGATGTGGTAGAGCAGGGGCAGGTGGAATGGTAGAACCAGCGGCAAGAGCACTTATCTGGGCTTCCAGCTTGGCGATATGTTGACGGAGGGCAGCGGCTTGTGCTCGGGCTGCTGTAGCTTCTACTTTAGACACTGCTGTCTCCTTCCGTGATTTTTCCAGGGCTTGTTGCAGACTGGGTAGTACTGTCAAGGATGTCATGTGCCTGTGTGAAGAGGTGGAAGTGTCCCAGACTTGTTTCAACGGTACTGTCCACGCTTGTTTGTTTTGGTTGGGCTGGGTGAGTCCGGACGACAACTGGGGAAAATTGTCTTTGGATAGGACCAAGTCTTCAAGCTGCGTTTGTGGGTGGTTTGGCTGTTTCTGTGGCTGGTGGAGGTTCCGTCCTTGCAGGATCCCGTGCCTGTCAGGTGTGGGCCCTCGCACAGAATGCACTTGGGCGTGCAAAGAGTGCCTTGTTCGGAGTGTTGTGTTCCACAACAGGAGCAGATATTTGTCTTGGGGCTCGGGCATACGTCGTGGCGGTGGCCCGGCTGTCTGCAGTTAGTATAGGCATCCGGACTGCCACGGTATGGGGTGCAGCGGTGGATGGCTCCCGTGTATTTGATGGAGGGGGATGATCGGGATGGAGTGTGTCTTTCCCATGCGTCGTGCTGCTAGTATGGTGTATTCCGGATTTCTGGTGACCATGCCTTGGTAGAGTTGCGTTGGCGTCTCGTCGTCATAGACGTTCGTGATGACTTCTCTGGCAGCCCCCGGTGGTGGTGCCAAGTATGTCGCGCACGGACATGTTTTGTCTCCGATGGTGAGGGAGTCCAGCGTCTTGAGAGTCTCGACTGTTGGGAAATGTGTGGTTGCCATGGTGAAAGTATTGTTGGTCGGGTGGATGCGCAGGCAGAAGTCGTCCGGTGGAATGATATCGAGCTGGGTCTGCACTGTCTTCAAGAGCCGGGGTCTTGGGACATCTTGGAGTCGTAGTTCACCTCGCGGGCGAACGACTACTCGAGTAGCGTTAGGTGGGAGCAGTGGTAACCGCTTGCTGCGCTGCACTGCGAGGCGAGCCTCCTTAGTCGCAGGTGGTAGACGGGCCGGCGTCTTGCCGCTGCCGGTTACGGCTGCTGCCTCGCGCGACGCGTTGTTGGCTTTCGGGTGAGCTGCGTCTCAGGTTGCGTTGTCGGAGCGTTAAGGCTTCGGCGAACTGGCCGGTCGGGAGGCGTAGGCTTTATATATAACCGGTGTCCAGTCGCTTGAGTTTTGCTCTTCCGCGGTGATGGTGCGGCCTTCAACGGTTACCTCCATGACAACGGCTGCCGTCGCCGACGGAGTCGGCGGAGGGGAGGAATCCGAGTTCGGCCTTGCTGTGCGGCCTGGCGTCTCGGTCCGATAGTCGCTCTTCTCTCAGAAAAGGTCCGAATTTGCCCGTAATGGGCGACTTCCGTGTCCTCCTTAGACACTTATGACGATTTTCGAGCAGATTAGTGGGCGTAGGAAAGATTGGGTAGGAGACGCACGTGCCGTTTGCCGGAGCCGACGTTGCAGGCATCCGCTCCCGTTGGCCCCCTTGCGGCGAATCCCAGTAACTGTGAATCCGCGTCCAGGGGCGATAGGATAGGATAGGAAAACTTATTGTCCAACAGACAGAGGGTAGCCAGAGGGCTACCCGCCTAGACGCGGGCCGAAAGGTCTTGACTCTCGGCGGCGGCTTCGGGCAGTCGGACGAGTTGTAGCTGAGTCGCCGGGTCGGAGCTCAGTAGTAAGGTCTCCCATTGATCTTTCGTCATTTACCTCGTCCATCCCGGGGGTCCTGAGGACATTCCCATAGTATGTGGTCCAAGGTGGCCCTAAGGTCGCAGTTTGTGCATTTGTCTGAAAATTGCCCTGAGTACATTAGACTCCCGAGGGCCGGGTTTGGAAAGGTGTAAGTTTGTAACCGGCGCCAGTTGATGGCTTGGTATCTGGACAAGGATCTATCCGCTGGAGAAAGTCTAGCTCGTTGCAAACGATAGTGCTGTGTAATTTCTGTGTATGTCACCATGCGATCCCTGTCGGTAAAGACCACCTCGCTCGGGTCCGCCCGGAAGGAAAAGCCTCGGGCGAACTCGTGGGCCGTCTCATTGCCAGGCAGGGATGCATGTGCTGGTGTCCAGACTGGTGTAATCTTCCGGTCTGTTACATGACGGCTTAGAATTGTATTCGTTAGAGGGGAGACCCGGCCCCTGCTGAAATTTAGTATGGCTACTTTGGAGTCACTGATGATGTACCTCGCTTTTGTGCCTACATAAGGCAGTGCTATGGCAGCTTCCTCGGCAGTCTCTGGGTTACCCGTGAGTATGGAGGCACTTATTTTAAGGAGTTGTTTAATATTGACGACCGCAATGGTCATCGTATTCTTACCATACTCAGCGGCATCCACGTAGACCACGTCCTCGTCTTTGTAGGAACGGAAGCGTTTCTCTAGCGCCTCTGCCCGTTTGGCCCGACGCAGTGAGTGATGAATAGGATGCATATTCCTCGGTAATGGGGGTACAATTATATTGTCCCGAATTTCTCCGAGCATGTCAACTTTGGCTTTTGTTCTGTTATCTCGGCCCAGATTGAGTTTTTCTAGAATGGGCCTACAGGTTGTGGTCCCGGCTAAGCGTTCGATTTGGGACGTAATAACTGCTTCCGTAATTTCTTCCAGAGAATTGTGCATGTCTATATCTAGGAGGCGGTGAGTGGATGTACGGATGGGCAATCCTAGAGCTTGTTTCGTGCACCGCTGATAACTCCATCTATCTTTTCCTTTTTTGAAACTTTAAGATCAAGGAACGGGGCAGCATACGAGATAAAGCTTACTACGAACGCCTGTACCAGCCGCAGGAGATTCTGCTCTTTCATGCCGTGTCTCCTGTTGGCAATCCGCTGTATGAGTCGCATCGTTTGTTGCGCGCAATTTTCCATCTTAGTTATTGCATCACCGTTATGCCCGTTGCTTTGTATAATCATGCCTACAATTCTGACTTTTTCAACACGTGGAATCTCCGCCCCTTGCGTTTGTAATCTGATGTTAGGGATGGTTCTAGTTTGTCTTTGATGCAGCGCTCGATAAAAAGAAGTTCAGATCTCTGCGGCGAGCATTACAAGCCCCTACGGCTGACATAGTTTTCTACCTCATTTATGGCCTTCTGTAGCGTACGTTCGATGTGCGCGTCGTGTCCATGGGTCATCCACATGGTGATGTCGTCCGCATACATGCAGAAGAAGCCATCTATCCCCTCCAGCCTCTTCGATTAGCCGTATCATAGCCACGTTGAAGAGAAGAGGGGAAAGTACCGAACCCTGCGTGGTGCCTATGCTGCCTTTCACTTTCACCAAAGTGGATGCGCGCTATCCTGACTGAAGGAAAATTGGCAATGTAGCTGTATGTGTGTTCCCCGACGTTTAAAAGAGCCAAGATTTCTAGTATCGCCTCGTGTTTTACATTATCGAAAGCTTTAGTGAGGTCAAGTCCCACTATTACTTTCGCATCGAGCGACTTAGTGCCTAATATGTCATGTTTGAGCTGTATCATGAAATCCTGCGTGGACAAATTAGATCTAAAACCTATCATCGAATGGGGGTATAAGTCATTGTCTTCGATGAAATTTAGTCGCGTTTGTATCACATGTTCCATCAGTTTGCCGACGCTAGATGTGAGGGATATAGGCCTTAGATTTTCTAGATTGAGCGGTTTCCCTGGCTTAGGTATGAAAATTACCTCAGCGGTTTCCCACTGTTTGGGAATCTCACCCTTCTCCCAGCATTCTTGCATGAAATTGGTCAGCGCTATTATAGATTTCTCATCTAGGTTTCTTAGAATTTTGTTGGTTACACCTTCGGGTCCGGGGCTGATTTGGTTTTCAGCTTTAGTATTTCTGCTCGGACCTCGAATTCGTGAATAGGGGCGTAAAGTTTGCTGTTGGATTTACCCTCATAACGTGGTAAGGAATTTTGGTGGCGGAGCCTATATATCGACAATGAATTGCATCGAAGAGTTCCTGTTCCGAACCTTCAAATTTATAACATAATTTCTGTAAATGTTGTCGCTGTGTGAATTTACTACCTTCTGGATCGAGGAGGTGGCAAAGGAGGTTCCATGTTTTGGATAGGCCGATATTGCCCTCAAGCTGGTCACACATTGCTTCCCAGTTCTGATCGCACAGTCTAAGTGCATATTCCTCAATCGCTTTGTTGTGGCGCGCTAGGCGTCTTCTAGACTGCGATTCCACTTTTGTCGCTTTAATCGCTTTTCCATACTAGCTTTGGCCTCCCACAAATGAAGAAGGCGGCTGTCTAGTACTTCAAGTTCCGCATTGTTGTCGAGTGTTTTAGTCGCATTCTTAGCTTCACTGCGGGGTTCCTCCGCCCATTGTTCTATGTTGGTGATTTCTGCCTTTCTCCCGTCCTGGTTACGAGCGTCGCGGAAAGCGTCCCATTCGATAATACGCGGGGAGCGCATTTGGCGCTTGGCAGGGCCAATGTCAGTTTCCGTGACAAGTATATAAGGGTCACTGCCTAGGTTTAGCAAGGATTTTGACCAATCAGCTGTACCCGCATTCTTCACCGGGGTGAGGTCTGGGGACGTGTCAGCGCACACGCTGTTACCCATTCTTGTGGGGGGGAGAGGGGTCGTGAGCAGGGTGAAGCCCATTTGCTGTATGTCGAGCCATAGCTCTCTCCCCTTCGTACAGGGCCGCGGGTAGCCCCACGCAGGGTGGTGGGAATTGAAGTCACCTAGAATAACCAGCGCGTGCTTGTTGCCGATGCGCATCGCTTTTCTGAAGAGCGAGTCGAATTTAACTTTCTTTTGACTTGGAGTGCTATAAATATTAAGAATGAAAAAACTGCGTTGGGTCTTTTTGGCCGGAATATGTTCGCCGAGGACGTGCTGTATGTAGCGGATGCCCGTGTCATGCTCAATGGCCGTAATATTCCTTCTAGCGAATGTGGTAACATTATGTTTGTCGCCTGCGGAGTTAAAAGCTTGATAACCAATTAATTTTGACGCGCCTTCAGTTTCCTGGAGGGCGATAACCTCTGGGTGGACCTTCAGAGACGCAAGGAGCTGCTGGAAGATCGGACTTTTCCGTCGAAACCTCCGGCAGTTCCATTGCCACAGCGAGTAGTTGTTATTCTTTGTGTAAATGGCCATATTGAATTTGCTGAATGGTATTTTCCACAGTTTGCTGCCATATGTTGATGGCTAAGAGCTCATTCCTGTGTCCTTGTGTTACGCCTTTGAGTCCCTGTATTGCGGAGTGGATCGACTGAATTTGGCTTTGCATGTTGGTTTCCAATGCCTGAAATTGCGCTTGCATTTTGTTATCCAAGGCCTGAATCTGGGCCTGAATGTTGGTCTCCAGTTTATGGCAGACTTCCTCTAGCGTAAGTTCGGGTTGTGCGCCCTCTAACGATTTTCTCTTGCTGGGTGGTGGTAGGGATTTCTCCACCACCATCGTACTCTCATGGGTATTATTTCTCGGTTTTTCGGGTTCTGTCGTTTCTTATCTATCTGGATCTTAAGCTGCAGCTGCTTCTTAAGTTCCGCGTTTTCATTTTGAAGGGCCGTAACCGCACCGGTTGATTTTTGCACCATGCGTTTAAGTTGTAAGATGTCCTCAGACCCTCAGCGTGGATGAGTATGGAAGACCTTATCTACAAAGCTCACCCTCTTGTGGTCATCCGGCACGTTGGTCTTGTCCGTGGGCGGCGTTGACCCTTGCTGATGAGAGTCAGAGCGTCCCTCGATTTTGGGCCGGGCTCCGGTGTACCATTTGTTGCCAGTGTTGTCCTGCCCCCTGGAAGCGGAGCGCTTGCGAGAGCTGGAGTGGCCCCTGGAGCTGGAACGATCCCGGGAGCCGGAACGACCCCGGGAGTTGGAATGTCCCCGGGAGCCTGAAGTGCCTTTGCAGCTGAGGCGGTCCCGGGAACTCGAGCGACCTCGGGAGTTGGAGCGTCCCGTGAGCTGGGCGTGACCACCAGAGCCTGTCCCCGACTGAAGGCGCGGGAGGGAGTCCTGTCGCATGTGAAATCCTCCCTCTGCCCTGGTTCTTGGTCTGCTCTGTCGTCAAGACGCGTTGCTCTCGCTGTCTGTTGTTGCCTTGTTCTCACTGTCTTGCGTTTGTTCTTCCCACTGTCTCTTCTTAATTATGTGCGGGGTCCTGTACAGTTCACGCCGCTTCTTGTCTCCGAGTACGGGCCCTTTCCTAAAGAGGGCACACTTTGTGTCACAAGTATGTTCCTGAGGGGGGTTGCTTATTCCACTTCTTCGACACTTAATGTTCTTTGGGTTCGGGCATACGTCGGCTCGATGTCCGAATTGACCACATGTCACACAGACCTCATATTTCTTCTTGCAGAGATGGCAGCGTAGCTGCATGCCTCCATAATAATTCCAGTGTGGCACTGTCTCATCTTCAAAGAGTAACAACATGGTGCGAGACTCACGGCCAAGTCGCCTGACTCCCATCACCTCCGTGTTACGCGAGCACTTCCGCATATCTTGAATGACTTCAACGGTGCGCGAGACCGGAATTCCATGTATAACTCCTTTCCCACAGCCGTCCGGAGTAGCCAGGTAGACGAACGCTTCAACGCGTCCCTGTGGCGTTGGAATGGAGCCGATTTTTAGGTACTTATGCATCCTCTCCGGGCTGTCAGTGCCGATGAGAATCGAGTTTTGCTTGTGGTTGAGGAGTGCGATATCTTCCTTAACTTCCGCCGGTTTAAAACCTGCCGCCATCCTCACCGCGTCCGCCGCTGTTGCGTCAGTGCGTTCCATGATAAATTTGAGATCACCTTTCTGTCTGAGCACTATTTTATGGAGCTCGGGGGAGAGGCGCGTCTGCTGCGTGTCAACAGATTGCCTCGCCAGCTTCCTTCCCTCTCTCTTTATCGCCATTCTTTGCGCTGAAGCTTTGTCTTAACTCCCATCTCGGCTCGTGTCGCCAGCTTGCTCTCCCTCCCCTGTCTGCGAGAGGGCCTTGACTTTGCAATTATTAACCTTAAACCAACCTACTGGAGAGCAGAGCTCTTCAGGCTGGGTACTCTCTCCTTCCACAGTTACTACCATGCGAGTCATGACCGCGACAAGCCAGCCAGTGCGTACACTCTGCGGGCGGCTCGGGGAGCCGCTCACCAGGTTAGGCTGAGTAGCCTTGCCGGTGGCGTGAGTCCAAAAGTCTCTAGAAATTGCAAAAGAGGGCTTCACTTGCCAAAAAAGTGGTATCGCGGTGGTCGCGAGGACTTCCGGCGCTGAAATAGCACAGTAGTTTGCGAGCACAAACGACAAAACTGACGAAAACATCGAACATTTGCGGAGCGCACATGGGATGCGTCCACTCTCCTCGACGGCGGCGTCCGTCGCCCCCAGCCGTGTCGACAGCCGTATCCAGGGACGGAGAGGAAGAACGAACGCCCAGCGAAACGCAGCGGCGAAAGACTTACTTTGCAATTCGACTCAGCGAGTTCCACTCGGCCAGCTGTAGCTATCGTGTCACTCCAGGTTTAAGCAGAGTTAAACCACAGCCATTTTTTTTCTCCTCCGCTGACGTCCCCCACCTATGACCACGTGGCAGTGGTAGCGGCCCAGTTGCTGCCAGTTGACTAGCAGCGGGATCCTGTCGGCGGTGGTCACTGTCGCGGTTGTTAGAATTGCTGCCCGCGGGATGGGATAGACGACCAAGCGATAAACTGAGCATCGTAGAGGAGCTGCAAGTACGCAGGCCCCACTGCTGCTTATATAAAACTTTCTCTTTCCAACTCAAGGTCGTTACTTAAAGAAATTGGTTCTCATCTCTGCGTTTGGTCCTCGTGGGGACTTTGAGAAGAAAAGAGGTGTTGCAAGTCTTTTACGGATTCCCTGACGGAATCTTAGTGTTCACCGATGTATGCCTTCACAGCTGAGTGGATGCCGTTGTGCTCCAGTGTTGCCCTGAAGGGGGCGGGGGGATTGTATACGTCCAATGGGTAGCAGCACAGTACAGTCTGCCATCATTAGTCATGTAGCCCTAAGAGGCCGTAATTCAAAGGCGGTATTGCGAGCGTGTATGGAGATGGAAAGCTTTGCAGGGGATCTAATTTGCTGTCGTTTGGGTCACTAGGGGAGAGGAGCGTGCGCATTCACGGTGCCTGTGGTGAGTGCGTCAAACGAAACGCACTCATTAGGCCAGTAAGGGCATGCTTGCCGCAGTTTCCTTCCGGCGAAGCAGACAGTACCGCCGAATTTGTTAACTTGGAATGCTCTGATTTCATGCAGCTAAGACTGAATCCATCGTGCGAAGGTGCGTCACGGGAAACCGTCTGCCAGAATACCTTAGCAGCCTGACGTGCGAGGACTATCTGGCCATGGTCCAGGTTACGTGCGAGAAACCAGATACCCTTATCGTTCCCGACGTCAGCTACCTGGGCCAAGTAAGTGTAGAAAAGGCAGTCCTGTTTTTAATGCGGCAGCACAAAAATAAACCTCATCGGGATAAAAAAAATGCCGTCGGTAATAACATTCGCCCATTAAATGGAGTGAAGTGCCGTCCCCAGAATTCCTGTCGACTTGAGAGAAGTGGCGTCACGAGAGCGGAAATGACGTCACTATTCACTAACGGCAAAAGGCATCAACAGTTTCTTGCTATTGCGTTGCAAACGCTTTGGTAATTAGGTATCCTCGGAACTTTTTTTGCAGGTCACACTGTGAAAATAGATTACATCATTATTTCATCCTGACATATATAAACCAGCAAATCACTACTGTGGTTGTTATCACATCCGAAACTTTTTCCAGTTGGCTTTCGCATTCTAGTTATTGACTTGCATATAACTGCGTAAGTAGGTTCATTGGAAAACAGCATTGAGGCACCCTGGGCCTGCGTAAAGTCCCAGGCCTGAGCTTTTAAAGCTAGGGCCTGCGTCGTTAAGCGTTCGGTGTCTCCGAAGTGATATGAAAAGAATGCGAGGCCGCTGAACGGAGCCATTAAAACTATCGTGTCCCCCGTATTTTCGCCGACTACCGATGATGAATGTTACACTTCCTTTGCAACTTCCGTTACAACATTTTTTGGGGGTATCCTGCGTTGACCTGAGTATGACCTGAATGCGTGTCTGTTTTTCTTATTTTTAAATGCATCCAGAACCTTGAAATCGAGCAGCTGTGTACGGAAGGACAACGTTTGACAGTAAGTACGGGTAGTTGTTGCTGTCTGAACACTAAACTCGGCAAAACTGCCAGAACCATGATATTCAACATACTTTTTTTTATCTCTTGTAACAGGTTTTCATTTTTATACATGTTGTAGTCGGCTGCTAAAAAGTAGTTTTATCTTATATCGGAAAGGCACCTACTTATAACATAAGCATCGCTGCAACGAAATGCGTAATTGTTAGCTCTGCAAAAGCGGAAGTAACTGTCACCTGAAGACGGTCCCTTCTTTGAACCATGCGCAGTATGTAAATGTAGAATTCTATTGTTTATTAGGGCTTCAATGAACGTTCAGCATTGCTGTTCTCAAAAGTTCTTGATTGTGAAAAAAAATTATTTACCTTTACCGCACTGCATGGAAGCCGCCATTAGTCGTGCTTAAATAGTTAGAGCAAGGTTCATGCAAGTAGAATTAAATACGTTTGATATAAAACGAACAGAATCGATTGCGACGCTGCGGTATAAAGTACCGCAGCCTAGGAGTTATTGAATTTTGTGAATAAAAGGCCTTGAGTGTGGTTGATTCGTGAGCCTTAAATAACAGCCATCAAAATAGAAATGGATTTCCTTGGAACTCTTTGGGCTCAAAAATAAGCTTAAAACTCAGAAAAAAGTCACAGGATGGTATCACTTTGTAACGCGAGATTCAGTGACAGCTGACAATGTATTTATATTTCATGGTATATTAACATAGCAATTATGAAAGAGATTTCCTATCTTCATAGTCCTAGAGAGCTGTTTCTGGTTTTACACACACACTTGCTTTCTGGCTACCTCGCCTTTCCAGTCCGACGCTCTATAATAGGCGCGCAGTGCTTCCGATGACCCCCTCCTCGGCGGCGCACGTCGGAGCAGCTGCTCAAACTGACCGTGTGACAATCCTCCGCTCTGACTATACCCTCCTCTTTCTACGGTAACCGCCCTCCGTTTGGTTCTGGTGGCAACCACTCCCTAGTTACGCTCACATCAGACCATCCTCTGTCCACGAGAAGCCGACCTCCGAATGGTCCATAAGGTAACGCACCCACCATGGACCGTGGATACTAGTACGCCGACGCGTGCCGCTATAAAAAGCAGCGATCTCTCCCTCGGTACCAGAACAGGTTAAAACGTCGTCTCCAGATATCATCATCTTTATCATATTCATCAGCCGGACTATGCCCACTGCAGGTCAAAGGCCTCTCCCATGTCTCTCCATGTAACCCTGTCCTTTGCCAGTTGCGGCCAACGTATCCCCGCAAACTTCTTAATTTCATCCGCCCACCTAACTTCCTGCCGCCCCCTGCTACGCTTGCCTTCTCTTGGAATCCTCTGCGTTACCCTTAAGGACAAGCGGTTATCTTGCCTTAACCTCCCTGCCTTTCCTCTTCTATATCCTCCTCCTCTTCTTTACATGCCCTGCCCAAGCCCATTTCTTCCTTTTGATTTCGACTAGGATGCTATTAACCGCGTTTGTTCCCTCACCCACTCAGCCCGCTTCCGATATCTTAACGTTACACCAATCATTTTTTTTTCCACAGCTCACTGCGTTGTCCTTAAGTTAAACCCTTTTCGATAGCCTCCACGAAGGAGATATATCGAATGACAAAGTGCGGGTATTGGTGACCTGTGGCGACAAGGTTGTAAAGCACATCTTCAGGTGATCTTGAAGTGAATATTGCAAAAAATAAACTCATAGGCAATTCTTCGCGAATAATTTGAATGCGTTAGAAGCCAAGCGTTCGTTATATGCGAGGTGGTACAGGTAGGTTTGTTATATGCGAGATAAACGCACTAAGTACAGAGGGCAAAACACATGCCTAGAACAACCAAACTCTGCGTTCCGGAGCTCCCAAAGCCGCTGCATCCAAGAAGGCAAAAAATGACGATTAAATTCTGTGAGTTTAACAGCCCATGTTTACATCCACACCATTTTTAACCAAATCTAATCTCTGGTTATCGCGTGTTACGCCTGAAACACGCTCAGAGCGTGTTCTAGACATGCGTTTTGCCCTCTGTACGTTACATCCTAGGTCCACACACAATAGTTCGTTGTACCCGAGGTAAGAACGAAAATTTGCTATATCCGAGGTTAACATATGAAAGTTCATTGCCACCTGCCACTATGTCAGGTGGGCCCCCTCTTACTGCTCATACGGACAGACGGCGCTCGCCATTCCCAATTGCACTGACCCTACAAATGCTAACTTGTTAATAGCGTTAGCCTGCTTTAGTCAGCAAGTTACATAAAACGTTTGGCTCAAAATGAAAAGTCAGTTTCAGATTCATCGATTCTCGCACTTTAAAACGAACTGTACATAAATATTCGTTGAAGCTATGCTGATCGTGACCACTAATCATAAATGGCACGCATTATTTGCAGGGGAAAGACTTATCTAACTTGGCTAATATACAAAAGGTAAGTAGTAGTCTTGCTATTCATGTTATGCTACAAAGGAAACGCATTTGTTGCTACCATACTCAAATTCAGGAGAAAAGCATTTTTCAACGGGAGATATTTTATGTGCGCAATTTTTTAATATATATCAAAATTTTACTACAGCAATAAATATATCTTCAACTCTGCAGTCAGCAGGTTGGCATTTTTTTTGCTATTAATGTTCTTACTACCGTCAGAAGCCTTTCCCATTGTTTTTCTATGGTGATCTTAACTGCTCGATGCAAGCGATGGGAAAACTTGAAAGATTTTGCTACACATCGGAAGAATGGACTATTGCCTTCAATATTTAGAACACAGTACCTTAGAATATTCCAATACTCAGAAATCTTATCCAAGATTGCTGGACACAAACAAAGGGGGACCTTCAAGTTTCGATCGCTCCTTTTATGAAAAAGGTTCTGATAGAGTGTTTCATGACGATATTTTAAGGTTATTCTACTGGCATGAAATACATTCATTACCGCTAATATAGCCTCTCTGTGCGGGCAAGATGGAGGCACTTTCTTGTGATAGCGATAACTAATAAACTAATAACGTATTTCACGCAATCCTAGACAACTTCTGGAATTTAAATTTTTGACCGCCTTTTTCTGTGTGGGATAGAATAAAGTTGCTTTCGACAAAAAAAAAGTACCAAACGCTGTTGTCATTGCCTTCGAATGTGTCGCTCTACTTTTCTTCTATCGTTCCACTGGAGGCTTCACTGCATGACGAATAATGGATGGGAGAAATACTTTTTTTTTTCGCTGAATAAATTGTCCGGTTCAGTATCCGCTGAGAAATGCTGCCAACTGAACCTTGCGCTGCTTTTAACAAAAACACAAGGTTAACGGACGTTATAAGCGACAACCCAAGCGGCGCAGGCCGACTGCCAACCATCGGCTGTTCAGTAGCTCTGGTAGGCAGCCGACTAAATTGGCAAAACTTGCTCGGCAACTGACTGGGCCGTGAACACATACCAGGCTGCTCGGCTCAAGACTGGCATGAAAGGTCGGGCCAGCCTTCAGCTCTGACGTAAAGCCAGCCGGACCTCAAAAAGCTTGGCATATGCAGATGGCCCTGTGTGGAACCTACACGCACCGCCGGGCTACATTTACCATGGCACCTAAACACGGCACCTAAACACTGCGCTTTGGTTTTATTCACAACTTTGGCAATAAATCAAGTTCTTTTAGTGATTGAATATCGGATTTCAAAAACAATAATCTCTTTGCCAGCGTTATTATATCCAGCATCCCTGGCATCCTACAATGTGAGCAACATCTAGAAAGGGAATGTGCTTGTTCCTGCTTGGCTAGCTCCACATACTGTTCATTAAATTGCATAATGGCATTTTTCTGCCCACGCTCAACTTGGCGAGCTCCACATACTCTTCGTTAAATTAAATAAAGGCGTCTTTCTGCCCACACTGAACTTACACGAAAACATAGCACAATTGTTGGATCACATGTAAGTCATCCGAAAGCACTGTTTTAAATCAAAATACACTGGATGCACTGGTTCCCGAATACGAATAATTGGGCCTTCCACTGATAATCCTTTTTTTTTCAGTGCATTTACTCCAGACTCACGCCGTTTCTTTGGTACCTTGGAAACTTCCGCTGCTAATGGCTTTCAAGAGCTTGGAGTGGAAAAAGTACAAAACTAGCTAGCAGAGTACTAAAGTGCAAAGAGTACAAAAAGCAGTAAATCATAGAAAACTTACGTTGTCGGCTGGTTTTTATTTTTAGTTGTGTTTCTAATTAAGCTGGCCATGCGCTGCAAATAAAACAAAATTCCGTGGCACCCAAATGAAGCACCAAGACGCTCGCTACTGAGCAATTCTTCATTCATTCATCTATCAATGCTTTTTTACCATGGAGTAAGGGGAGAACTGAGGAAAGGCGGTTCCGTCACAATTTTTGAAGCCGGCTCCCCCGTGCCCGCCTGCTTGGCAGACGTCTCCGCGCGCAGCGCATGCGCAGCAGACAACGCAGCAGACGACGCTGCTCCACGTATCTATGGTGCGTATAGCCTAGCTGCGCCGTCGGCCAAACACTCCCAGCAGTCCTTGCGAAAGCACGTGACTTCCGGACCACATTTCTGGCGTGCAGCTCGGTAAGCGAGGGCCTCTCCCGAGTTTTCCTTCCTCCATGTTTTGGGCAAAGGTGACCTGAACTCTAAGATGGAAGTGAGGTAAGGTTTAGATGAAGGCTAGGACGTCGGACTCGGAAAACGAAGTCAAGCAGGTCACTGATCTTGCGTTTGGCGTCACCACTGGATGCCGTCCAGTATCCGTATGTCTGAACGTGGTGGGCAGGGCTGCAGAGGACGGGGATGCTTGCTTTGCCGGGGCAAGTCCGGATGTGGTGCCGTAAATCGACGTTGCAGTCAGGAGGCAGTTATTCATTTTGCCATTAATGGTTCTGCTTACCCAAGAGAGAGAACACCTAGCGTCTACGATGCCTCACTCGCTCCATGTATAAACAGGCTGCTACGTCCCCACTCAGTCATATCCACACCGTTAAGTACCTCCTCTGCCAAAAGTAACCGAGAAATAGGTTTTTGCCTCTCAACCATATAACGGAGCCGTTACGACACCGCTGAAGACGGAAAGGTGTCAAAACGTGAGGACACAGATTCAGAGCTTAGGGGCTGCCGTAAGTGCTTCGCTACGCGGCTTAGAAATAAACGATCGTTGCCCGGCTATCTTTGGCGCTGGCTGTACATGCACCATGCCCCAGCGCCTGTACCCGCGAATGTGGAAATTCATTCGCGCGTTCCACTTAAAGGGATCACGTCGTGTGTGTATTTTGAGTTTGATGGCGAATAAGGAGCTAAGGCAATCGAGCACCATGCTCAGGACTGAAAAACTTTTCTCCTGACGGACTATTGTTTCTTTAAGTGTTACAGTTTGTATCTTAAATGTCATACTTTAAGGAACCCTGCAAATTGCGATAACTATGAAATTGAGTTCTCTCCAAAGATCAAGTTGAGGTGGAAATAAATTGCGTCCATGTGACGTATAGACCAAGAGGAGCCGTCAGTGGTACAAAGAGCATTTGCGCGTGCGCTGTTAACACCACTTCTCCCACTGCAACGCAGTTTTCGCAATGCAAGCCAAGCAATCGCATGACATTCTCTCGTTTTCCTGCGTGATGGCACAAGCGTACAAAATCTGATACAGCTCGCATAGCAAACCCTTTATCTTCACTACAATTCGCGTCAACCGCCTTCTTGCACTGCGATGGACATAACCCAATACGATAGGACACAATGTAGATATGTGCGCTGTTCAACTTTGTGCGACTCTTTCCCAGTTCATTTTCAGTGCTCACGATAACGTATTTAGGGTACGGACACAAAGGTTGGGTGCCAAAAGTTGAACTATTATAATGGCCTAGGACATGCGACCCCGTGTTGTCATCAGCAGAACAGTTTCTCTAATTTATTTCAAACATAGCAGTGAATCTAAAGTGCAACTTGCATTCGTGAAGCTACGATATGTCCAGGAGTGCCTGTGACCAAAAAGAGCCTTGAAATCAAGCCCGAATAATAGTTATTGCTGGATTATGGGTGAGATTCACTGAGATTTTCCGACGTGCGCTCGACTCAGCACGCGGAAGATCACAGAGCAGAATAACAGCACATGAATATTCCAGACACGGGAAATTTAATTCGGCGTATTCAAAGGACTCTAAGAAATAAGGCCTCTAAAGCTTACGCCGGAGAACATTTATAGTGGAGGAAAATGACACGTTTTAAGTGTCGTTAAACGATGCGTTATTTTCACGCTCATAAATGGTCAAAATTGCATGCAGGGATATTTTATCACTTCACGGTTGGTGTCGAAAGCAGGTAAGTTTTTGAAACCCCCTCAGGCGGCGGAAGAGCTCGAGACGTGAAATATATCTTTGAACAAAACATCGTGGATATAAGAAATTAGAGATGTCTCGGAAGTGTAAAAAGCTAAATAAAGCTAAGCAGCATACATGAACAGGAAAGAGCAATTAAGATAATCATCCGATCTTAGAAATCTACAGTACAGTGGCCGCACATCTGCAAAGTAACCTACTCTAAGAGCCTCTGCAAACAAGACCAAAAATAAACGGTAGAAAAGGCGCGTACTGAAACAGTTCCAGCAATATAGCCAGGCGGGTATGTCCTTCACAACCACATATTCAGATAATTCTATGTCAATCATTCGGCCTAGTAATGTTCACGCAATCACTGTAATCAACCACGGGGCACTGAAACGCTGTGGCAAAGTCAGCGTTGCCCCTGACAAGTTCGTTCACTACGGCTCTGGCCTGCGAAGCGATGCTGCAACGGTAGTAGGCGAAGCGGGCGTAGAAGAACTGGGCTTCGGACATCCGGTAGAGACTCCAGGCGTCCTGCATTGTGTACCAGCTAGCTCTTGCATCCGCTGGTGTGACGGCCTCACCACGGGCTGTGCCAGCAGCCCCGACAATGGCGGCGATTTGCAGCCCCATTTTAGGCTCTACCATACGGTGCATGTTGTCGAGGTACTCGGCGCGTGAGGCTTTCAGCACGCATTCCCTGCATGAAAAGTATTGTCAAAAATAACCTTAAAATTGTAATGAGGAGACTTTTTTAATGCGAAATCATTAGATGGCTCACTTTCAAGGTCATGTCCGCAAGATACGGCAAAATGTGACGTCACGAGCTGAGGAGTCTCGCCATGAAAATGACGTTACACCTACATAATACTATTAGGTGACGGCAAGACTGTTAGTATGGTTAGTGGTGACATCTTATAAGTGTGTCGCCTTGACAGGTCACGTGACAACGACGTAAATTGACGTCACACCAGATCAAGTGACAATGGCGTAATGTAACGACATACCTAGCCACGTGACAAATATGTAATGTGAGTTCATACCAGGTCCCCACTCAACTCCTCGCCACCCCCTAATTCATGAAGGTCTAGATGACATCCAGACGATGATCCGCAAGGGTGGCTTAGTGGTTAAAGGGGAGCTCCGGCGATTTTTCGATGTTCATCGGTCGAGATTAAATTTTATGTCTCTATTCTTTATGGTAGTCTGATACCTCATGCAAAATTTCGCACCTGAAAGTAGTGTAGTGTTTTCGCAAGCGAATTTTGAAGACAAGCGCTCCTCGACGCGAGCGGTATCCATTGATCGAGCAACTCCTACAGGCCACCGTGTACTGTGACGTCACTAGCGTGTCGGCGTGTCAAGCTGGTCGGGCGCGCGCTGGTGTTGGCAGTGCAGGGGAAAACTAAAAATTGATTTTGAAGAAAGTAAATGACGCAGTAACGGACAGCCGAACCGCGACGTAAGGGAGGAGTGAAAGAAGAAAGGAAGTAAGAGGTGCTGTAGTGCAGGTCTCCGGAATTATTTCGACCACCCGTGCAATTTTGCGCCATCTCAACGTGCCTGATGTGATGTGTACGCCAGAGTGATGGGCCACGGCAACTTCTGATGTGCTGTGTGCTGCATAAATTCTTCATCTGTGACAACGGGCGTGATCTACCATAGGTTTCCTAGCGATAAGAACCTTCGCGACAATTGGATGAGAGCTGTCCGCCGTGTCAACTGGTCTCCGAGGAATCATTCCCGCTTGTGCTCGCAGCATTTCGCGCCAGATTGCTATGAAGACAACGTGTACCTCACAGGGAGCTTTGGAATCGCTAAGGCTTCGTTCAACCGGCGCTTGAAGGCACATTCTGTGCCAACGTTATTCAAGTACAACCGCCCATCGCAGCGGCCAGCTGAACGAAGCGCGGCTGTCAGCTGCAGACCCGAAAGACGGTGGTTCGATCCCGGTCGCGACGCTCGAATTTCTATGGAGGCGAAATTTTAGAGGCCCGTGTACTGTGTGATGTCAGTGGACGTTAAAGAACCCAGGTGGTCGAATTTTCCGGAGCCCTTCACTACGGCGTCTCTCATAGCATGAGTCGCTTTGGGACGTTAAACCCCATAAACCATAAACCAATCGCACTAAAGGAAACTTTGTACTAAGGTCGACACTGCCGAACTGCAGACGCGAGAAAAGAAAACACAGTAATGAAGAACGGGCTCATTTTACTGCCACAATTTATAAGACGAACTTTTTTGGTTTCACGGCACATAAGCAACTGAGGCTATCTTAAGCGATTAAGGCTTAGCTGTCACCAAAGAACTGTTTCAAGCATGTACAATGTTGTGGAGTACTGGTCACTGGCCAAGATCAATGAGGATGAAAATGTTGAAGTTTCGGGAGCACTATGGCTTCGTTCTTTACTAGAATTGTTCATTTTAATTGTTACGATGGTGAACAAGGGAGCCGTAGTGCTCCCGCAACGTCAAAAAAATGTTAATCTTTATTTACCTTCTCCAATGACTAACACTCCATCACCATGATACCTGACTAGACGGTATGCTGTCAAACCCCCGACTAAAGCATGTAAAAATCTACCAGAAGCGGTGCACTAAAGGCGTCTGAAATTACGTTCGCAGTGAAGACGCCTGCCTCCGACGCCACTTACTCTGTAACCATTTTCACGACGCTAGCATGCAAGGAATAGAGTAAATTTCATCTCGAACGTGATGGGAGCCGCAACAAAAACAGTCTGCTGCATGCAAGAACGCGTTCTTTCAGGAGCAATCGCATCCTTTCCGTATTAACGTCACCTGTGGGATTGTAGAGCTGTCTTCGTTTCTCGTGACCAGTCCTTCCAGCTGATCAGTTTGAGCCACATCAAGGCGGCCATGCGACTCGCAATCACCGAAGCGTCGGCGAGCAGTGGGTCAGTGGTACCGGAACTCAGCCACCCGTAGCTCAGTGATGACACGTACAGGCTGGTCTCATTCGCAAAGAACATGCGGTCCGCCGTTGTGCTGTCCGGGTTGTCTCGAAACCAGGGCAGGCCTCGTCGAACTGTCTCCTTTTTAGCTTCGAACTCGAAGTTCAAAGCCAAGAACAAGTTCCGGGGGAAGCCCTGGGAGGTCAGGTGCGGCACGGCTGGCTCTCTGAAGACCAGGTCTCCAGGTAGCATGAGCGATATGTTGGCGACTACGGCCCGGAAGTTGGCAGTGTCGTTTCCGGCTGCCATCAGCCGCCGAATTGGGTCATAGTCAATGAACCGTCGCCGTGTTGCTTCGAATATTTTGTGCAGCTGGCGGTCCTTAGCGGGAGTCGCGAGTGCAGCCACGCACGTTACGCGCCATAGGTGGTAGCTCCGGCGTACGTGTCTTTGACAGACGTCCTCGCTACGCATATCAGGTGAACTTAGCGTGTTGCCCTGTGTAATGTAACGCATGGCTTGCAGAGTGACAAGAAGCATCAGGTACAACGACGCCATCGGCTGATGGTCTGCGTCTATCAGAAGCCGAACGTCCGCAAAGAGGCCCGTTTTAGCTATGGCAGAAATTATTTTCGCACTGTCGACATCTATAAGGAACTCGAGCAATATGTTCTTGAATTGGGACGCTTCAAGATGTCTGTATCGTGATGTGTGTCGCACTAAGGATAGAGGCAACTACATGGTGGCAGGAACAAGAAGAACAGGAAGGGTTTATTAGCACGCCCTTTTATAGGCGATGGAGGGGGGCGGGGCAGTAGCAGTGCCAAGCGTACAGTTTGCGGTAGCACTGATAAGACAATGCGCTGACACGATAAGGCAGACAGCGCATGCCCGATACATCTTCCGAGGGGTAATGAAAACGACAAATGTTCAAGCTATTTGATTAAAAGCAGCGTCGTACTGAAGACGTTGAGGTGGCTTTGCTGTCCGTGCCGACCTTCTTGGAACCGGTGTGGGCCCAGGCAGAGTTAGTGGCATATGGTTCCCACAGCCTCCGAGCGCCGAGCTGTCGGTGGCGGACTGTTGCCGAGGGAAGTCAGCAGATGTTCGTGCTGTGGCACCAGGCGAGATATTCGGAGCAGATTGGCCGGAGTTATCTGGCCCACGCTCGGACGAACTGCTGTCGTCATCACTAGTGTCTTCTGCACACTTCTCACGGGTTTGCAGAAGATGCCGCCTATTGCGCCTAAACACCCGCCGATCCTCGGTTTGCACTTTGTAGGACCTGGGAGCCGCAGTCCCAACGACAGTGCCTTTTTTTGACCATGTTTTGTCCTGGATCCTCACGACAGAACCTTCAGCCAAAGGTGGCAGAGGCTTTCCGCCACACTTCTGATGGTGCTTCTTGACCACAGTTGTCTGCACAGCGCCAAAATCTGGAAGATTAGCTCTCAAGCACCTGCCTTGAAGAAGTTCCCCAGGTGATCGGCCGTCCTCCAGTGGCGTACAGCGGTAGGCCAGCAGACCTAGCCAGAAGTCTTCCTGTGAATGTTCACATTTCTTCATGATCCGCTTTACCACCTGGACACCTTTCTCTGCCAGTCCGTTGGATTGTGGGTAGCGGGGGCTGGATGTGACGTGAGTGAAGTCGTATGCTCTTGCAAAGGCTGCGAACTCGTGACTGGCAAATTGTGGCCCGTTATCGGTGCACACTTCAAGTGGTACGCCGTACCTCGCGAACATGGCACTGAGTGCAGCGATTGCCGTCCTTGCAGTAGTGTCGACAAGTTTCTCGACTTCTGGGAAGTTAGAAAACGCGTCAAATGCCAGGATGTACGAACTTCCCCCAAAAGAAAAAATATCAACACCAACGCGATACCACGCACATCGAGGAACTGGGCGCATCAGCATTGGTTCTTGCGCTTGTTTGTAAGCAAACTCGCGGCAAGTCGGGCAACCCTTGATCAATACACTGATGTCACTGCTGAGACCGGGCCAAAAAACAAGACGACGGGCTCTTTCTTTGCATTTCTGTAGACCCAAATGCCCGGCATGAATTCTCGCTAAAATGCCACGCCGCATGGATTTTGGTACCACCACCTTCGTGCCTTTTAACAATATCCCATTTACGACGGAAAGCTCAGACGAAAATGGTTTAAGTTCCCCGTCGACATTCTTGCCAGTTGCCAGGCAAGAAATGACTGCCTGGAGGTAGTCGTCGCGGGCAGTTTCATTTACCAGCTGTTGACATGTTGCCTCCGTGACCATGTAGCCCAAGGCGGCAACTGCATGTACCTCAACGTCGTCAGTTGCGCCAGTGGTGTCGTCTCGAGCAACCGGCGATGATCGTGACAGCATGTCTGCCAAGATGAGGTGCTTTCCTGGGACATACTGCAATACAAAGTCGTATTTCAGGAGTTTCAAAAAAAACCTTTGGAGGCGGGGGGGCATGTCACAAATTCCTTTCGCAGCTATAGAAAGTAGAGGTTTATGATCTGTCTCGATGAGAATCTTCTGTCCGTAAATGAACTGGTAAAACTTGTCGCAGCCAAAAGAAATGCTAAGCGCCTCTTTTTCAATCTGAGCATAACGCTGCTCAGCTTGCGTTAGCACACGAGATGCATAAGCCACTGGCCGCCATTGGCCGTTGTGGCTCTGCAAAAGGGCGGAGCCCACGCCGTCTTTCGATGCGTCGCAAGTTATCTTAGATTCTTTTCGGGGATCAAAGATGGCTAACACGGGAGTCGTGCTTAAAATCTGGACGACACTTTTCCACTCCCTCGTGTGGTTTTCAGTCCACTCGAATTCTGAGTGAGACTTGATAAGGGCTCGCAGCAACACGGTTCGCTCAGACAGGCGCGGAACGTATTTGCCAAAATAGTTCAACACACCGAGCATGCGCTGAACATCGGATTTGTTCTTGGGCACTGGCGTTTGCAGCAAACTTTCCACAAGCTTTGGGTTTGGCGAGATGCCCTTGCGTGTGATGATATCGCCTAGGAACTGCACTTTGGTGACGCAAAACTTGCATTTCTCTGCGTTGAACGTTAGGCCGGCTTTTTCAGCTGCTTTCATTACTGCCACTAGTCTCTGGTCATGCTCTTGCTTGGTTTCGCCCCACACCAAAATATCATCGATGTAAACGTGTACACCGTGAATGCCATCGAAGACTTCGCTCATCCGCTGCTGAAAAACTTCGGGAGCAGATGAGATACCGAAAGGCAACCGGAGATAACGGTATCTTCCAAAGGGTGTAGAAAAAGTGCATATTTTGGACGTCTTTTCGTCAAGTGGTATCTGGTGAAAACCAGAATTTGCGTCCAAACAGCTGAAATAGGCTGCGCCGGCCAATTCCCCTTCCATGTCCTCACGCTTTGGGAGCTGGTAGTGCTGCCTTTTTACGTGCTCGTTTATTTTCCGTGGGTCCATGCAAACCCTAAGTTTGCCATCCTTTTTCTTAACCAAAACCAATGGGCTTACCCAGTCTGTCGGGCCATCCTGTTTGACGATGACGCCTGCACGCTCCATTCTACGCAGCTCCTCCCGAAGTGGTTGTCGCAGGGACAGGGGTACCCGTCGAGCTGGTTGAACAACTGGAATCGCGGATGGTTGCATGACCATGCTGTATGGTTGCTTCAGGCAGCCTAGCCCCTGAAAGACATGTTTAAAATCCTTGAGAGCTTGGTACTCCGAAGCATTTACAGTAGCCACCGTGCGATGGACAAGTCCCAGAGCTTCGCTTGCATCTAGTCCCAGAATGGCTTGACGGCCATTCTTTACAACAAAGAACTTCACGGTGGCGGAAGCGTTACCGATAGTTACTTCCTGTGTCGTTGTTCCGAAGTGACTTATGACACCCCCGGTGTAAGCTCTCAGAACCACACTTGTGGGCGTTAACTGCTGTGACTCCCGAGTCTTGCGGTACATACAGAATGGTAACAGACTGGCCTGGGACCCGGTGTCTACTTTGAAGCAAATATTTTTTCCGGCAACTTGTGCTTCCACTATCCAGTCTTTGCTGCTTCCTTTTTCAGTTCCTACTTCTAGAATGTCAAAGTCGTCATCGCTGCTGTCTTTACTAACTTGTTCAACTCTAGATAGGCCTTCACAGCAAACCGCGAAGTGGTGAAGTTTTCGACATTCATGGCACTTTTTCCCGTAGGCTGGGCACTGTGTGGGCCTGTGCCGCCGGTTGCACTTTTTGCAACGGTACTGCTTCTTGCAGTCATCACTTCTGCTTCGCGATGGTGGCGCGTGCCTTGAAACAGCATCGACCCTGTCATCCGCGGCTTTCCAGACCTCGTTTCGTTGTGCGAGAGACTCTGCTACCTTGCACAATTCTTCAGCTTTCAGCAACGTTAAAGATTTCTCTCGAAGCATTTTCTCGCGCAGCTTTGAGTTATTCGTGCCAAACACGATCTGATCCCTGATCAGCGAATCATGCTGATCTCCGAAATTGCATTGCGTGGCTTGCTTTTTGAGGTCCCGGACAAACTTTTCGAAAGGTTCTCCATCTGCCTGCTTCCTTGAGCGAAACACATAACGTTCGTGAACTTCGTTGCTCACCTCGGCACAGTAGGACTCGAATTTTCCAACCACTGTTGCGTAATCGTCTTTGCTTTCGGCTGCCTCGAACTTGAACGTGTTGAACACGTCGAGCGCTTCATCACCGGCTATGCTCAGCAGGAGTGCGGCTTTTGCAGAATTGCTGCGAGGTTGCTCCTTCGTTGCGGTCGCCTGCAGGAACAGGTCGAATTTCTGCTTGAAACGTTTCCAATTTTCAGAGAGGTTGCCGGTCAGTTGCAAAGGTGGCGGGGCCTTTAGAAGTTCCATAGCTGTCGCAGAATCCCACTTCTGGCACCATGTATCGTGATGTGTGTCGCACTAAGGATAGAGGCAACTACATGGTGGCAGGAACAAGAAGAACAGGAAGGGTTTATTAGCACGCCCTTTTATAGGCGATGGAGGGGGGCGGGGCAGTAGCAGTGCCAAGCGTACAGTTTGCGGTAGCACTGATAAGACAATGCGCTGACACGATAAGGCAGACAGCGCATGCCCGATACAATGTCCAAAAGCATCTTTAATCTCCTTCAAAGACAGCGATGATCGTTTTGGCGAGGCAGCCGGAAATTTCTGTTCCCACTTCGAGACGTCCTCACTGGTATAATTAGTGCCAAAGTGCGAATTAATGATGGAGAGAGTGACATCAGAGCAGGAAACATCGCAGTGATGTTGATGGTCACCGACATGAGGTGTAAATCTAACGAACATGAGCCGCGGTGTTTTTCCTGCTGAGCTCAATACTTCGAAGATGAAGGGCAGGCCGTACCGCTTAATCACCACAAGGCCCAAAGAAGTAAGCTTTCGCCACTTGTTCGCGTGGTGGTGTTGGTGATTTCTAGCACGGCCGCCGCAACATCCCGGACTCGCTGGTGCTCCTGCCATATCTCTTTGATGCACGATGTGTAAAGGGTGTGAAGTGAGACTGCAGCCTGACTGCCGTAGTCCTGGGTGCCCTTGATGATGTCAGAGGTGACATCCAACTCCAAAAAAAATGGCTTGGGTTCAACGTGGCTTGAAGCTAGTTACACGAGCGAAAGCTCTGTTAGGAATGGTCTACACTGTCTGAAATAAAATATCAAGATCAAGGGTCAAGGTTAAAGGACAAGGTCAGGTACCCAATGGTCAGAGCAATGTGATCTCGGGGTCGTACTAATATAGCTCGGGGCATACCACGACGCAGTTAAGTTTCTTTTGACCTTGTGATGCATTGAAGGTCGTTGTCAATGTGGCGCCCACTGTCTCATATCAAAGGTCAAAGCCAAGGTCAAAGGTAAAGGTGAAGGCCCGGTACCCTGTGGTCACGGTCATATGATCACGGGGTCATATACTACCATAGCTTGGGCCATACCACCACGCAATTCGGTTTGACCTTGTGAGGCATTGAAGGTCACTGTCTGATCCGCATCGAAATCGTAAGCTGTACCACGAGGAGTAGGACTCTGGCTTTCAAACACAATAGTGGCATAGAGCTAAGCGCCTCATGAATGATCTGTTAAGCAACTTACAAAGTTGCCTAGCCGGAACCCCAATCTCCCGAAACGCGGCCACTCAAGGACACTCACGTAACATCATTCCGTCATTCACTGCCGCAAAGGGCATCTAGTGGAAATGAAGAACAGAATTGTTGATAGCAATTTTTTGTGTGTGTTTTGTAGGTAGCCAGTACTAACGATATGACAAGCTCGAGAAATGTTAAAACGAAGATGTTATTGTTAACCACATATCCTAAGTGGAACAAGACGCCACGTCTCGACACTAGACCGTTTCATGCCACAGCTGTCAAGCAGAGATGCCTCTGTTCGTAGCAACTGGTTAGTCCGTTGATGCGTTGTGGTTGTGCAGGTCGTGGTTGATTGATATTCAACACGAACTACGCTGGTCAGTATTTCCGGGAAACTATCCGGGGTACTGCATGCGAAGTATATAAACCTCCGCGTTGAAATGCTAGGAAATGAAAATATTGGTTGGTTGATTTATGGGGTTTTAACGTCCCAAAGCGACTCAGGATATGAGAGACGCCGCAGTGAAAGTCTGCGGAAATATCGACCACCTGGAGTTCTTTACCGTGCTCTGTCATCGCACCTACGCGGTTAGGAAAGTGGGCGCTAGTTACGATTGGTCAAATGAGGTCATGTGACCGTAGTCCGTTTTGACCAGAAACATAGAACTGTTATATACTTTCCTCTTGAGGGATAATCGTAAACTGCTGTTCATTATCTGAAAATACCTCCGCAATGCACTCGATCCGATACCCATTCTTACTCTCCTGGTTATTTCATCTCCGGATTCCGGACCTGCGGTCACTACTTGCCCTATGTAGTAAATACGAGGTCTGTTAGAAAAGTATCCGACCTTTGGCCGTAGAAAACTTCCATAACTGGAGCGTTCCAAACCTAGTCACCTTTAAAGTAGTCTACTTGGGACTCCACAGACATCTCCCAGCGGTGCTGCCATTTTGGGAAGTATTCCGAAAAGGCCCCTTTCGGAATGGAGTTTAGCTCAGCTGTCGTTGCAGCCATAATGTTCTTCCTTGTCTGAAATCGCGCTCCTTTCAATGGCCTCTTGATTTTGGGAACCAGCCAGAAATCGCAAGGGCCGTATCAGGAGAGTAAGGAGTCTGGTTTTTCGCCAAAAAAGTCTGAATCAAGTGCGAGGCATGTGCAGGAGCATTGTCGTGATGGATGCGCCACTTTCCTGTTGACCTCAACTCCGGGTTCTTGCGCCGCACAGCATCACGTAGGCAACAAAGGACATCCCTGTAGCACTCATTGGTCATAGTTTGACCCTGTGGAGTGCGTACTCGTGGTCTGCCACATAGAGGGTGTCAAAGAAAGCAGTCTGCATCACTTTCACATTGCTGCGCACTTGGCGGGCCTTCTTTGGTCTTGGTGACGTGGAATGCTTCCACTGTGACGACTGGGATCTAGTTTCCGGGTCGTACCTGTACACCCAAGACTCGTCACCAGTTATTATGATGTTGATGAAGTCGGGGTCACTATTTGCGGAATCCAGCATGACCTGTGAGACTTCAACACGAAGCTGCTTTTGCTCCACCCTGAGCAGCTTCGGCACGAATTTCGCTGCTACTCTCTCCATGGCCAAATCTTCGTGATAATGGAATGTGCGGAAAAATTGCTCATCTCCACTTCTTCCTCAATTTATCGGATAGTCACTCGACGGTCCCGCATCACCACAGCGTTCAGTTCGGCAATGACCTCGCCATTTCGGCATGTTGATGGCCGATTGGAGCGTGGCTCGCTCTCCACCGATGGGCGGCCATCTTTAAATCAATTGTACCACTGCTTAATCTGTGTGCTGCTCATAGTATCGTTACCGAAAGCCGTCTGAATATTCCGAATGGTTTCCACTTGGCTGACGCCCAGTTTATGGCAAAATTTGATGCAGTAGCGCTGCTCCTGTCACTCCGCCATTTTCCTTGCAATAAAAAACCGACGAGAGCACTGCGCACGGCCTCACTCAAATGCTGCGTCCCACCGACTGACCATATCGGCAGGCGGGAAAAAATTCGTGCATGCGCACGAAGGTTCAAGGTCACGTGATGCAAGCGCGCTTTTTTCATATCCATCAGGTGTACGCAAAAAAAAATAAAGTCCGATACTTTCCTAACAGACCTCGTATTCCCTCACCACTGCCAACGATTCTCTGCCTGTGTTATATAAGTTGGGTTCTCTTCCGACACTGCTGAACATCAGTTTTCTTGATATTCCCGAAAGACGCTTGTTAGATCCCGGCCGCGGCGGTCGAATTTCAATGGAGGCGAAATTCTAGAGGCCCGTGTACTCTGCGATGTCAGTGCACGTTAAAGAACCCCGTGCGGTCGAAATACCCGGAGCCCTTCACTACGGCATCCCTCATAGCATGGCTTTGGGACGTTAAACCCGCATAAACCAAACCAAACAAAGCCACTTTTCTTTATATTAAATTTTGGACCTAATGTTCTGCTTTGCCTGTTTGGGTCTTTGATCATAGTTTGCACTTTGTCCCTTCCGGTACCTAAAAAGGAAATATCAGCGAATCATCGATTTACAAGTTAATCTCCATTTAATTTTATTGCCTACTCTTTCCAATCCAGATCATGAATACTTCGTGTAAACTCATGGTGAAGAGTACCGGAGAGTTCGTGTCTCCCTACCTGACATCCTTCTTGATTAAGATCTGATTTCTTTTTCAGAGAAGAGCAATGGTGTCTGTGCAGCGCTGGATATATTTTTCAGTATATTTACTCATGCCTCTTCTATGCCGCCCTCCCCCTCCCCCCCTATCCTGCATGATAGCTGTAATTTAGACTGAGTCAACTGCTTTCTAGTAATCAGTGAAAGCGAGATATAGTGACTGGTTATATTCTGCGCATCTCTCTGTGATCTATTTGGTATGTGAATATGGGGTCTTGTGGGGTAGCCTTTGAGACTGGAAGCCTGGTTCTTTGGTTGTTCCGTTCGCGATTACGTCAGTAGATACCTTGTAGGCAACGAAGAGTCCGAAATAGTCGATTGTGTAATAAAGGCAGTTCCGGCGCCTTCCGGTTTTTAGAAATATAAGAAAACTGATATAATTGCATTCAGCAGGTAAACAAGATTGTATACTTTGCTACTGCGACCATTAAATAAAAGTTACAGCTCTTTTTCGCCATCGTGCTCTTCGTAGAAAATCTCGAGGTGTAAAATTGTTGGAAATTTTCCTACCCGTACTAAGCAAGCAAACTTTCATTATTGAGCATACGCGTCGTAGTTATGCGAAACGGTACGGCTTTTTGAATGGTCAACAATTTCTCGGCAAATTTTTGAGCAACACGGATTTTGTTTTTTTCTTGTGGGTTTACATTAGGGACATGGTTACGGCTCTCAAAATCCGAGAAGCTAAAGTTCTAGAGTGCCGACCAGTTGCTGAATTTGATATCGCTCACACCGGGCGGCTCTCCACAAGGCTTTCTCGTGCGACCGCGTGAGCAGTGGAATATTTTTGTGGCGTCAAAATTCTCCAAAAAGGAGCGCATCCATGAGGTATGCAAATTGTTTGCAAATCAATAGCAGTTAGAATTATTGGCTGCACACTGGATTCAAAGCCATGTTTGTGTGCGATGTGAGTGCACGTTAAAGAGCCCCTTGTGGTCGATATTTCCGGAGCCCTCCACTACGGTGTCTCTCATAGCCTTAGTCGCTCTGGGACGTTAAACCTCATAAACCATACCAAACCAAAGCCATATTTGAAAATTGCCGCACCATAGCTGCCGCTGCGGTGGCTCAGTGGTTAGAGTGCTCGGCTACTCAGCCGGAGTACCCGGGTTCGAACCAGACCGTGGAGGCCGCGTTTTGATGGAGGCGAAACGCAAAAGACGCCCGTGTGCTGTGCGATGTCAGTGAATGGTAAAGGTCTCCAGGTGGTCGAGATAATTCCGGAGCCCTCCACTATGACACCTCTATCATCTTTTCTTCTTTCACTCTCGTCTTTGTCCCTTCATTACGGCGCGGTTCGAATGTCCACCGAGATATGTCAGACAGTTACTGCGCCATTTCCTTTCCTGAAAAACAAATTTTTCACCATAAATCCGAAACAGTTTGTGCTATCTTCGCTTCCGATACTTGCCAAAAGAAAAACTTTTGCAATTAGAAAACCACAGCAGCCACTTCCAAATGCCTGTGGAAGGGCAGAAAATTGCAGCATATTTCTTAAGCACGCATTACTCCTGGAAGCAACGCGGTAAGCCAGCAGGATACGACTGCAAAACAGAAAACCTGCCGTGCCTAGTGCTTCCGGCATCCCATTTTTCTGGTCTGGTTTATGGTTTATGGGGGTCTAACGGCCCAGAGCGATTAAGGCTATGAAGGATGCCGTAGTGAAGGGCTCCGGACATTTCGACCACCTGGGGTTCTTTAATGTGCTATGACATCGCACAGTACACGGGCCTCTAGAATTGCGCCTCCACCGAAACTGGACTGCCACGGCTGGGATCGAACCCGCGTTTTTCGGGTCAGCAGCAGAGCACCATAAGCATTGAGCCATTTTCTCTTTTCGTGTTGCGCTTTTTTTTTCCTTTTCCTAGTGCACCCTCGCGGAAACTAGAAGTGTAGTCACCATGCGCAAGCGGCTCACCAGCAAGTCGCGTGCCACGTCACACTGGACGAATCCTGCCTCGAGGGCGTTCTTGCAGATGTACGCGAAGAAATCTGTGCACGGCTGCTGGTTGGCGTCGATGGCGGCGAACAGCGTGGCTGCCTCGCTGGGGCAGCAGAACTTCGTCCCAGTGGCACTCGTGTTAACCCTATTGGCAGCCCAGTGAACAGCGAGCCAGGCCAGCGCGGTGGTGGCGGTGGCCACAGCGGCCCCACATGCGCCGCTCAGGCAGACGCTTGCCGATCGTAACTCCTTACTTCGCAAGATGGAAGTCCGAGTTGCGGGGCGACCGGTGCCAGTTGGCGAAAGTAGGTCTTCTCTCGTCGGCCAAGCTTCCATCGTAGCCGCCTTCTCCTTCTTCGTCTGGAAGGAGTCCTCGAGGAGCGCGTGCCGCTGTAAGTGTCCAGCGCCCTCCTGTGGAAGTGTTGTCTGCTATAGGGCTCGTGCTCCCGCGGCAGCTGCGCTTCTGTAATTTTGAAGGTCGGCTAAGAAAAAAAAAACAGCTTCTCTTAGCCCTCTTATTTGTCGCACGAAAGAAAGAACGACCGATTTAATTCACAGTTTTTACAGCACTTTTAGATAACTTCCGCTAAACTTGCGCTCTTTGAGTGGAACCTTCGGGCGTCCATATTAGTACAGTGTTTTGAAACCCGAAATTTCCTTCCAGATTCTCCTAATCTCCAAGGGATCTGTGTAGACCAGATTGTGCTAGCAGTGAAAAATTTGACTTCTGTAGTAACGGCCGACATCGATTACGTTTACTTGAGGAGTCTCACAAGTGCTTTTCATTGTTGTCCTGACTTCAAGCATATGAGATTTGCTGTGCCTCGGCGGATTTTGTCTTTCGAGTGGGTGCTTTCATAACGTGTGTTGGGGGTTGTGGTCAAAATGCAGCTAACGATGTAACTAGTTCGTCCACTGTGAACGAGGAGAAAGAAAACATTTCTCTCTTCCGTGCCTGAAGACATCTCGGCTCTTTGATTTAACCAGTTTCTGAACTTGCTATAGGAAGAAATGAATGAACATATATTGAGAGGCTAGAAGATGTTGGTGGAGCAAAGTAAACGTAGTCTTCAGTACAAGACCCTAGTGACTCTGGCCGAGGCCGTGGAGATGGAGGGGTGGCGCTGGCCAGCGTCACCTCCAACTGCTCCAGAGCCACGTTGGGCTGCTTAAGTGGTTGGGTTTAGCTGTGCATGTCCTTGTAATATGTGTGAACGCATTAATACCACCACACCAGGGACATGTATCTGCGTATTCAATCAAATCAAATCAAATCGTCTTTATTTTCTCTCTCAAGGAGAAAAGGGGGGTGTCGGGTAAAAGCCGCATAACTGCGGCTTGACAAAGCCCGGCCCCCTGTAATGTTGGGCGAATGCGATTTAGGCGGTGGAGATTGGGGAAAGTCAGTCTTTGGATACGTCTTGGGTGTTAGGAGTCCGCGGGGGAAAGTTGCTTATGTGGCCGGGTGTAGAGTCGCTTATTTAAGCGAACGGTCTCTAGGCAGGTAACAAAATGGGTTGAAATGTGGTAGAAGATGTTGTTGTGCGCCGTTCGGTAGTTATATTCTTGAGCTAGGGCGTCGGCCCTAATACTGCCTCAGACAAGTGCATGTCCTGGGGCCCAGGTGATTACGTGATCATGATGGAGATGGCTGCTCAGATTGCGGAGAGTTGCGCGCGGGACACGACCACTACAGTAGGTTCCGCAGGCGGCTTGGCGGTCTAAAAATGTTGCAAATGTGGTGTTGGATATTGCTAATTTTGATCGTGATGGCTATAGCGATGGCTTCTGCGGCCGCCGGGTCCGAGGCTGTGAAGGACGCTTCAGGATAGGGGGGTTGGTTGGGCATACGAAACTGTAGCTCACCAGAAACGGTAGCTGACCAGCTGACGCATCAACTTAAAAAAATGATTGATTGATTGATTGATTGATTGATTGATTGATTGATTGATTGATTGATTGATTGGTGTTTAACGTCCCAAAGTGACTCAGGCTATGAGGGACGCCGTAGTGAAGGGCTCCGGGAATTTCGACCACCTGGGGTTCTTTAAAGTGCACAGACATCGCGCAGTACACGGGCCTCTAGAATTTTTGCTCCAAAGAAATTCAGCCGCCGCGGCCGGGATCGAACCCGCGTCTTTCGGGCAAGCAGCCGAGCGTCGTAACCACTGAGCCACCGCGGCGGGTCGACTTAAAGAAATGTGGCAGAGAAAGGCAACGCCCGAATTGTGTTCGTTGCGCCATATAAACTTGGCAAACTGTGCAAAGTTGTTAATGACGTCTCCAAAAAGAATATTCTTCGTGGTTTAATTCTTCTAAACTATATGACGGAAACTAACAGCCAGTTAAATAAAGGGGAAAAGGGAGGTATTTTTAATTTTGTAGTTTTAATCAAATGGGAGATTAATAAAATAAAAAACAACAACGACATACCGCCGGTGAGATCCGAACTCACGACCTCCGAATTTAGCGTATGGTGCTTTATCAACTGCCACAGTGACGGCTGTCCACTCTGCTGGTTTCGGGGGTATTTATGTGTTTATGCGTGCCTTGAGAGTGTTCACAAGCGCCGCCCTCATCCCCAGCGGCGGACATGGTACGCACTTTAATACCACGAGCGCCACGTAGGAACGGGGTCGAACGCAAAACTCGGAGGTCATGGGTTCAGATCTCACCGGCGGCATGTGGTTGTTTTTTTCTTCTGTTTTTATTAATCTCCCATTTGATGAAAAACTACAAATTAAAAAAAAAGACATTCCCTGTTGGCCTCCGTCATGTGTGCCATAACAAGCACCTCTTTTCTCTCGTATGCTTCGAAACCCAGTCAGACAAAAAGAAAGCTCCATTACACTTGGCTAGCTTGGTTAGACGCTTGAAATGCCTCGCAGGCGTTTCAGGCACACTTTTAACCGCGCTCTCATTCATGTCAAAACTGCATGCGAGAGCGACGTCGTCTCCTTAAGCGAACGTCGAGTAAGGTGCGACTCCCTACGGGCTGTCTCATGCCACGTAAGGGGAGGCAGGGTTCGCCCCCTCTGCATTGCTTGACAATAAATGTGTCAACCACCACCACCAGGTGCATAATCACATGACCACATGTGGCGAAGCGGTGGTCGGCGCGCAGCGGTCAGAGCACCGGGGAATCATGTGGTCTGATGTCATAGCCACACCTCCGCCGCTCCTCCTGCTGAAGGTCAAACTGCAACACCCGATGACCTTGGCGAAACATGGCGTAGCCCCAATAAGATTTGAAACGCCTCGTACACCCGGTAAATTTGTTAACAGTATCGCACGAACAGCAACCCACTGGCTTGTCAGCGCCTTATCAAGGCACAGAGCGGTGAAACAAGCAGGAATTAACGCATAAGTTTCAGACACGTCGATTCTCCCTGACAACGCGCTGTCAAGCCAGACGGTCGTTGGTCGCGCGATAATGTTAACAAATTGGTCGTGTGTACCTTGCAGGACTAATATGTGGTCTGCAGAGTTCCATTTCAGTGCGAAAAATTCTACATCGGCCGAACCGGCCGCTGAGTCCATTTTCGGATAATGGCGCACAGATTGGCTATTGAAGACCTGTCTGGATCAGGGCACTTGGCGGCACATTGCAAACGACGCCTGTTCTTCCGAGAATACAGTCAGTTGATGTTTAGGATTAAAATGAAAAAAAGTAATGCAGTTTGCGGTGCTTTTTCTCTCCCAGTTCTTGCGGTTACGCGCTTGTTACTGCTTCCTATATCTCATTAATTCTTTTTAATTACGATTTGACACCTTTTGACGGACAGGCTCACAAGACGGACTATAAACCAGAATATGACCGAGAGGAAAGTCTGCACGATTATTAGTTTTCATCACGGCGCTAGGCTGTTGGCCCAAAACACGCGGGCTCGATCTCAGTAGCGTCGGTCGCGTTTCGATAGAGGCGAAATGTTAGAGGCGTGTGTAGTGTGTGATGTCAGTGCACTTAAAACAACCACATGTGGGCGAAATCATCGGAGCCCGGAGCCCTCCATTACGGCGTCCCTCATAGCCTGAGTCAGCTTGAGGCGTCAAACCTCAAAAAAACACAACATCAGTCTTTATCACATTTTGCAGAATGCTAACCGCAGCAGCAGCATGAGTAATAGACAAAATCACAACGTATACTGCGCTGAAACTGCGTTTATCTCACAGACACTGCTGCACAATCCCGATAAAAAGAAATGCCGCGCAGCCCAACTTGCATCGCTTATAGAATTTGTATTCAACGCGCTTGCGCTTGAATAGTAAACAAAAAACTTCACAGGGTCGTCCATGATTCTATCATAGACCCCGCTATCGTCTTTTTGTTACCAGTCAGGTGAGAGAGCAGTGCAAAGAAACCAAAAAAAAAATTCAAAGGGCACTTTGTTGACCTAAAGTGCTGTGAGGCAAAAGCCTTTAGCGCGGTGTAGCGGCTTGTGTCACTGATGTGTGGTCAATATGTTAATTAAGTGCACAATTTTTTTTTAAATCGTAAATGCTGGAGACACAGGAGGGCGTTTGGGGATGCATCCGTCTGATTCTACGCCTTTCTGCAAACACTCTCCAGCGTCCAAGACAAGGATAACTACATATGCCACCACGCCGCGGTGGCTCAGTATCTACGGCGCTCGATTGCTGGCCCAAAAGACGCGGGTTTGATCTCGGCCGCGGCGGCTGAATTTAGATGGAGGCGAACTTCTAGGGGCCCGTGTACTGTGCGATGTCAGTGCACGTCAAAGAACCCCAGGTGGTCGAAATTTCCGGAGCCCATCACTACGGTGTAGAAAGAGAAGTTTATTTTGATCTATGAAAACAAGAAAAACTTCTGAACTCAATAGTTTTAACATTCGAGCGCATGAGCCGTGCCGCAGCACTGAGCACGTCAGTAGGGCAGTAATGAGGCCGAGACTCGGCCGCCACGCAGGGCGATTAAGTACGTCGACCACTTGTGCAAAAACTCAGCCTCGCTCATTCACAGTGCGTCCACGCATGCTTGCTCAAAGAGGCGCGTGCGGAGGCGCTGCAACATCGGAAACATCGCTCTTTGCGGACGGCCATTTAAGGAAGCCACTCCGCGGTGCCGCCACAAAACGAACATGCCGACACACAAGAGCATATTTGCAAACAGTTCGCGTGAATTAGTGCGCGCTTCCAGGCGGGTTACAAACATCATTGACACTAGTATCCAAAAGGTGCGCGCCACTGCACAGTCGAACAGTTTCCGGTCCGTTCACTCGGTGTCCCTCACCCTGAGTCGCTTTGGGACGTTAAACCCCAATAAACCGAACCAAACCTACAAATTTGCTTTTATCTTCCCTGTGCGCGTGACGTCGTTTCGCTTGGCTTTCCAACCGCAGGCTATTAGATAGCGACGATATTAGTAAATGCTGACTACTGGGCTATTATGTTTTGATGTCGAGCGCACAGTCAGCGTACTGTAAAATACGAAAAAAAAGGGAACGAGAGATAAAGCTATAAGTGCAGCGATTTGTATTGAAGTTAGGCTCAAAACTCATGGTATCTGCTCGATAGCATAGAAGAAGGCTGCCTGTTTGATAAGCCAGATCCGCACACTTCGTACATCGCGTGCTTCTTACGCCGAGTTTAATGCCTCGTGTTGAAGATTAACGCTGATAGATAATTGTGCATTCATATCTTTGTTTAGTGTTTCAAATGCAGACGATTTCTAGATTTATATGCGGAGCTTCATCATGCTCCTTGGGGTGTCATAGTCAGCGTGATATTTGGTATTCAATGCCTGCCACTGGCTCCGATTCTGTGACGTGGCCGATGCCCCAAAAACGTGAAGAAGCGTCAGAAACAAGCTCAAGCTTTGAAAAAAAACTTAGACGCCTTTCGCCTGTGCTTCTTGACGTTCACAGAGAGCTTGTGCGCTTTGCTTTCTACTACCAGTGTAGTCGGCTTTTAGGCCTACGTTTTGGCGGCTTCGTATGCATCAGTGGTGCGCGAACAGAGCTGCAGAGCCTCTACCGTCGAACGTTATTAACCGTTCTATCGTCATGACATCCAAGGACCTCGAGACACTACGCGACCATCTCTCCCGTTTGGACCCGAGCGAGCAGCAACTTTACCAAGCGCTCTATCTACCGCGACAGGCGAGCTCAAGCGGCAGAGTGCCCTCAGGTGTGGCTTGGAGCGAGGCATACAATTCCCTTCTCGGAGGCGTTGCGATGGAAGAGCGTTTACTTCGCATGGCCCGACTTTACGTTTGGCTGATGCCATGCAACCAACTAGGCCCGTGGAAGGTGTATCGCCTGAACCACAACGCGTCCCTGTTCTTCGACTGCCCAACACTTCTCGATCACGTCGCAGCCGCGCTGCGCCTTCCTCACTATGACGTGACAATGTCGGGCAACTGTCTGCACGGTGTGTTCAATGCGTGCCTGCTCACCGCCGACGAAGAGACTGGGCAATCCGAACACAAGGTGGTGTGCGTCGCCCTTTGGTCCGGACTGCCGTTGCTGGCGGTCCGAGTTGAAGGAGCCAGCATTGGACACCGCTTTACGGCCGCTCTGACAGCGGCGCTGTACGGCGACACCTTCTCTCCATTGTGCGAGAACCAGGAAAACCTGAACAGCGCGTTCTCCGCGGGACGCAATATTTTAGACCAGCTTCCTAGCCTTCAAAGCGGACACCAGCCGTAAGGTGCACCTTTACGGAAAGCGCCGGCTCGTCAAGGTCAGCTTCCTGCCGATGAAGTTGGCCTAAACTGCGGTAAGCACTTCTTTTTTTTTCCTTGTGATAAATATTGCTTCTTTGGGTGCTCACTATATCCTAAGTGCAAATACATCGCTTCTTTAATACACTTCGTTTCGTGGGTTCCTTTCGTTTAGTTTCAGTTCGAGGGAATGTTGCGTACTTTTCATTCGATGTCGATGAGATAATGCAATTACTCTGAGGCTCTCGGGATGCGTGAGGACTAAGAATTCAAGACCACATTTAACGCTTGGAAAGACGAGGGTGTTACATTAAAATGGAGGTAGAGCGCCGATTACGTGTTCACATATAAATTCGCCAATTAATGAAGTAAAGCAGAGTTCACGCGGCTGTAATTTCATTTAGCTGCGGGCTAAGGATTTTTAAATTTAGTAATGGGATAGTTAGTGTGCGGGTGCATTGACAGGATGCAGGCCAATATCTTGAGCATATTTCGCTTCTCAGCACATGAACTGTGACGAAGCGAGGAGCTTTTATTAATGCGTTTATTTCGCTGAAATTTTCTACAGAGTATAAAGACCCTATTTTCAAACACTGCCCATCTAAAAGTACTAGCCCTCGACCCTACAATGACTCTAGGAACTGTCAAAAGGGTGTTATCCATTTCAGAATCGTCCTTGACATTGCTTCGGGTAATAAAGCGTTCAGAGTGACGATATGCTCCTTGAAGGAACCTGGTATGGATATTGTGCATAGTAAAAACATATTTTATAACCCGGAAAAAAACACCAACAATATACCAGCCTTAAAGGCCCCGTTAGCCAGAAAATGTGGCATCGGCGTTGTGAGCGAAAAATAATGAGAGCATGGCTTTGACAGGTGGTGTCCAGGGAGCAACCTAGGAGACAGGTGGCACACCCAGGTCACGTGACCGTGGATAATCATTGCAACCTGCCCACCGGATAGTGAGAAAACTGTACCCCCTGGCAGGTGTCAATTAGATTAATGATTGGTCACTCCGGAAGAGGAACCTGGGCCCGCACAAGGGCCACTGCCGGGTGCACCTGCCATCGCAGGGCAGTGGCGCATCACTTAACCGCTGCACCAATGCGCCAGGAGGGGTGTGAGGACTCCCCATGGATCTATCAATGTATAGTACAGAATGAAGTTCGGCGTATATCGGAATTAACTAGTTACGCTATTGCGTCATAATACCCTTTGGGATTTTGTGGCGAGAGCTACTCCGCGGCACGGCGACGGGCAAGGCGTCGCGCCGAACGGGCGATGGCGTTCCTTCGTAAAATAGAAAATTGGTTTTCGGGGAAAGGGAATACGCATTTACTACCTCACATATCTCTATGAACGCCCTAACCGCGCCATGGAGGAAGGGATAGACAGTGGGATCAAAGAAATGGTTTATGGTTTATGAGGGTTTAACGTCCCAAAGCGACTCAGGCTATGAGCGACGCTGTTGAGAAGGCTCCGGAATATTCGACCACTTGGGGTTCTTTAACGTGCACTGACACCGCACAGTACACGGGCCTCTAGAACTCAACCTCAATCAAAATTCTAGTCGCCTGCCTCGTAAGTTGTGCGCATGCGCTTGGTGTCGTCAGAGATGCGCCGGGTATATAAATCACAATGATATGAAGCCTGTGGTAGAAAGGGACAGCTCGGAGGAAGCTGGGGCTCGTCGTAGGAACGAAGGCAAGAGGAGGAGACCGGGGAAGAGCGCGCTAAGCGTCTCCACAAGCGACGTAAGGACGACGCGGCTAGACGGGCCCGCTTAGCCGACGAATGTGCATCCACGACGATGAGTCGAGTTCTGCGTCTCTGAAAAAAGCTAGACTCTCGCTACTCTACTAGTTTTAACCAAGTCTAATCACAGCCAATTTTTTTCGAAAGCGCTAAAACACAGACAAAGAAGGAACAGACAGGGACGAGACCAAGACGAGCGCTTTGCTGGTGTTATTTTAGCGCGTTCGAATAATGTCAAACGTGCACCAACTACCCGATCCGCCACTCGTCATAACCTTAAGGCGGAACTTAAGCGCTGACTCCAATTTTTTAATGTGCCGCCGCGGTGGCTCAGCGGTTATGGTGCTCGGCTGCTGACCCAAAAGACGCGGGTTCGATCCCGGTCGCGGCGGCTAGAATTTCTTTGGAGGAGAAATTCTAGAGGCCCGTGTACTGTGCGATGTCAGTGCACGTTAAAGAACCCCAGGTGGTCGAAATTTCCGGAGCCCTCCACTACGGCGTCTCTCATAGCCTCAGTCGCTTTGGGACGTTAAACCCCATAAACCAAACCAATCCCATTTTTAATGGATTTAATTAAGCCACACCTACACTTTGTATCTGTTTTTAGGTACGCGCTATGGGGACCTGCCCTCATTTTGTATTTTAGGCACTTGTTTCAACGTTTTTGATGGTTTGAGTTAAAAAACAACTGCTCTGTCGAAGTGTCTGTATCTAAGGTGCAGCGGAAACGGGAAAATGCTCTGCGTAATCACATTTTGTGCCAATTGCACTTAATAGTGAATGAACTGCACCCCTTCCCGAATGCGCAATGATCCGACTCCCCTTTGTGAAGCAGGTTTGCTCAACAAAATATAAATCATGACCCATAGCTTCGCATGATGTCCCTCAGCCACTTCCTCACTCGTGAAGAAAGGGCTGAGGCTGTTATTTGATTGGTCGGGGTCCTCGACATCCTTACCCAGCCAAGGATGGCCGCTGAGGCTACCTGACCTTTTTAAAGCTTTTACCTTTAGCCATTCTTAAATCTCTTTGTCTCTATTATTAGTAGATAGGTAAATTTTTAGGCCCTTTACACCACTGATCACCTTTTCACATTTTTATTAAATCGCACAGAAATTATTATACCTTGTGTTTGGCGCATGATGGCCTTAGCTGCCTATGTGCCATTAAACCCAACACAACACAAAACACCCCTCTTTGTGCGCATGTGATGAGCGAGTGGTTGTGCGCTCATGCACGCGTTCAGGCTCAGGAGCGATCTGCGGAAGCGGGAGGGATTGCTGCTCCTGCCATCACAGATAGGCGCTCTAAAGGAGGCCTGACAAGGGAATCTTTTTAATAAGCTATGTTTTGAAATTGAGCGATGCAAGGTGGGCCGCTGTTAAGGCACGCTTACTTAGATATGCAGCGTTCTGAAACATGGCCCTAAGGAAAGCCTGCCATGACTATAAAAGTGTCTTCACGCGGTGATATCACTGGTGCCCCGCGACGTCTCTGATTATGCGCAACCTTGCTGGCGCATTTGTTTCGCCCCAGTCATTGCTTGCTCGAGGACATAAAATTTGCGCAAGTGCCTAATGTTCTGCTACCAAGCCATGAAGCAATGTGCGCCCCCCCCCCCCCCCCCCAGGAAAAAAATTTAGGAACGATAAACGTAACTGATGCATCATAATGTGAAAACATGTGCTTAGTTGCCCGAGTGTTCCTTGTTGGATGCGACCCTGCTGTGGTATTCCAAATCTCCCGCTGTTTCGTCATTTTCACGTGAGATTCATGGTGAATTCCAATGGCAGATCGGGATCAAGTTTTTCTGCTCGGTTTGGATCAGTCGTATTCCAATGGTAAAATGGGAGCGCGAGTTGTATGTTCCAATGGCAGCTCGGGATCAGGCGTAAATCCCGGATCGCTCCGTGGAGCAGCGATTCTTGATCTGCCGAAATCGGCGGATTTGACCGGAACCTCGCGTGACGTTTTCTTTTCCGCCGCGTCTACTTCCTGTCGCGACCGGCAGCAGCCGCTTCGTTCCTGTCGTCGCTACGTGGTGAGCCGGGCGAGCCGGGACAGACGGGCACTTTCCAGTCAACAGTGGACGGCAATGATCTTGCTTCGAGCCGTGCGGCACTAATTTTGCTTCATGGAAGTGACAGTTCCGACTCGGGCACTGAAAGCTCAGAGCCCAGCAGTGAAGATTCGTCTGAACCGGACAGCGAGTGTGAAACTGCCGGCCTGTATATGCCTGCCGCCGGCGTCAGAAAAATGCGCTAATATTCTTTGTTCGCGTTCATAACAAGCCCTGGAGTAGAGGAATGTAAAAAATGAATCATTTTTGAGGACCGTTGGCCAATACCGAGTTGCTGGTAGAAGTGATAACTGCGATACAAGCAAATTTCTTCCTGATGCCCAGTGCGGCTGGCCTGCTGTCTGCTAGCTCCGCTGTTGGAGGCGTCGCAGAAATCGATCATGTCTTTATTTTATTATGAGACGAGGAACACAGTAAAACGGTGACGCGAGTAGCACCTTTACTACAGCGCTGGCCAATTCCGAAGCGCCCTCAGCTGCGGCATCGATGAAAAACAGTTAGGCTTAGCGACGACTACGGTAGCCAGGGAGAAACGTTGGCCGGGGGGCAGCGCAGTTCGTCGCTCGGCGTGTCCGCGGGCGGCGTCGTTGCCGAAAGCTCGACTGTCTCGCTGATTGGTTCAGCGGCTTGCGTCTCGCAGTCGCAAGGCTGGAAAATCGAGCAGCGAGCAACTTGCCTGCGCGTCGTCCGCCACTTCTTTCGTGAACGGTAGGGACAGGCTCACCGGCTCTCCGAAGACCGCGGCCGCATACTCGCGTGTTCACGGAGAGTGGACCATCCTGTACATACGCTTTGGTTTTGGTTTTACATTACGGCCTTCGTACTACCTCCTTTTTGTTTCGCCGAGACGGCGTCTGTCAACGCGGAGATCGCGCCTCGCGCAACTCCTGTCGCACTCGAACACGAAGCTAGCAGCAACGTTTATAGGCTAGCAGGGCGTCCGCTCCGGCGGCGCGCCTAGTTTCCGCGGTCGCCGCTGCGGCGCTGGCGTCGCGCTCCCGAGGGATCACTGGCATTCCAATCGCAAACTGGGAGGTGGCAAATCTACGCGCTCCGACGCGCTCCGTACGCGATCCGACGGAGCGGTCTCGATCTGCCATTGGAATTCAGCATAAGCTTCATTACGCCTTTTTTTGCATTTTGCGTTTGGTTTGGTTTATGGGTTTCAATGTCCTGAAGCGAGTCAGGCTAAGAGGGACACCGTAGTGGAGGGCTCCGGATAATTTCGACCACACGGGGGGTCTTTAAAGGGCAACTGCATAGGTTTTAGAAATTCACGAGTTGAAAGGGGTCCAGTGTGTGAAACTGGCAGGTAATGCATGTGAACTTCTTTCGGGCTAGCATTTTAAATGGTGACGTAATCACCGATTAAAATCGCGAAGACCATCAAGCTTCTTTGCAGCGCACAGCTCCAAGATGGGTGCGCGTCATGACGTCATCGAAGGTACCAGTACATTTCCAACGCATAAACTGTTGCTTTCAAGGAAAAAAAACAACGCCGCTGTTGCGCTCGACTCCTTCCGCTAAAACGCCGAAGCATCGGGACGGCTCCTTCGGGCTGTTGCTACTATGTGTTAAAGACGGGAAGCGCCAGCCTACAAGGAATCTACAGACATCTGGAAACTGGCAATAGACAGGACTTCGGAGAGGCGTCGGCACCCCGAAAGCAGGGGGCGGCGTCAACAAGGGCACCCTCTGGCGTTTTATGGGGGGACATCCGCTGCGCGGGAACGGTCTTCGGCTCAACTCCCATTAGCGGTGCCAAACCCAAACGAAACGCAACGGCATGGTGTGTCGGCGGCTGTTCTGTGTTGTTTGTGGCCAGCACGGGTGCTGGCGTGCTCGCGCTTCGGTAACGGCTTCCGGTCTTCCTGGAACCTTACGGCGCAAGTGTGACGCCGGCCCTCCCTCCCCGCGGCTCGCTGTGAAGTGCAGGTGTCAGACTCGTGTTTCGGCTGACGAATGGCTCGAACTTCGAACGTCCTTGTGGGCGGAACACTACAAATAGACACGCGACCCAATTCGCAGTGATTGGACGCATTTTTGATTAACCAAATTCCCCAACTAGGGACCTGGGGACAGGACACCCTATTTAAGCCGCTGTTCGGCATGGAAAAAGGGCTTTTTTTTTCTTCAACCTTGTAACCTTGTCTACCTACTTTCCTTCTTGTCTCACCTTTAATCATGCATTAAACCTTTGTATTTTACCTGTTACCTTGTCTGGGCAGTTCGTTCTAAGTGCCGGCAGTCTGAGGGAAATTATGGTAGGGAACACAACTGCCGCCGATGGCAAAGTCCTCCAAGCGTTGTTTGTTAGCATCCAACTAGGCACAGCAGCGAGTGGTTGGCGGGAGCGGAAGTTTGAAACCTTACCTTCCGTGACATCACACCGAGCTTCTTCGCACTCCTCCAACGCTGTGAGGAGAAGCCCAAGTAACTATTTTAAATGACAGCGCGAAAACACTTGCAAGCTCTACCTGCAGCCTATATAGATTTGAATCATTGAGTAGTACGGAATTGTTAAAAAAGTGCTGCAGTTGCCCTTTAACGTGTGCTGACATCGCATAGCATGCGGGCCTCTAGCATTCCGCCTCGGGCCGCCGCGGTGGCTAAGTGGTTATGGTGCTCGGCTGCTGACCCGAAAAGACGCGGGTTCGACCCCGGCCGCGGAGGTCGAATTTTGATGGAGGTGAAATTCTAGAGGCCCGTGTACAGCGCGATGTCTGTGCACGTTAAGGAACCAGAGGTGGTCGAAATTTCCGGAGCCCCTCACTGCGGCGTCTCTCATAGCCTTAGTCGCTTTGGGACGTTAAACCCCATAAACCAAACCAAACCAATTTCGCCTCTATCCAAATGCGACCGTAGCAGCCGGGATCGAACCCGTGTCCAGCAGCCGAGTGCCGTAACCACTGAGCCACCGTGGCGGCTCCTTTGCATTTGGACGAGGATGAAAGTTGATTAAGACGACGACATTCAAAGCATAGCGCAGGAGATTGGCAGTTACACACCTGATGGTAGGCCACGGCTAAGGCGTATTGATGTAATGCAGCGGCCAGCTAAGCTGAACTGTTTGCCCCGCCACGGGTTCGAATCCCGCTCGAGGCCCATTGTTCTATGCTATGCAATGCTATGCTATGCTATGCTTCTATGCTTTTTTAGCTTCTATGCTATCGCATACTAACTGCGCCATCAGTACAGCGGTAGTTCGAGGAGATGCAACGGAAATTTTCTGCTCATGCTTGAACACACTTGCTGTGCTGCAGAAAGGCCGTTGACGTTGTCTTGTCCTCTAGAATTATGAGCAAATCTCGCAATTTCATGGGATTTCATACTTCCCGGAGCTGCAGTTGTAACACAAGAATTGACTTAACGCAGCGGCGACGTACAAAATATATGCCAACTTTTAGATTCTAAAAGCTCCTTCCCTAGTTGGTATGGCAGCTCAACATCAATTCTTCGTGCCAAGCTTTTGGCGCAACCTACGGTCTTTAATGACCGAACTATGACATATATCGCGCGCATCGAATAATTTCTTTTTGCTTCAAGTAGTGTATCTATCCACTGTAGCGTTGTAAAAACATGCGATTCCCCAGCGCCACCGAAGGATTACTGCAGCCAGTGATTAATTAGCAATAACCTGCTCTGACTGCAAAAAACTTCGAATCTTAGCATAATTACGAGCACCACATCAAAGAGCGAATACGCACTTTGCATCTGCTATCGAAATGCGCGCTTAGCACCTGCCATCCGGAACAAGTAACGTCCATTTCAGGGCGACTTACACGGCATGAAACAGCGTTTTAGACCACGTGGCCTTTGGCCCCCGCAGTGCAACAGATATGACCACTCTTACCACGAGATTACCTGTGGGATGCGTAAAGATGATCATTTTCGAGCGCCGGAGTTATTGCTTATCTGGATGATGGATGGCCTTGCAAAACAGCGGTAGATGACGCGGCGGTGAAGCCCAGATAACGGTATGCTCGGCGCTGACAAGGAAGTCGGCGCTTGGCGCAGAAGCGTGTAGCGTGGTTCGCGTTCGAGTGTTTTGGGCATTTCAGGCGGCGAGCGCTTTGCGGCAGATGGCTAAATTGCGGTAGCGAGAGCCCGAACCTGGCTGGCGCGGTACTTTCATTTCCCTCTCGCTCATGCTACGCGGTGGTATGTCTTGTTGCACGAGTACGCGTAATTCTTAACTGTCCGTTTAAAAGAAAAGGATTCAGCTTCCTTTACTACCCATAGTTTCTCCCCATTTAAGGGGTACTAAGGAAGCAAGGACCGTAAGATCCCTTTCCCTACTTCCTAAATTGGGACCCTCATTTCGATTTCGTCCTAAGTAAACAAAGTTTAGCGCGTCCATTATATCGTATTGAAGTGTGGACCGAGAAAGCGATCTCGATGACAAAAAGGCTAAAAGTGTGTAATAAACTTGTCACCCCCCTGCGGGGAGCAAGAGCCAGCAGTGCTAGCAAAGCAAGACTGCGTGTCGTGTACGCGTGTAGTGTCCCCTCCATTTTTTTCTGGTTCAGCTGCACATTATCTTGACGTCACTTTGATGTCGGCGATGCCGTGACCAGTCAGTCCACCGCAGCTACTTTTGCTCTGCCTTTTTATTTTCTCCTCGCACTGCTTTTTGCAGCGAATACAAAGCGTAGCAGGACACGTGGCCTTAAACGGCTCTGGATGTAAAAGGCGAAATGTGGCCACGCTTTTCGCTACTTCTGAATGACCAGACGCGATTGTCATGCCTAAACCCTAGCTTCTATGTGTTTAGCAACTGGTTCGGTTTATGGGGTTTAACGTCCAAAAGCTACTCACATGTACGCTGTAGTGAAGGGCTCCGGAAATTTCGACCACCTGGGGTTCTTTAACGTGCACTGACATCACACAGTACGCAGGCCTCTAGAATTTCGCCTCTATCGAAATTCGACAGCCGTGGCCGGGATCGAACCCGCGTCTTTCGAGTCAGCAGCCCAGCTCCATAACCCCTGAGCCACCACGGCAACGAACCCAACCGGTGCGCGGGCGACCAGCACACACTCAAGGACGCCATCTGACTTGTTCAAGTGGACATTTTTCTCCGTGCCCTTTATGATGTAACATGCACTTTTAGAGGCGCATCAAAATGGGAGCTTTTATTTACGATGCACTACAACAGTGGCGCCGTTTTCCTGGAGATAGCACCAAAAAGCGCACTGTTCCCAAAATCTAACCCAACGCCCGAATGTTTCATTAAAAAGCTGTCCTGAAAAAATTTTTTCGTGATTAAGTCCTGCTCACTAAAGCGCACCAGGCGTCACTGCTTATCTAGAACTTGCCACTAATGTTCTGAGTGCTCTGTTCCTTGAAACATAAAAATTACACCCGCTTACTCTCAGGGCAGAACGAATGACAATCGATGTCTGGTTGTCAAAATTATTAACTCAGTGTTCAAGCAAAGCTTGACTGCTACTGCACTGCCACTGAATATAAAGGGCGGATTCAAATATCCGCAATATACTATGGATGGTTTATGCTTCATACTTTATAGTGATTTAACGTCCCAAAGCGACTTAGGCTATGAGGGACGCTGTAGTGAAGGACTCAGAGAATTTTGATCAATTGCGATTCTTTAACTTGTGCTGACATCGCGCAGTGCTCAGGTCTTCAGCATTTCACCTCCATCGAAATTCGACAGCCGCGGCCGAGATCGAAACCGCGTCTTTCGGGTCAGCAGCCGATCGCCATAACCACTGAGCCACTGCGGCGGCCTTATCCTATGAATGATTCGACGTATGTGCTGCTGAGGTGTAGTGAAATATGCATCATGGTCTAGATCAGGACCACAGGTTTGAAATCGGTAGCCAAACTTGGCCTACCTCGTAGGATGGAGACCCTGGTGCAGTTGGCGCGCCCCATAGCGAGCACCTTGAAGTACACGTATTTAGCTGTTTTTCATTTCGCTCTTCATTTTGGCACTGGACGTGTGTGTGTGCGGAGGAAGGGGAGAGGTTGCTGGTCGTGTAAAGGGAATAACCCTGGACCCGAATGCAAACAATGCCGCTGTATACGACGCGATATCGTTAGGGAGTTAATACTTGTGCAGTTAATATGAAATCTCAGCCGCGGTGGCGCAGTAGTTGTAGTGCTCGGCTGCTGACCCGAAATGCGCGTGTTCGATCCCGGCCGCGGCGGTCGAATTTCGATGGAGGCGAAATTCTAGAGGCTCGTGTACCGTGCGATGTGAGTGCACGTTAAAGAACCCCAGGTGGTCGAAATTTCCGGAGCCCTTCAGTACGGTGTCTCTCATAGCCTGAGTCGCTTTGGGACGTTAAACCGCCATAAACCAACCAACCAGTTAATGGGAAATGATGTGAATAATGCCCAGTGGTGCAGGGGTTAAGAGATGCGCCACTGCCCTCCGATAGCAGGTGCTGCCACCTGCGGGGCTTGTACGACCCATGTTGCTCTTCCCTAGCAATCTCTCGCAGCGAATCATTTACTAACTGCCAACTGCCACGATGGTCAGTTTGCTCAGTATCCGAGGGCCAGGTTACGATGACGCCACAAGGTTGTGTGACCTAGGTCGCCCACCTGCCTTCTAGGTTGCTTCTCTGGGGTTTTTTCGTAGATTTTTCGCTCACCCTCAACGACGCTGACTCTGAAGCCGACATTAAAGGGACCCAGCAACGCTTTTTTCATATGCTTTAGATGATTTCTTCATGACACGCAGATACCGAATCAAAAATAATCACTGGAATCGGTGCACTAGAACGGGAGTTATTAAGGAATGAATTTTCAAAATACAAGCAAACAAAAATTGCCCTCGACTAAAATTTTCCCGGTCTTCTCTTTGCCGTTTCACTCTCCCAATGACGACACGCGGCGAGACCAATCGAAACAGCGTGCACGAGCACGTCACCACAACGTCCCGGAAAAAAAGCTTCTCATGGTTTTCTGGTCGCTGTAACACGTTTTCGCTAACGCTGACGGCGTCGTTTCCATGGTTACAAGCACATGGGCGCTAGACTGAGACGGAGCGAAGGAGCCGAAAGCTCCACTCTAGTACAGGCATGCTGTCGTTGCTCGAATCTAGAAAGCATCCTTTCAGGTAGCATGGCTGTTTTTGTATTTTCTTGTGTGAACGTGAAGTAAGCCGAGCCTGCCGGCCGGCCAGCCTGGACGCCGGCAGACGGGATCCCGTCTGCCGGCGTCATAAAAACGAGCTAAAGAGTGTTCTTGACGTAAGTAATAAAGCCTGGGATAGGAAAATGAGAAATATATCATTTTTCTGGGTCACTGGCCAATACCGAGTTGCTGGTAAAAGGGACAACTGTGACACGAGCGAATTTGTTGCGAGAACCGCCTCGCAGCTGCCTCTGACCCGACGGGGTCCGGCTCGACTGGCGCCCGCTAGCTCCGCTGCTGAGGGCGTAGCGGATATTGACCACGCTAGTATTTTATTGCGAGATAATGCTGTTGACAGAAAAGCGGTGTGAAGAGTAGGCCTTTTATTATAGCGCAGGCGCCTTCTGAAGCGCCGGCCGCTGTGGCTTCGACGCGAAACGAGCTATAGGCCTAGCGACGACCACGGCAGCCAGGCAGCAGCAGAGCTCATCGCCCGGAGCGCCCGCCAGCGGTGCCGTTGCCGTAAGCTCGCAACATAAGCAGGCATGCTTTGTCGCTGCTCGAGTATAGCTGGCAGTCTTTCTGATAACAAGGCGATCTTGTCTTTCCTTGCGATATTTTTATACCAAGCCAAGCAGCGCTCAGGCACTGCTGCACAGCGGCGAAGTGCGACACCGGTTGTGGGCGGAGCTCGGGCAGAACGGCGCAGCAGGAGGCCACGAGGTTCTTTGATGCAAAGTAATAGCCAGCGCCTCTGATGGGGCTTTTTTTCTAACAAGCTTTGAAATCCTTTTGCGTAATAAAAGATGCTAATTTTTTCAATTTAATATAAAAGGACACAACAAAACATAACATATTTTTGCTCACGAACACAATTAGCTTGTTATTAGTTGTTCATCCAATCATAATCGTCCGCCAGCTGAAGTCATATCCGCTGCAAAAATGCAAAAGACCACCGCTGTGTGCCGACGCCGTCAGTGCCATGATTTTGATTCTGGAGCAACTTAAAATATTAAATACAGAAATATGCGTGCTATGGCCGGTGGTAATAGCGTCGCCATAACTCAACAATTACAACAAGGAAGCAAAACAATGCACTCAGATTATGATGCAGGGCCCCTTTAACGCCGGAATTTCAGCGACGCGACCCCCTTAACCCTGTCGCGTTAAAACGCGTGTGCTGCACTACCAAACATCATGGGAGTTTGCTGAACCCAGCTGCTGAAGCGGCGCCTACTTGTTTTATACGGATGCACACTGTGCGCGCCTATCGGACGTGCAACGTGGTCCACGGACATGCATTGTGCTCGCCTAGCCTACACCCACACCACACCACTCCGACAAGGACCAGCATGCCTCATCCCACATGTGGCTCTAATACACATTAGCACAACGGTAAAGGACTAGCGATTTTAATTTGCCAGCTTGTTGAAACGTCCTCGAAGTTGAATATGACTCGTTCAGATAAATGTTCATTTGTTCTATAAAGTGCCCCACTGGTAACATTTTCAAAAAAGGGTAAGTAACCAGGCTGGCATTGTGCTCATAGCGTTCTTGAGGCTGTATTTCTCGTGCTGCCAGTTTTTAATTCTGGTTGATTGGCTTTCTTTCAGTGGTCTCAATCCTTTTCTGAGTGAACATTACCATAAGCCCCTTTTCTTTTCTTTTTCAGCTGCAGTGTCGTCACATGACCAGAATTAGCGGGGACCGTTTTAAAACCGTCGAGGTACCAAGCTTGCAGGAGGGACAGTAGCGACGCCCTGCCCCCGAGCGCTGGCACCACAACTCTCTATGCGACGACTTCTCAACAGAATGCACTTTGGCTGCCTGGTCAAGTAGTCCATTCGCAACCCGTGCACTTCAGGAGTTGCTCACCGCTACTGGCTGGTAATCAACGCCCTGGACCCATTATGGCGCTTGGCCTTCGTCTAAAAGAAATTCTAGTCGCTATGTCCCAGCAAAAGACATGGCTCAGTTGGACTTGTTTTTGTCCTTTAGCTTTTGCCCACCTGTCCATTTGTATTATAAATTAAAACGTTTGACAAGGTGCACCTGCATTACTGTGCTAACTGAACACCCTTTTCCTTTCACAAACTTTTGTAGCAGATTACGCCAATGCTTCTTTTTTACTTATTACGTTACGCTTGTCCTTTTTGAATCTGCGGCAGTCCTTTTGTTGCTTGTTTTCATGGCGCGAGACTTGCGCCAAAGCATGTATATTCAGTTTTGTTTTCATGTGTTTAGACAATCGTGTGTTATTTGTACAAGCATTTTTAACTTGATGTATTAGATCTAGTGTGAATTCCATAAATAAAAATGCTTACGTTCCAGAAGCGCACCATGGAGGCGCAACAAAACAGTAATGACTATACAAACAGTCCAACAAAAAAACTGAGCGGGCGGTTGCCAGCTCGAACGCCTTTTTCTGCGACAAGTGCTGCAACACCCAGGGCTGACTAATGGCATGTACGTTCTTTTTACCTCGACGTCACCGAACGCACATTTGTAGGGTTAGATATGCGGGATCTCTAAAAGCGGAGCGCTTGTGGACAGAGCTCAAAACGCATTGACTTCCTATTCCACACACAACTCGTTTTCGGGTTCTGGCCATCCTCTTACATGCAGCGTCCCGAACACGGAGTCTCCTCTCGACGGTCGTGGTGAAAAACTTTGAAGGGAAGGGCAGCAGGGCATCGGTCATCGTCGGCAGGTCCTCAGTCCAGTACTGCAGTTGCTTCTAGTATTCTGCACGCCCGCATGATACGCCATTGCTGATGTTGCAGGCCAGAGATAGGTACAGTAGGTTGCTACGAAAAGGGAGTCGGATATCGTAATAGTCGATGCGGTTGGAATTTCGGCACTACCACGTGCAGGGGTACAGTGTTGGTCGCACGCTGCTGGATGGCGGGCAGCGCGAGCGGAATATGTGCTCGTGCTATATGCCCCGGAAGCGTATTCGCCAACTGCAGCCTGTACAGCCAGAAGGCTTGAAACCACGGTGAATTGATCACGGTGACTGAAGATTGTCACAACGGCTTACCTAAAAGGGATAATAAATCCTCTTAAACGGCGTTATATGCCACTAAGCATCACGATTTGCGACCTAAAAGGGAAAAAATGGAAAAAAATGAAAATAAAAAAAATAATAAAATTACAGTTCAGAGAGCGGAGTCGAACGGCCGACCTTCCATACGCAACACGTGCCTCTAATCCACTGCGCCATAGCGGCGATGTCAAGCCATCGTTCTGAATGAATATTTATAACCAGCCTTAATGTGGCTGCTACCTGCCGATGGGCGGCGCTGTCATCGCTGGCTGTACCGGCTGCATTTGGCGAACACGCGCCCCGGAAGCAGTTTGTATAGTGCTCTCCTCAGCTCTCGGGAGTGATGAGTGCGGTGGTGGTAGTTTACTTTGTTTGGATCCGTATTCGAAGATGTGCTAGAGTGTGAATGTTTCCAACGGTGGTGCGTCGTCGTTGAAGTGTTTTCACGGGCGGCATAAATCAAACTATTGGTTCATTTTGCAGCGAAAGGCTGTGGCCTACAAGAATGATCGGGTAAAATCTAGATGCATACCAAGGCAGTTAAGTGCGGGGAGCGACCGGTTTTATAGATTTCGGAATAGACTGCACGCGACGTCACGGGCGACATTGTGGCCTTCAATGCATGAATTCAGGCGACAATGTTGGGGTAGGTGGCATCAAGAGATTTAAAAAAGCTCGGAAGATTTAACCTTGGCTTCGTTTAATCAATCTGGCTACTGCTGAAATGTCGATGCAGGACCTCTAAAAACGGAACTCAGCTGTAGCACAAGAAACTGGATGCAAAGCAGAGCGCAGGGTAGGCCACAATGTCCGCGATTAGAAAGCGAATTGGTAATTCAACTGGAGGCTTTTTTCAATAGGCTTCACTTTGGGAAAGCGAGATGCAAGAAATGTAGTAAGCTGTTCATACAAGCGATGCTACTCCCTAGAACAAATTTCGCCATTGCAGGAGCGAAAGTCATGAAAGATTAGCGGTGCGATTCTGTAGCTGGCACAGAAGGCCTGCCTACTTGTATTCGGCTCGGGACATGCAGAGCCATATGCCAGAAAAAAATGTTTTATTATCAGTGTGCTGTTGGCTTTGATCAGGTACTCGACATGATGATGAAGCATGCGGTGCTAGTCGTCGCTAAGTGCTGTGAAGGAATATTTTGTTGATATTATGGCTACTAGGCCTGCTATGTCGCACTGGTTAATAGAGTGGTCAATCCAGTGATGTCCTATGAAGCAGGCGCCGCGTGCAAGTACCGTCGGCCGTGCATTAGACGCTACTGGTAGCCATTACTTGTCGCGATCGTAGCGGTGATTCCTTCCTCATTGTGTTCACCTAATGGGCACGGTACCACTCTTGTATCGTTTAAATGCAGAGTCGTACTTCCGACATCTGAAGAGCGGTTCATTTGCTTCCGGAGGGGCTACGTATGAATTCGTTCGAACGCCAAGATATCCACCAAAAGTGGTCCCTTGTGCGAGTGGTCGGCGTGCTCTCCTGTAAGAAGAATGAAGTGCACAGCAGTCCGAGCACAGCAGCGTGATAGTCTGGCTCCGATGGTGGATGCAAGGCCTCGGCTTTTCAGGCGTCGAATCTCTTCCTTGGTCGCCGTGAGATACTGTGTTGGATTTTTAGGGTGTTTACATTTGCCCGGACGGTCTGCTATTGCTATTGTTGTTGGGCTTACAGTAGATGGCACATGCCCACACTAGCGGAACGGCAAGAATCGGGAGGCATGGATTGTTATTCACCAGCATTTTTACGTGGCCTAAAAATATTAATACAGTTAGTAATATTGGGTTTTATGCCGCATAAGCAACAAAGGCTCTGATGCGCCAAACACATGATTAGAAAAATACTATTAAACAAATGAGAGAGAAAATACAGGTAGAGGTAATGCAGAGACGTTCACCACAAGGATGTTCCGGTTGGCTACCTTGCAAGGGGGAAAGAGAAGGTGGGCGTATAAGGAAAAGAAAGAAAAGATTAACGAAGTCTGGAGCAAGCACACCAAGCCGAGATATCAGCACTGAAAGTCAGGCCAACGCCGTAGTGGTCTGCATGCTTTGAGGGCTGCCGAGCGCTGCGGCATCAGCACAACGCAACGTCCGTCCTTCGTCGCCAATCACAAGACACTAACGCCGAGCAGACTGTCCACCATGAAGCAAGGTTGCTTTCCGTTGTGGTGTGATGTGATGATGGCAATGATAAAGTGAGACATCGCGGCTTCTCCTTGGAATGATGCGGCTAAATAAAGGCAGGTAAAACGCAAGCTGGAGTGCCACACCGATGGTTTCAAAGAATGGCATGGACTGAAAAGGAAAGTTTGAAAAAAAAATTATGAATTAAATGAAACAAAATGAAGTAAACTAAGAAAAGTAAATACTGAAAGACTTAGCTAGCTTATTCTGCTTCGGTCAAGCCACACCTTTTTTTTTGTTTTTGCGTCAAAAGACTTACCTTCAATCATGAAAACTTTGCGAGAAGAAATGCACCAAAACTACTCAAGTTATCAATCGCAAAGGGGGCAGAGACCTAGAAGAAGAAAGAAAAAAACAGTTATTTGCATTTACAACTAGAACCCATGGCCCAAGCCTTACAACGGAGCACCCTTGCTTCATACCTGGAACCAGTGTTCCTCCTCCGCGACGTTCATTGTACGTTATCTTGCGGAGAGTGTTCAAAATGAAATGCTTATAGCGCCTTTTCTCAGGAGACTTACGAGAATTTCGTCAGGAAATGGAGACGCACATAAGGCTGAAACACTGAGAAGTCTTTACAGAAGCAATATACAATAAAAATCAAGTTTACCGTACCGCAGCCCTAAAAGGGATTGACACCAGACCGCTGCAAAGACCATTCTGCTTTCCCCATATACACAACCCGGGCACTGCCAAAGGCACTCGCGCTGCGCGTTATTGTTGGTAGCCTCATGCACTACGTATTTTAAGTAGTTTTCTTTATATTTAGTTCGTAATTAGTAGGTCTCCGGGTGGTCCTATACGTCCTCGGCGACCTGTGTATATCTTCTTCACCCCAGTATGTCGATACTGCAGCGTCTTCTTTGTCTTCATGTTTTGGGGTATGAATTTGGAGGCGCGTCTTTCTTTGATCATGGAGCTTTCTACAGAGGTGCCCAGAGGTGATGGTTATGATGAACACTTTTCTATAAAGAGCTTTGCGCCTCCGAACTGGGAGGCGTCTTCAATCCAGTCCTCCTATATCCTTAGCTTTTTGCTGCACTGACTTTTTATAGGGACTTCAATTTTGTGTTACTCCCATTTCTCTTTAATTTTTTTTTATCCCCACACCCCCTTCCCCCCGTGCAGGGTAGCAAACCGATTATTCTTGCGGTTAATATCCCCGCCTTTCCTCTTCTACCACCTCCTCCTCCTCCTCCGGTGTACCGGCTGTCTTTGGTCCTCTAGGCTTGAGCGGGACTGCACGGCCTCCCACTGCTGAGGTTATGGGTTTCGAATTTTCAGGCCCGCGTAGTGTGATACAGCGAATGGTGTTCCCCGTATAGCAGGCGTGTGTTTGGGTATAATGAGGTGTGTATGCGGTGTACGAGGCGCAGGTGTGGATGTGTGCTCGTCTGTAGCTGCCTCCATGCTACGACTTCTTCCTGCGTCAGCTTCTCATGTGGTGGTGGTGGGGGGTAGATTAGCCGATTTAGCCAGTGATGGTAAAGGACCGCACAGTACTGCTGTGGCACCTGCTTTGGGGCCGCTGAGCCTTCTATTGGTACCCGGTTAGTAAAACCTCGGGCTATGGGTTCTGCACGCCGATTGTCGAGGCCGAACTGTCAGGATAAAGAGGCATCTAGACGTGTATTGTGGAACGAGCCTATCGGCCACAATGCCCGTCTCTAAACTTAAATGGTGCGAAAGAAGAGGTAGACTTCTAACGGCAGATCATATTGTTCAAATAAGGAATAACATCAGAATCACGGGAGTTACATCCGAGTTTTCCAAAACATCCGTAGTCCGCCAGGACGCATTCCGCAGCCAGCTCGTGTCGAGTGGATATCATGTAGCCTCATGACCTCCCAATGTCATGCTGGTACTCCGACCCGATGCGTGATTCCTACCTAGTGGCTCTCTCGGCTACTTACTCTGGAGGTAGAGGAGGAACAAATTTTTTTTGAAATCACTGTTGTAGTATCCCTGAGGGACTCTAGCTGTGCAGGAGCTCTCCGGCCTCCAATTCTGGTTTTTCCCGGTGGGGATTATGTCGCTCTCCTTTTAACAAGAAAGGGGCACCTCCGGCACCGCACACGTGCTCACGTGCTCTCATCTCTCCTTATGCAGAGCCCTCCCACACTGTGTTATCCGTGCAGGGGAGGCTGCGCTTCGGAGGATCCGGGTAGTGGTCGCTCTGATACCTGTCGTAACTTGAAAGCGGCCTCAATTTCGAGGCTTATATCCCCGTGGTGTCCTACCTTGAAATCCTGGAATATTAAAGCTGATGTCACCACCTGATGCCTCAACATAAGCGGGCAGGTATATCCTGGCGAGACTGGGGCTATGGCAGGCACTACGAACTAGTGAGAGGAAGTCCCAAATTCTGACACTTTCAAGAGAGGTCTATGTAAACCAGATACCGAGGCACATGCACCACGAACAGCAGAAGAAGGAGAGCCACGGTCAATGCCCTGGCAAAAAAAAAACTATCAGAAGACCCGGAGACGGTATACATGACATCAGGGCCTACGCCGTGCCAGGCAGGTTCGCGATTGCTGCGGTCGACAACCAGAAGAGGCCAATCATGAGGGCTTGAATCAGTGTAAAGATCCTGTGGAAGCGGAATCACTGGCCATAGCCATCACCATCAAAACTCAAGATCAAGAGGGGAAGTCATCGCACATAGTGACGGACTCCCAACAAACTTGCAGGGACTACCTTGCTGGAAAACCTCACGGAAGGGCGAGCACACTATTAAGTACACTCTCACACTCACACAGAATAGCAGGGAAACCTGGTCACCAAGGCCTAGCTGGAAACGGGGTAGCGAATGATCTAGCTCCAGCTCTAACAAACCGGGCGGATCCCCATCCATACCCCCCCCCCCTCCTAGGACTGAATGTTGACAGACTAGACCACCTTCGGCTAGACAGAAGACAATTCTCACCACCACACAAACTGTCTTCATCGGGTGCTGTTGACTGGAGGAGAATGCAAACAAACACATATCCAAGTCCACATTTTGCATAAGATCAGACCCACATAATATCCGCTACTATACTTGGTGGACAGCATGCCCCATGCTCTGCGATACCTCTTGGGAATGCCACGACAAGTCGGACAAAAAGTTAATAGTGCCACGCCCGACACACCATCAGTGGGAGGAGGCCCTGACCAGCGACAACCTGGTCCAGCAAGCCTGAATCATCTAACTAGTCCGCAAGTAAGCTGCCGCCAGCGGAGCACTGGACTAGAGGCCCCGGCCACCCGGCTCCTGTGAATTATGGTATGCTAATTAAAAGTTTTCAGTAGGGTACAGAGCTTGCTTGGGCCAATTGGCACGTAGTTCTAAAGAAAAGAACCAGCGGAAGGACGCAGGCACTGAAAGCAACACAGGACGCCACTGGACCTGTGTCCCTCTCTGTGTGTGCGTGCTTCCGCTGATTTTTTCTTTGGAATTAAAAGTTTTCTCTATCTCTTCAACAGGAGCACGAGCACTTTACCGGGCATTTCTAGCACAAGGAGGCGCTGACCACACGCAGTTCCACGCGCTCCTCGAGGGCATTTTCCAGAAGAAGAGAAAGACGGACACGATGGAGCCTCAGGCTACGGAAGAAGGCCTACTTTCACCCCTTGGCGGCGGTCCCCCAGCGTCTCGGACTTCACCTTGGCGAGGCAAAGAGCTACTCTCAGCCGGCACCGGCCTTGGATGCTTCTGCGGAGCCTCTCTGGCAGCGGCCACCGCCGCGCTGCTCTTGTTCACCATCCACGGAGCTGCCACGCGGGACGAGAGGAACGGCACTGGGCCTCGGTTCTGCTGCTCCAGCGAGGCAGGCAGGCTGTTCGCCGTCATCGACAAGCACGAGTCGCCCTGCAGAGACTTCTACGCGTACATCTGCAAAAACGCCATCAGACACGGCTTTGTGCAGCAAGACGTGGCCAACGACATGCTGGTGAGCTTTCGTGCGGACATCCTGGTAGTTTTAATCACGAAAATCTGCTAACCTGCATTTGCATTTTGCTGGTTTCGCCTGCCGGCTAGTCTGAAACTGTTTCAAACAGCGAATTTCGCTAATAACTTTTGAATGCAACTTAAATGGTCACTCGAGTCGAGAGAATTGTAAACTATTTAATCATCATCATCATCATCATTAGCCTGACTATGTCCACTTCAGGGCAAATGCCTCTCCCATGTCTGTCCAATTTACTCTGTCCTTTGTCAGTTGCGGGCACCCCATCTCCGCAGACTTGATTGTGTATTGACCCTTTCCGGCTCAAACTAAAGCTGTTCAATATAAATAATCGATATCCTGAGGCCACTATGTGTCGGAGAAGGATAATTCACCAGAAAATAAAATTATGTTGGTTCTTTATCAGTTTTGTTTGCATCATTTTAAATGGAACCTGAGGAACTTAATGCGTTCAAATGGGTTAGTCGAGTGATTCCTATGAAGATTTTATGTCATCTGCTTTGAAACAGCGCTTGTCATTGCTGAAGTACAGCTTGTGTGTCAGTTTTTATCAAGCATATGCGATAATGACATGACGCACAGCTTCAGCCTGCGATGTTATGTTTCAGTTGCGTGAAGGTCGGTGTACTCTCCAACGCAAGCGGAATTCTTGAGTCGATTGAACAAAAGCATTGCTTCTTTTGAGAGACGGTGTGCAAGAAGCAGGGCGACTACGATCTCATTTTGAACATTTAAAGCCTCGAGCGCGACGCATCCTTTTGCATTTTCTAAAAATGTAGAAGGCGAAATGCTCAAAAGAGAGAAATATTCATGAGCTGGAGGTGCTTCTTGCAGGGGTCACCTTTTTTAATTTTGTCTTGCTCTGCAATATAATGCTACGTCCACGAAACTGATTTTTGTGTGATTACTGTTCTGGTCGCTCAACACGAACTATTTTGCGAGTGTGTCCACTTGTCGGAAATTGAAAGGAGGACAGCTTTCAGCTTTAGGCGTAGTTTTTTATTTATTTATTTTATTTCAAAATACTGCAGGCCTATGTGGCCCAGGCAGGAGGGGCAAACAACCTAACAATACACAAAAGAAACGAAAAAACAACACAGCATCATTCGGCGATAACAAAGGGAAGATAAAAACAACAGCATTAAAAAATAAAAAATGAGACAACTTAACCAAGGAAATGTTCTTCCAATTCGTTGCTAAAATTGCTATTTTGACAAAGGGATTCTGAGAGCATGTTCCGATCGGAGATGGTTCGGGGGAAGAGGCTATACTTAAATGAATTTGTTCGTGCGAAGATAGGCTGCAGTGTGTGTCCCTTAGTGTGACGTGTACGTCTGGTGGTAGAAGGTTGAACATAGTTAGGTATTGGAATGTTTACCTTGCGTGAAAGAATCTTACGGAGGAACAAAATTCGGTTTATTTTTCGGCGGTCTGAAAGAAGTGGGATATTATTTTCTGCCATTAGCTTTGTGGGAGAATCAAATCTGCTGTATTTGTGGAAAATAAACCTGACTGCTTTCCTTTGAATGATTTCAAGGGAGTTAATGTTCTTTTTTGTATGCGGATCCCAAATAATAGATGCGTATTCGAGCTTCGTCCGAAGAAAAGTGTTATATGCCAAAAGCCTAATATTAGAGGGAGCGGAACTGAGTTTTCGTTTTAGGAAACACAATGTTGAGAATGCTGAAGAGCAAGAGTTACACTACTGCTCGCTTCTGTAACGTCCTAAAGTGCGAAATTTGCTGAAAAGAGCAATAATCCATAGAGGTTCAATGCTCTTGTGTTATGCTTACTGTTCGGTTCGTGCGATAAATAATATTTGTTCACCTATTAAATGACAGCCATACACATGTGGCACGCCAATCTTGAAATGTTTTCCTTTCACTAGATGTAGACATTTTCTCTGGAGGACAGGACGTTTACTGGCACATATTAGACTGCGCAAGAAACTAATTTCGCGCCACAGAAGCAGTCACAGGCTGGAGAACTCAAATGAGACCGCGCTGCTTATTCTTCAATAGGGCGCCAGGCCTCAGTGATTACATTTGTAATCATTATTATTTCCAAATTATTTGAACGCTTGTAAATGTTTTTTGCAGAAAAAGTTTACATACAAGGAGCAAACTGTTCTTTACTTGTACCCTTCCTTATTGTTACGTAGGAATAAAAATGGTTTTCTTCTGCATGGTGCAAGGGGAAAAGGTGGCGCTAGCTGATGACAATAGCAAAGCGCACGCAGTTCCCGTAGCCCTTTACTACCTACTAGCATATGTCGGTGAGGTGAAAGGCCAATGAAATATGTTTAACTGCTAAATGTCCGAACTGCTGCAAAAAATTTACGACTTTCTCGCTCGCTTGAAGACTTGTGGCATAACTTTGATGATTTGATGGGCCTGAAAGGGTCACGGGATGAGAATAAAAACGAGAGTGAAAAGGTTCGAAAGGCAAATTCGGATCAAAAGTATCACAGAACGCTACCTAGCAGGGAAACCTACTCAACGAAGTGAATCACATATAATTTGCGTGTTGTTTGTGCTTCGTAAGAAAAAAAAAGACAGGAAAGCATATCAGTGACAAGTGGATTGAATGCACTGTCTTAATCTTTCAATAACTGGATACTCATACACTGCGCCACAGGAACGATGGGATTTTGTTTATTCATTGCGCTCTAACTCGTTCTCACTACTATTCTCATATTTTCGCGCATGCGCTGAATAGATAATCGCACGCCGGTGAATGTCTGGTATACTCCTATAGCTTGCCTAAAATTTACACAAGCACAGAAAAATTGGAGAGGAAAACCGATCGGACGGAGAAATACAGGCTCCATCAATGCTCTGTACTGTTTTCTTCGCTGGCGTACCTTTTTTGAAGCGTGCACGTAAGGTGATACGTCGCTACACTCGCATTCTAAAGAGCGCGCCTGTGGTAGTGGGAAATTTAAATATATCATTGCGCAGGCTTTGACTGTGTGTTGGGGCCTTTGGAATCGTTTGAGGTATAACCGCACAGTGGAAGTCCATGTATTAGAGGTCGTTGAAAATAAAGGGAAGTAAACTGTTTAACACTATACAACTAAAATTATCTTGGCATGCTCACTGAGAGGTAACATGTCTTTCTGTTATTCACATTGCAATGCTTGACAGGAGATATCCAGGTCTCACTCTCTTCTGGCGGGATTTAGCGAAATTTGGAACGAGTACAGTCCACCTCCAGAGGGTTCTTCGGGATCCTTACTCATGACATGTTCAAAATTTTAATGAATTTAGCGTCGCACACTTAAATTTATAGACGAAAAGACTTACTCTATTGTCACGCTTGAAGGAACCATGAAGGAGTCATACTAATGAAAGAAAAACAAAAGCTATTATTTTTTGACCAACATTCGGAAAATAATGTCTCCAACCTACCAGAGTGCGCCTGTTCATTAGAAACAAAACACTAAAGCATACGCTTTCACTCTGGGCTGAGCTAGAAACCGAAAATTTACTTCGTTTTTATTTATTTTTTTACAAGATACTGCCGGCCTCAGTTTGAGGCCCTGGGCAGGATTGGGCATACAATAATACGTCAATGAAATGCACATAACAAAAAAAAGCACCACAAGAATTCAAGTGAGAAGGAGAGACGAAATCGAGCAGTAGTAATAGTAAGGGAACGTAAACCGCGACAAAATTCAGTTCAAGAGATTATTCCATCTTTTCAGTTCCACATTGAATAATGCTTCTTAAACTCAAGCTGAATTACATGAATTACATTATGTTCAAGTGAAACCTGTGGATCAAAGAAAAACTTACTTTGTGCCGTGATAAGAGATCTGCTAAACCACATGTTACATTATATTGGCTGCAGACCTTGCAGTACAAGCTTGTTTGGGTGCAATAAACCGGACACCTAAGGTTACTGTTTGTGGAGTATTCTCACGACAGTCTTTTCAAATTTGGTGCCGAAGTATGGAAAGGATGACTAGGAGATTTGTTACGCAGTGAACAGGAAGCGAAGTTGTCTGCTCGTTTCAGCAACTATCTCAGCGGTACGCTTTTCAGTGCTTACTCGATCCAAGCAGCAAGTTTAGGCTGACGACGGCCTGCATCGGCCGCCAACGTTTGCCCAGGGTGTGCCAAGAAGGTTGGAGATTCAGTGGTCCCACGTTTGCCGACGTCCATCCCTACTCTATGTATGCTAAGGTGTTTGAACCTGTGCACTGCGCATCATTTCACCCTGTTCGCTCTCCGCAGGGCACATAGCAGAGCTGAGTGCCACACTCCAACATATAACGGTCATTGCATACGCTATCTGGATACCAGCTACATTTGATAGAAGGTGAACGCGCCCGGTTTCAGTTGCACCAAGCGACAACTGCTACGTTTTTTATCCAGTTCAGGCGTAGTGGAAGTCTGATTGGCGCTAACGTTATAATTATAGAAGGAGTAAGCGCAACCCTTGTCAAAACTGAAAGACCACTGGGTTTCCTGTTGGGCCATGTGGTGTGAATTGCGCATCGGCAGTTTTGAGAAGCCTTGAGGCGAAGAAGCACTAGTCCTCTCTCCTCTGTCCTGCAAAGTGGGACTTCCCGGATTCTGCGAGAACATCAGCCCTGGCGCTTCCTAACAAAGCCGTGAACGATCAAGATAAATTATGTAATGCATTGGCAGTCCGCGAATAGAACATCGTTCGTACGTTTAGTACCCCGAAAGATTGTCGACGTTGCACACTGTGCTACACGGGATACATGTTAATATGTAAAACACTGTCCGCGTCGGGTTTCCCTTACCTTATCGCCGCTTGGATATCGAACCCACACAAAACAGTCCCTAAAGATGGGGATCTGCACTCCGTGGTACTATGCGGACAATGTGACTCTAATTTCATTCTACACTTTGGTTCAACGACACGAGTGTCAATGCTCCGTAGTACGACCAAAATGACCGTTGTGAACAAAGTTCATTATGTGTCTTTAATTAGATACTTGGTCCTTGTCCTGTTGTGCAATTTCGCAGGAGGACATCATCTCCAACATCATCAAAGGAACACAAAACTACGGCAGCCCGGCTGCGGCAGCACTTCACGCTCTCTACACATCGTGCCTCAATGAGGTTTGGCGTCAAGATCAGCGAGCCAGAGATGTCGCGACGATCGTGCTGGAAATCGCAAACACCTCCAGCCGAATGAGTGGCGCAGATTTGCTACGTTTCGCCCTAGCGGTGGATAGGCGATACCACCTCAAGTTTATTTTCACTCTAATCAGCCGTACCACTAAAACACAAGTGTTCGTGTTAAAAAGGAGGCTACTCCGGACCACCGAATACAAAGCATTTTGCGACGATTCCTGCTACATCACTGCTCTCTCCATCCTGAGCGCGCATTTCGGCACTAACTACACCCGGAAGGACTTGTCCGCGTGGGAAAAAAAATTTCCACTTGACAAAAAAAGAACTGGTTCGTTGTCTTTAGAAGAGATGAGCGGCATCTTCGGCGGTCTGAAAGCGTCGCAGCTACGGGACATATTTCTCGAGTTTCTTATCGATATTGACCAAGTTAGGGAATTTCAGACGATCTCCAAGGCTGCTTTCTCTACGGACGTACGCCTCTTGAGGAGCGACCAGCCGTTGTCCTTATGCTACATGCTACTTGTTGTCGCCCTGGATGCCATGAGCTACATTCAAAGGGGCAACACATTGAAATCGCCAACAGTGCGTAGCAAGGAAGTCTGTAACGACCACGTGTTCCAGAGTGGCCAGCTATGGAGGGTCACGTATGTGGCGGCCCTCGCGAGTCCCGCGAAAGACCAGCAGCTGCATAAGATCTTCGAGGAGACTCGAAGAAGATTCGTGGAATACGCCCCTCTCCTGCGGCTCATGGCGGCGCCAAATGACACGGAGCACTTACGGACGATGGTCGGCAACTTTACTCTGAAGCTACCCGGCGACCTGGTGTTCCAGGAGCCGGCCGTTCCCCAAATGTCAAAGCAAGGATTCGCTCGAAACCTGTTCTTGGCGCACAACTTCGAGTTCGACGCTAAAAAGGCAAATATGAAACGAGGGTTCCCCTGGATTCGAGACGACAATGAGCACAGAGCCAACAACCGTCTGTACTTTTTGAACAAGGCCACCCTGTACGTGTCGTCTTCGGGCTACGGCTGGCTGAGTTCGGGCACCCTCGATCCACTGCTTGCCGACGCCGCGGTGATTGCGAGTCGTATGGCAGCTTTGATGTGGAGCAACGTGCGGAGACCGGCGGGCTGGTCTCGAGAAACAATGGCGGCGTTCAAAGAGTTCAGGTAATGTATATTACTCTGTTGTGAATGAGCCAAAAAAAAAAAACCAAGCCCTCACGAAATAACGTGGCCTAATCTGTTGCGAGCATTTTCGGTTAAGATCATAGTTTGCTGTGAGCTGAAGGTTCCTCTATCCCCAGCACAGTAGCTACCGCCCGCGGGTATATTTCACAGCTGCAAATGCGAAGTATTCCGGCGAGGTCATCTTAAAGCGCTTGCTGTACCCTTTAGCAAAGTGGGAGCCTAAAGTGACTGAATTTAATTTCATTTTTGGGCCTAAGGTTCGGAAATTATTATGCACAACGGCCTCCGCTGCTCTCATGACATGAAATCCATAATTATCGGTCTGCGTAATATGAAGTCTAGTTAAATGCTTCCCGTTCACATCGCGCTTTAAAAATAACGTGGCGCTTTACGCAACCAGTCATTCTTAAAGTAATTGTTGGCAGCGTGTAGTTATTTCGCCCGCAAATTAACGCTGTGATTAATAGTTTCATGCCAGGCTTAGAGAATGCAATGAGTTGTCTCAGTACTGCCGTCACCATATTCCGCATTGAACCTTAAAAAAGGTTCACTCCTAATTAACCTAACTTTAGTTGGGATGTTTCCTTTAAGATGTTGCACTAGACATTAGGATACACGGTCGATAATGGCAGTGGCGAAACCAGAAATATTTTTTGGGGGCTCTGATGTGCCACCGTTAAAAAAAAGAAAGACAGCAGGCGCCCCAAAACATATCTTAAGTCATTTTTCTGCGGCTATAAAGCCGAAAGGTTAGTTGTTTCATTCACTGTTACATCCGCCTTAAGTGCTTCTGCGCTATTAGACTAAACATAATCAATAACTTGTCCCGTGTACATGTCACACCACATTCATCAGCGTCACAAAGTTGGAATGGAAAAAAATATCACACCATATCTACATTTTAGTCTTTACTAACACGTGGATCACGTGAATGGAACCTTCCCGTAGAAATTCTCGACATAAGTGATAACGAGTATTTTCGGACCGCACTAACATAATTAACAGGAGGATGAAACTGTTTTGTAACAGTTATTGCATTAGTTTATGTATCTTGTTATTTGTAACCACTCCTCTCGAATGCGTTCGGCCCTGAGGGTTCAATAAATAAAGTATTCAGGTTCTAATGCATCTTTCAAAAAAAAAGATTTTTAGACATGTTTTTTCAGCTTTAATAAAGTCTGTTGGCAAATATTGTTTATTGCTGAGAACCTAAATGTTAAATACGTAGCACTATAAGCAGGAAGCTCGACTATTATAAACTGAGCGAGGGACAAGATAACAGCAAAAATGTACAAAAATGCACTAGTAAAATGAATTCAGTACTGTATCATGCCGATATAACAATTATACTCCGCGCAAATAGAGAAGGAGCGCACTCGTAGTACCTTTTCTGAAAAGTGGAAAACCACGAACAAGTTCTAGGAGTCATAGGCCGATAACCCTCACCAGCTGTACAGCAAAATCATTCGAAAGTGCTGTCGACATATGACTGATATTCGTACTTTAATATCGGCGACTTTTAGAATGCATCTATGTGGATTTGAAAAAAAAAACATGAACGACGTACCACCTTGTTGTCCTAGAAAACACCATCGGGGAGGTGTTCATCCACAAGCAGTATTGTATCGGCTCTTCTTCGACCTCGAGAAGGTCTGTGATGCCACGTGGAAGTTTGGTATCCTTCGTGACTAGCAGACCTAGGTATACACGGAAGGATGCCATACTGCTTGAACAACTTTAAAAGCACATTTTGCGTCCGACTAAGAGCAATTCTTTCCATTACTTTCACACAAGAGAACGGCGTACCCCAGAAGTGTATTCTAAGCACGGGATATTTCATTTTAAAAATGAATTCCTTACCTAAAATAGTTCGCAATAGCGTAATGTTTTCGGTTTATGTAGATGACCTACATATAGCATGCACTTCGTTCAGCATATGTATGTGCAGAGAGACAAATACAAATGTAACTAAATAAACTAGCTCTTTGGGCAGACAGAAATGTACTCAATTTTTCTCCTCATAAGACAGTAAGTGCTCTGTTCTCATTGTAACTGGGCCTACTGGTCGATCCTAATCTATACTTAAACCAGACCACAGTGCCAATTAGGCAAGAACACCAATTTTTAGGCGCCATTTTTGACAAGAAACGCGCATTTCTACCGAACATCAACACCTTAAAAAGATTCTAGAGCCCTCATTGTCCTAAAAGTGGTCTCAGGAAAACGGTGGGGTTCCGAGTAGGCCTTTTTCAAATCATTCGCTCTCTGGTGCTCTCAAAGCTAGACTAAGGGTGCGTAGAATGTGGTTCAGCACGAGCATCCTACTTGAAAACATTAGACCCTGTTCGTTATCTTTATTATCTGGCGCATTTAGAAGATTGCCGGTAGCCAGCCAAACAGACTTTATTAAAGCCGAAACAATGTGTTTTGAGTATTTCTTTGCGGTGCACATGTAACCTGGATAATTTCTTTATTTAGTTAGGTAGTCAGTTATTTATTTAGTTAGCTAGTTAAACTAACTAGCTAACTAAATAACTAACTGACTGACTAACTGACTAACTATATCCAGGTTACATGCGCACCGCAAAGAAATACTTAAAACACATTGTTTCGGCGTTAATAAAGTCTGTTTGGAATCATTATTTATTGCTTAAAGCATAAATGTGAAACACGTAGCTTTATAATCAGGAAGCTCGACTCTTATATACTAAATGCGGGACCAGTTAACCGAAACAATGGACAAAAATTACAAAAATGCACCGAAAAAAAGAATTCACTACTTTATCACGTGGATATATACCCATTCTTCTTCGCGCAAACAGATAAGACAGGCCCTTATATCAAAACCTTTTGCTGCGGCCACTTAAATGCAGGCAGTGCGAGGCGCGCTCATTACCCGCAATGGACCCCAAAGGCGCGGTCGAAATGGAGGCGTTGAAGATGGGTCTGCGCATCGCCGCCGCGGTCGGGTCAGCGCCAGCTGAGCCTGCAAAAGGCGTCGCACCTGCGTCGCCAAGACCCAGCTGGTACACAATGCGACCTGCCTTCAGTGTCAGCTGGATGTCCGAGGCACAGTTCTTCTACGCGCGCTACGCCTATTACAGCTGCAGTGGCACATTTGACGCCACGTTTTTTGTGAATGTACCACTCTGGCGAAACGCTGACTTTGCCACGGCGTACCACTGCCCGCCTAGCACGGAGGCCGGTGAACCCAATTACTGCGAGAACGTTACGCTACCTCGCGGCTGATGCAGCGATGTGTATTTGTGTGCGGAGACGGCTGCCTGGTGATATGTTTTTGTATGATTTTTGCTGTTTGATCTGTGTGTTCCCTTTTGCGATACCTGTCGACCACTTGGCGTCGTAGCTATGAGACGTTGCTCTCAATACTCCACACCAGCGGATCATCTAAGCATTCTTTTTATATTATGTATGACTCTTGCTGACCCTTATCTGGTATGAACATTTGTGTGTAAACTCATGTCTATTATCTTCACAGAGAACTGTGAGAACAGCGCGGTAGTTTTTCGGCGTGTCTTCTGAGATATTCGCGAGAACTGACGTGTCTGGGCGGTAAAACCCTGCCACTATTGGCCCAGCATATGAAAGCTCAGGAAATGATGTAAAAAAAAAACACAACGGAACAAAGCTAAACATTGATGCGTCATAAATTTTCCTGCTGCGAATTCTATGAAGTATCCTTTACAAATCTTATTTAAGGGTATGCAAATATTACTTTTAGAAATCTAAGATTGTCGCTTTTCCGCCGTATCGAATAAAAAAGTTCAGAAAAAAATGGAAACGAATCGCGTTGTATTAAATCGAAATCGTTTTAAAATCAAATTTTTTCGGGGGTATTCGATAATTCAGTGGTATTCGTACAAAACGAATATCTCGCGAAAGAAAACGGAAGTAGGGGAGGCATTGTTCAGCGGTTCTGTATCTCAAGGACTTTTCGTTATCGTTGTCAGAAGACTCAACAATGATCACTACTTTACTCGATGATAGCTTCTTCTTTCCTACAGAGAGGAGGCTGCGCGGGCGTAGTGGTCGCAAGTCTGCCATTCCTCCAAACAGAACGCACGGTGATGCCCCTTGACGACTACCGCGTTATTCAGCGTTCTAGCAGCTTCTCTGTCTCTGGTGTAGCTGGTGTTTTGAAGGTAGGTTATGGTAGGAAGACGACCAAAGCAAATTGATTGTAATCAAGAGAATATTTTCCTTTGCTTTTTAGCCGTTGAAAATTGGCAGTTGTCTTAGAAAGATGCCTCCAGTTACAATTTACACTATATTTTCATGTTTTATCTTTTTTACCCAATCTCCACAGGAATTCATCTGAGCGTTGGATGCGGAGCCAAACTCCCCTGTTTACTGCGCGATGTCAGTGCACTTTAAAGAACCCCAAGTGGTTAAAAGTATCCAGAGCCCTACGCTACGGCGTTCGTCATAGCCTGAGTTGTTTTTGGACGTTAAACCCCATAAACCTAAACCATCTGTTGAGGTATTAGCGGGGTCGCAGCGGAGCACCAGACAGAGACGACCAGGGTGGCAGGCTTCTAGTTCCGGACTGCGCGTGCCGGGCGTGCGCTCCGAGCACGCGCTGTCGTTCTTTATTTCCTTCGGTCGCGCGAACGCCGATCGCAGCGCCTGCGCTTTATAGCGTCGCCGGGCGCTACAGGGCCCCCCGCCTAGACGGAACGTCGAAATATACGCGCCGACGGGGCAGAGATGGAGTAGCCACGGCAGGCAAGCAGGCAGCTGGAGTAACAGTGTCCCCACGGGGTCGCTACAAGGTCCGGTAAGTTCATGTCGGGGGCCGGGAAGAGCTGTCGGGTGGAGTGCACGGGCTCAGGTGGACGAGCCTGGCTGCTGCGCAACGGGCGAATGAGGCAGAGTGCCGAGCTGACAAAGCATATTAGGGCAATGGAGGCCATGGTGGGGCCGTCACCGACTGTAGTGCTGCCCGCTGGCACAAATGTCATTGGTGCTGGACCGTTACAGCTGATGTCGGCGGGAAGCTGGCACACAGAGTACGCCGTCACAAGCAAGGGAGCGGTCGAAACGGCTCCGTGGACAGATGTGGTCTTTAGCGTGGTGTCGTGTCGCTGCTGTAGCGCCAGCTTCAAGTCGTCCAAATAGGTGGAAATGGCTGGCTTACATGGCTCAGGTGCCCGTGATGTAGGGCGCGAGCAGTGCGGTCCGGCCACTAGGGTTGGCACAGGTGTGACCGACGAGACAACGGTGACAGCTGTGGTGATGACGGAGGAAGTTGCTGGGTTCAATTCCAGGTGCTGGGGTAAAGCGGGAGTGGCCGTCCGGAGCGACTGGCCAGTGCTGATGCGCGTGTGGGCATGGTCGGGCTTGAGAGCAAGCGCTGCCACTGGGTCAGGAACTGTTTCAGGCAAAGTGGGGCTGGAGGCGATCGCCGTGCTTGTTACTGCTGTCATCGGGTTGGCTTTCTCATCCTGCTCCTAATGACGAGTAGTGCTCTGCGGACCTTCTGAGGGGCTGGGAGTGTGACAAGCAGGCTTGGTCGTTGTCGAGGGCTCTTTAGCATCAGCGGGCGACGGCTTCAACCTCACAGAAGAGGCCTGCAGAGCTGTTGGCGGTAGTGACGAGGTAGATGAAGATGCCGGAAGCCTCGGCACGGCTGCTGCCGCAGAGTCGTCTTTGGCTGCAGGAGGCTCTGGCGACAACGCCACTGAAGCGCAAGGAGGCAGAGCCAGAGACGCGGGTAGGAGAGTAGTGGGAGCAGGACGCGAGGCGGAGCTCGTGCGGATCCCACCTGGTGTGGCGTCGAGAGAGACAGCCGGGCTGGAGACGCTGGACGGGAGTGGCGGCGATGCGGCGAGGGGCTGCTGAGGCGGGCCGGGTTCTGATGAAGGCTGCGTGGGCGCGAGCGAGGCCGGTGCAGGGCCAGAGGCTGGCGGCGGCGAAAACGGGTCCGCTGCGTCGTAGAGCGGCGGCGGAACGTAGTAGGCGCCGAAGTACGCCAAGACGGCCGCACGCAGCTCATCGTATGGCCGGCCGCCGAAAGCAGAGTAGGTGAGCCGACGCAGGAGGTCGGCCGGGAGGATGTCACAAAGGACTTCGTGTTTGAACGGCTGGATGGTGATGCCGTTCAGGTACATCGCAGCCTCCAGTTGGGCGAACCACCCGCCGACGCCTGCAGGCCGGAACGCCGGGAGCGGCGGGTCGAAACTTGGGTGCTGCCAGTACGCCATGCTGGAACGCCGCTGCGATAGAAGGCACGGTTCGCCAGGTCACCACTGTTGAGGTATTAGCGGGGTCGCAGCGGAGCACCAGACAGAGACGACCAGCGTGGCAGGCTTCTAGTTCCGGACTGCGCGTGCCGGGCGTGCGCTCCGAGCACGCGCTGTCGTTCTTTATTTCCTTCTGTCGCGGGAACGCTGATCACAGCGCCTGCGCTTTATAGCGTCGCCGGGCGCTACACATCCAAACCACACTCCTCTATCTTGGCTGTTGGGGTGATAAAGTTGTACTCATCAATGCAAAAAATGCGTTCATCAGCATAGACAAGCACTGTTGACTTGAATGCCCAAGACAGTAACACCCTGGATATTACTTTTAGAGAACACTCAAACGAAGCGGGTATAGATAATTGCAAATAGTAAGGATGAAAAAGGAAAGTCTTGCTTCACGGACGACCGCTTAGGAATGAGCTCGGAGGGATGGCCGTTAATAAGCTGAGTGAATGAAACATTTGCAGTTGAGTTGCATTTTTTTAGTAACCTGATTTTCAAAATTACACCACTTCAAATCAGCAACAATGAATGAATGGCGGACACGATAAATGGCTTCTAAAGGATGATTTGGAGGAAAGCAAGCTGTTAATGAGGTGAAAAGGAAGGTAAAAAAATGTTCCAGTAACGTGTGCATTACTTTTAATGAAACGGCCTATGAGACCGCACTTTTAGCGGGGCGAATGAGAACTGACATTCTGCTTTGTGGAAGATTTAATGAAACTTAAGTGGAAAGTTTGCAGTCCACATTTGCCAACGTGATGGGCCTGTAGCATTCCACGGCGCGCACTTTTTCTTCGAGACAGTTCTTTGGGATTAAGAATTCGGATTTAGCAATAGTGTAACAGAGCGCACCATCTTTCACCCATCTTGCAAAAGAAATAGCCTATTTTATTGTTTTATTGGCTGCGCGAAACGGCCAGCAATGATTTTCTTCTCTTGGCGTCTATGTTGTTTTATCTTGTCGTGTTTTCATTCTCTTTCCTTCTTCTGTATGTCTTCGCAGCTGGAGAAATAAGACAATGAGTTTTTCGCTTGGTGTCTTGTGTGCTTTTTTCTGGTCCTCTTTATAACATTCTTTTGGCATGCTTGGAAAGACAGTGAGCAGAGAGGACACAATCAACGATAAGAAGTCTTGTGCTAAAAGAAGGACTTTTCGAAGGTAGTCTTCTCCGCTTAGAAGAGGACGTACGGCGCGATAGAGGTGCGACAAGTTTGAATACTTCTTTAATCTGCAGCAGAGAAACATCCTAGAGGAAAGAACATTTTTGGAAACTTGATTCACACGTTGCTAAATGACCTCTAGAACCAGCTTCAGCTGGTCGCGCTGAACGAACCCGGCGACCTCAACGTCTCTCCACGTAAAAGATGCATAGGAGACGTAACTGCACGCGTCGCTACAAATTTTTGACGTCAATGGAAGCATAGTTTCGCCCTCATGTCCACCTCTTGCCACAATCATGCAATCTTCATCTCTTTCTGGGTGAATTATGCGAAGCCTGATTCCTTGTTGGGATGGCCATGAGGAATGGTTTGAAGTCCAGCTACCTTGCAACTCAATGAACAAGTGTAGACTCACTAAGTAGCCTCTTTTTTATGAATGCTCCGGGAGCGAAGGAGTGGCCTGCGATACTTATATACCCTGCCTTGTACAGAGCCCATCGACGAGCGATTGCGGCGGACTTTAGTGTCGGGTACTTTTTCACACACCACGTGAACGCGCAATAACCTATTGGCGCACATTTTGGAAGGCTTGAAGGTGTAGCTTCTTCTTTTTTAATGTGTTCTTGCGTTCCGCTACTCACACTCTTAACCTCGGCAACACACTGTGCTGAAATCTGCTTGCCCTTATTCGAAGACTTCTGCTTACCAATCTCGTGCTTCATTTCAGAAGTTTTCGCATCTTCGGGTCTTCTCGTGGAGAAAGAAATACCTTTGTCACCTGTGTCTCCTCAACGTCTTCTTGCTTTTTTTGTTGACTAGACCTTGTCTTGGTAGCCTGCATCTCTATTCTAATGTTATGCAATGCAATACGTAAGTTCGCAAACCTTTTGTCGACGGTACCCATAAAAAGGGCTCTGCGCTCATCATCCACTCTTATCTCGATCAAATGTGCTCGAATGGCAAGTGCGGCATTTCGCAAGCTATCTTCCCAGTTCGTTTTCAGTGTCTGCAAATCAACTTTTTGCGTTTCATGTCTCTTTTGAATGAATGATGTCAACATCTGTATTGTTTCACTCATATTCTCTACCGTCTTGGACTGTGCGCATACTGAGGACACAGGCAGTTTTCTGCTCCCATGCAGTCAAGAGAGGTGTGTGACTGTTTCTCTGAAAGCTGCTGTTTGAGCGGTAATATTGGCCAAGGCTTCCTTGACAATAAAAAGATCGCTCTTAACAGCTTCGATATCCAACTTCATGCATTCCTCAGGGGACACACCTGATGGTGTCGGTAGAGCAAATGCACCACAGTTTGACTCTCCATGTGCAATGATCTCCCTATGAAGGACTCTCACTCCGCAGCTTCGACAGCGTGCTACTTGGTAAGCGCAGCTTGTGTGGACGTGCTTCGTCGTGCTCGAAGCATCCGTGACAACGTCACAGCCATTTGGATGGTTCCAGCAGCGCACCTGCAAAGAAAAGATATTGATGATTTTTTGCTACACACGTCTAAATACCTTTCACCGATCTTGATGTGCACCGTAGCACATTTGCCAGCGTATGCGTTGTGATTTGAGTAGCGGGAAAGCCACGGTATTGCGACTATTGTAGTGACGAATAAGTACCGTTCGCTCTCTCAACTACCGCAATACCACCAACATGTGCACGTAACAAAACGTGCACATTGAAAGCGTCGAGGTTATTGTATCGACGTTCCACGTGTGAAGTACCATATCGAGTGGAAGCAATCCTTCAAGACTAGCTCGAGGCAGCTAGCCACATGTTCCGCTCCTCTGGAAACTTTCCTTCGTGGCTGTTTTCTCCTCACAGAGTAAGCGCTTTCTCAGGAAGCGTAGTGCAAGTCAAGCCTCTACTGCGAGTCCTTATCACTTCCCAGAAGACAAGGTGTGTGCTCACCTTCGATAAGTGCAGACAAGCCGATAAGCACTTCCTTCATCGGAGTGACGTGACCAACCGCAACTATGGCTTTCCTGAAGTCGTGCGATGCCTACATCTCCCTCTTGTTGCTCAGTGTCCGACACTACAGCCATCGTATTTTCCTCCTTGGACACTCTAGCTCATCCAAATGCAACACGTTATACATTCGTCTTTAGCGTCTTGTTGTGGTCCTACATCAGCTTCGTACCGTGCGAGGGAGTTTTCAAAAAAGAACAATTTACACCTTTTGTGAGTACCTTAAACCGCATTTAACTGAAAGCGATAGTCCATATAACTCTGACACCCAGTGCTGCAAAGTACTCACAAAAGACCCAAACATTCCCTGACGGCTATTCTAAGGAAGCTTCCTCCTGTGGTTTCAATGTGCCCTCATGAGGACAAATTATGCGAGCGAAAGGCTTACTTTACATCGCCAGAAATACACAGCATAGAATAAACTCGCCTTTAGGCCCTGTGTGGAACTGCTGACCGAAATGGGGCTTTCAAACTGATTTATAAAAAAAATTGCGAGGACACTTTTGCAACTAAAGTGCTGACAGGCGAAAGCCGAGGACACTATGCTGTGACGACTTCCGGTGGATGTGACGTCACACCGTTCCCGCAGCTATATCGATACCTAAATTATGCATCTTTCGGGTATCTCAAGTGTTAATTACGCTTAATTATACATTTTCACCATCTAATTTCACACAAATCCGCCGTTTTTCTGACCATTCTGTGACAATTTTCACTATGCCGTGACGACTTGCGGAGGATGTGACATCACACCGTTCCCGTGGCTGTATCGACGTCGGCGCTATTTCGACGCAATTGCAACAGTTTTGCCTATAATTAATTAACTTATTAATCTACAGCCATCAAACTTGTCTTGTAGGTTCATTTTTTCATACTCTATTTGCAGCAGCAATTGAATTTCTTCTATCGTTTTAGTTCCCTAGTTAAACGCGTGTGACCCGCTTTGTTAACGGGCGACTGTATGAGCCATTAAAGGTTTTCGCCTTAATATGTTGAGCATATTAAGGAGTAATTGATAGCCAGCTAGTCTCCTCGAATGTGCGATACGTACGTCACTTGTACACCGTCGCAGGCTCTTGTATACTATGCAAAAGCACCGAAGTTTGGGCCAGTTGGTATTGATCCATCTTGAAAACGTAGCAGCACGAAAAAACGGGGACAAAATTGACACAGGTACGACAGGAGATGTGCTGCACTTCCAACTGAATTTTATTGCGGAAACCAAAGCTTAAGTACAGCGCTACTATCGTCTCGTGGCAATCAACCGCAATGGTGCAAAACCGCCAGTTCATTATCAAGACGAGACAAGGAAGCGGTGCTAATACACTGACCACCTGCTTTTCTAATGTGATATGCCTCAATAATCTCTTTTCATCCGATCTTTTCCATGCCCAAGAAACCTAGTTTTCCGAAAAATGGGTTTTCACTTACGGTCCCGGCAGTGGATAGTAAGATGACCGCTCTTTCCTTCTTTCACCAGATTGTAATGCTACCTACCTCTCTCATTAAAACAACGTCCAGTCTCACCTATGTACGCTCTGTTTCAAGTGTGCGGAACGCTGTACACTACCTTAGTGGTGCAACGGGTGAATCCTAGTTTGTGGTTGATAGTACAAATCTGCTTTTTCTTATTAACCATCACAGGACAAACTTTTGATAGCTTGCTTTGGGCGGAGAAGGGCACGTTTACGTCGTATCTTCTTGCTATCTTCTGAAGATTATGAGAAATTGTGTGACTACAAACGATACTACAAACGATTCCAGCACGTAGAGGGATTTCGGGCGACGAAATAAGAGGCGAAACGGGCTGAAAATTACTCCAGTGTGCTGTTTACAAACTCCGATGCCTCTCTAGCCACAAAATTATGCCCTTACCAACAAAGGGATGTGCCTTAACAATGTGGCGAGAGTTGAGTGCTGGCACACTGCTGCAGTATGTTGTTACTCTAAGGCGAAAATTACATGACACCGCGTCCAACATTTTCTGAAAAGGTTTTAAAAATTGGAAAATTGTTAGACACTATATTGAAGGTAATGGTTCATTCTTCTGATGTTCTTCTGATGTTCTTCTGTTGATTCTTTCTGCGGATATGTTGATTTTTGTAGTGAAATTTTACATTATAGGAGAAATAGCGTTCATAAACGGTTTCGTGCTCACAAATTCTTTTGTCCAGAATTGTTGGGTATGTATATACTGCCGCGTATTATTGTAGTGCCCGTTCGTTCGGGCAAGGCAGCAGGAAAGGGGTGTTATCATTTTTGTTCGTGACGCAGGAAGCGACCGGACTTATCTCGATTGATCACAGCCATGAAGAGCTGCATCTACGTGTTTCCAGATTAGTCTAGATGATCTCGACCTGTTAACTCGAAGTTTCCTTGCCGGCTTTAAATTGAACGATGCCGCGAGCAGCGGGCATTCGTAGTTCGACGACCGCCGAGCACGCTTGTCGCTACGTGCTCATTGCTGCGTCACTGCGCATGTGCTTGACTGATCAGAGCATTGAGTTCAGCTCTTTTGTTTTGTATTTTTATGTTAACACAGAACAAAATAAACTTCTCTTTCCACGCTACGCCCTAGCTCGTCCAGACCCAGCGAAGTTTTTTTCGGCGCTGGCTTGTTGAGAAGTTTCGTCAAGTGCAGGCGGGCCTCGGATCCACTGCGACCACGAGGTTCCGCAACCAGCCTCTCAGCCCAGGCGCCGTGCCTTTGCCGGTGCTCGGGCAACATCGTGACCTTCAAGCAGCAGCCCAGTCGGGCGCCCGTGACGTCATGGGAGGCCCGGGACCTGCTGCTCCTCCGGTGTTCCGTGCGCCGCCCCCAAAGGCGCACTGTTCCCAATTTCAAGTTACTTCCGACGCGACGGCTGACGACATCGTCGACGGCATCGAGTCGGTTGTCGGCCCGAAAGGGCTAGAGAGCCTCCAACACCATGGATGCATGAAGTTCTGCGTCGCCTTGGCCTCGGCTGCTGGGCGGAGAAGATGCCAGTGGAAGGCGACTTCAACGTGAACGGCACTTCCGTTCCAGTAGCCTGCGTGGGTCCCGCCGTGGTCCACGTGACGGCTTTTCGTGTACCGCTGTACGTGGGAGATGCGGCGCTGGCGGCAGCACTGACCTTTTACGGCAAGGTGCTGGACATCACCTACCCCGTCCTCAAGGGCCGTCGTCTCGTCGGCAACGGGACGCGCGTGGTCCGGATCGAGATGAAGCAGGCGGTGCCGAACTTCTTGACCGTCCAGGGCCACCGCGTCATGTTTGACTATCGAGGTGTCCGGAATGTGTGTTCCCGCTGCGGCCAGGACGGCCACATCGGCGCGGCGTGTCAACGCCGCGGTGCGCTCGCTGCGAGGTGTTCGGCCACGACACGGCCGGATGCGGAGCGGCTTGCAGGCGCTGCGGCGAAAGCCGCGCCACAGCGGACTGCCTGCGACCACGGTTCTATGCGGCGGCCGCCGCCTCGAGGCAGGAACCGACCAAGGACAACGTGGCCGCAGAAACACGGAGCACACCAGCCGTCCGGACGTCGGTTGCCGACGAGCACCCAACGACCAGCCGCTCGAGGGAACCCGAATCCGCCCCCGCGACGGAGGTGCCCGGGAAGGAGCAGCACCACGAGGGGTCACCTTCAAACGAGGTGGAGCCGTTCGGTGCAATTTTCGCCGAGCCCTTGGCGCCGCTTCCCGGCACAGACACCTACGACACCGTGAGCAGCAGCGACGAGTCGAGCGGGGCGTCGGGCGACCTGGAGGTACCGTAAAAGGCACGCCGCTTCGCCTGGCAGGCGACTTGACGTGCGGCCAGGTGTCAGGGCCGACGACTCCTCGAGGTGCGGACACCGCGCGCTTCCCGTCACCAGCCAGCCACACCCTCCCATCGGCGACCCTGGCGTCGGCATCGGCTTCAGCTGCGAGCGTCGCCAAGAACACGCAGCAGCCAGTGAGCGAGGCCACAAGCGCCGACGACGCCGAAAATATGGACTTTTCAAGACCCGACTACAAACGTGCCCACCCTCAATCATCGGAACCCGAAGGGACTGTTAACGAACGTTGTAGCAAAAAAGTGCCGCGCGCGTTAAGCGCCGCCCATGGCAGCGCTCTTTAGGTTGTATCCTTTGCCGTCGGTGCTCTTGGCAGTCATGGCGGTTGTGGATCTCCTCTCCCTGAATGTTCGGGGATTTCAATCCGTAGACAGACAGAGAGAGGTGATGCACTTTGCCAGGGCTGGGGGCGTCGACATCCTGTTTTTACAGGAATGCAACTTCCGTACTTCACTTGATGTGCTGAATTTCACCACCCGGTTTTCTGTTTTTGCTTATTTTTCGTTGACTGATTCTCATATGTGCGGTGCTGGTGTCGTGTTTGTAAACCCCTGCCTGCGCGCGGGTGCTCATTGCACTTTCGGGCTGGACGGCCGCACTCTTGCGGTCGACTTCACTCTAAACCAGCGGCGGGTACGTGCGTTGGTTGTATACGCGCCAGCGCGGCAGACTAGTAGTTCCAATTTTTTTGAGCGCCACGACTTATTCCTCCTTGATCCTTACACCACTTTCATCGTCGGTGACTTATATTGTGTTCTTAACATCGACCGTGACGTCCGCGGACAGGGTCACAGTCACCGTTATTCCGGTGCCCCCGCGCTCCGCGATCTCGTGAATCAGTTCCGTTTGTCTGACGCGTGGGTGCAGCTTCACGGGGATGCCTTTGGATCGACGTGGGAGAGAGCGCAGTCAGCCAGTCGGATAGACAAATTCTATTTTCCACCTGAGCTAGCTTCTTTTGTCGTGTGCTGCGAGGTTCTCGCGTTCCCTGCAGGCACGCCAGTGATTTCCGATCACCACCCCTTGTCAGTCAGGCCCGACTTTGGTGAGGACACCCCACGTACTGTTACGTGGCGCATGGACACGAGCCTACTGGCAGACCCGAAAAGCGTAGCGTCTCTGCTTACGGCGTTGGCCGCATCGTGCAAGAGCTTCGTTGCGACTGATTCATGGGACACACTCAAGACTCGTTGGCAGGCAGCTCTGGTGGCGGCCGGTCAAGACCGCAGACGCCGGGTAACTCATGCACTGAATGACACCCTCAAGCGCATCCGTATAGTGCAAAGGGGAGCACCCTTAACCTTTGCCATGAGCGATTACCTGAGCCTACTTAAAGCACGTCACCACGTGTTGCTCTGCCAGTCATCTCGGGCAGCTAGTCGCGCACACCAGCTCGGGTGGCTTATATCAGACCCGGCTGTGCTACGACATGTACGCGCAGGCACGGCAGAGGAATTCGCTCCCGCTACTGTGCCTTTCGTGACACTCCCAGACGGCACCTAAAGCGGAACCACGTCCGGTATCTGCACGATGTTCGCAAGTCACTTCTCGAACCTGTTCTCTACGGACGGTTGGCTACATCTTCAAGATCGTTATGACGGGCTTCTACAAAGGTTTTTTGGAAGCTTGCCACGAGTAGCTGAAAAGCTGCATGAAAACCTTTGCGCACCAGCCACAAGCCAAGAGCTGCACGCCATCCTGCAGAGTATGAATGCTGCCTCTGCCCCCGGTCCAGACGGCATACCAACAAGTTTTTTTTAAAACGCTTTTTTAACAGATCCAAGGAGCGCTGCTGGAGATGGTCAACGGCTTCCTCGCGGATGGGTTACGTCCAAACTCTTTCCGCGAATGTCGCATCATACTCATTCATAAAGCGGGCGGTGACTCCTCCGACCCGCAAACATGGCGGCCCATAAGCCTCTTAAACGCAGACTACAAAATAGTCGCACCTTTACTGAACACAAGAATGCGGACGATCCTGCCTCACCTAATCCACCTGGCTCAAACCAGCAGCGTGCCTGACCGCTCTGTGTTTGATGCATTGGCACTCACAAGAGACCTGTTCACATTTGCCAGCAGGACGGGCTTCAGCGGGTGTTTTGTTTCGCTTGATCAGGCGAAAGCATTCGATCGGGTGGAACACTCGTATCTGTTCGGAGTCCTCGAAGCCTTCAGATTCCCGCCGCAAATTGTCAGCAGGCTGCGCTTACTTTACGCAGACCTGAATGCTCGTCTCTCCGTAAAAGGCTACCAGAGCGCTCCCTTCTCAGTCACCCGGGGCATAAGGCAAGGATGCCCTCTCTCCCCAACATTCTTTGTGTTATGCCTCGATCCACTCATCCGGCGCATTAACGACAGCCCATCCATACGCGGCTTCCCTCTGCCTGGCCAGGGCCAAATCAAAGTTTCGGCCTACGCCGACGACGTGTCGCTTTTCCTCAAGGACGAGGATAGCTACGCCGCTTTTTCGCGGCTGTTTCTCGAGTACAGCGAGATATCGGGGGCCCTAATGAACAGGGGAAAAAGCAAGGCGCTAAGGTTTGGCACCTTCAAACCGAACCTTGCGGGCGAGGTGGAGTGGGTGCAGGGAGTGAAAGGCCTGGGAGTAGTATTCCTCGCCAGCGGAGAAGTAGCCCGCGAAACCTGGACTAACCTCCGCACGAATGCTGAGAAACCCCTCTCGGTGGCGTCAACTTTCCGCCTTTCAATGGCAGAGCGCAGCTATGTAGTTAAGTCCACAATCCTAGCCGCATGTTTTTTTGTCGCCCGCGTCGCAAACCCACCGCGCACGTTTGCTCGCAGGCTAACCTCGGCCAGTGGCTCTTTCGTTTGGGCGGGCAAAACCGAACTTGTGTCACGAATGTTCGTGCGCCTTCCATCCTACAAGGGTGGGTTTTTATACCTTGCATCCGCACCATATGTAATGTGCTCGCCTTGCGAGGAGTACGCAATCTTGTGCGCAACCCAGACTAACCTGGGAGAACACTCATCGCATACTTTCTGGGTACAGCGCGTAACGTGTTTTTTACACAACACGTGGTTGGCCCAACAGCCGAGCAGCCGCCGGCATTTTTCGTTAACGTGCGTCTCACACTGGCGTCGTTGACTGCCAGCGTGCCCGATCTGGATGTTGATGAAAACCCGCCCTCCAGGATGTGTGAAGCACTAACGGTCGCTGAGCTGACCCGCGAACAACTCCAGCAAACGAGACGGGCACGCTGGCGCCAACTGACCTCAGCTGCGCTTCCTGCAGATGTCAGGGACTTCGGCTGGCTGCGAGGCTGGCGGGTCCTGCCCACAAGAGACCGTCTTGCGGCGGGGGCGTGGCGCCCTCCGCCCGATGCCCGCAGTGCGGTCTCCTTGAAACTTTGCAGCACGCAATGTTTGAGTGTGTAGTTGCGCGCACCTTTTGGATATTAGTGTCACGCATGTTTTTAACTCGCCTGGAAGCGCGCACTAGTTCGCCCGAAGTGTTTCAAAATATGCTCTTGCGTGTCGGCATGTTCGTTTTGTGGCGGCAGCGTGGAGTGGCCTCCTTAAATGGGCGTCCGCAAAGAACAATGTTTCCAAAGTTGCAGCGCCTCCGCACGCGCCTCTTTCAACAAGCATGCGTGGACGCTCTGTCAATGAGCGAGGGTGATTTTTTGCGCAAATGGTCGACATACTTCATCGTCCTGCGCGGCGGTCGAGTGTCGGCTTTCTTCTGCCTCACTGACGTGCTCAGTGCTGCGTCACTGCGCATGTGCTTGTATGACCAGAGCATTGAGTTCAGCTGTTTTGTTTTGTATTTTTTATGTAAACACAGAACAAAATAAACTTCTCTTTCCACGCCGCCGCCGAGTGGTTCAGTTCTTTTGCGGGCGCAAGTCAGCCCAAATAAACAGCTTCGTTTCCAAGACTGGTTGCTGTCTTCTTGACCGCTGGACTGCCGTCACTACAACGTGACATCTGGTGGAGGTGCTGGGTAGCCAATTCGAAAGATCCCTCCGGCCGCCTTGCTCGTTGGAGCCTGCGCCTTCAAGAATTCGACATAAGTGTAGTCTACAAATCCGGCCGCAAGCTTTCCGATGCAGACTGCTTGTCACGAGCCCCTGTCGACGCAGCACCCGAAGAGGAAGACGACGAAGCATTCTTAGGGCCGGTAAGCGCCAGCAGTTTCGCGCAGCAGCAGCACTCGGATCCTGAATTGCAAAGCCTAGTTGATTATCTGAAAGGCAAGACCGCATCGCCTCCTCGAGGGTTCATGCGCCAACTGTTGTCCTTCATCGTTCACAATAATGTCCTCCTGCAGAAGAACTTCGCGTCCAACAGGACAGTACATCTTCTTGTCGTGCCCAAGAATCTTAGGCAAGAAATTATGCAGGCATGTCATGATGAGCCGACTACAGGGCATCTCGAGATTGGTCGCACGTTGCACCGCATCCAGGAGAAGTACTATTGGCCGAGGCTAGCTACCGACGTTTCCCATTACGTGAAAACGTGCCGCGAGTGTCAGCGACGCAAAACGCCTCCGACTAGACCAGCCGGACTCCTGAACCCCATACCACCGCCAATTAAGCCCTTTCAGCAAATAGAGATAGACCTCCTCGGCCCCTTTCCGACCTCTTCATCAGGAAACAAGTGGATCATCGTGGCCACCGACTACATGAACCGCTACGCCGAAGCAAAAGCGTTGCCTAGTGGTACCGCAACAGAAGTCGCAAAATTTTTTGTCGAACAAATTCTCCTGCGACACGGCGCCCCGGAAGTGCTCATCACAGACAGAAGAACGGCGTTTACAGCGGAGCTGACGCAAGTCATTTTAAACTACAGCCAGACAAGACATCGGACGACGACTGCCTATCATCCGCAAACCAACGGACTCACAGAGCGTCTGGACAAGACCATCGCAGACATGCTCTCCATGTACATCGACGCCGAACACAGGACGTGGGACTCCTTTCTGCCCTACGTGATCTTCACCTATAATACTGCCGTCCAGGAGACAACCAGGTTTACCCCATTCCAGCTGGCATACGCCAGGAAGCCCACGACAACACTCGACGCAATGCTCCCGCACGTTTCCGACGAAGACAACCTCGGCGTCGCCCCCTACCTTCATCGCGCTGAGGAAGCTCGCAGACTTGCGCGGCTTCGCATTAGAGACCAGCAGCACACCGAAGCTACAATCAGCGCCGACGAGACCCGCATTACAATCCAGGTGATCGTGTGTGGATATGGACGGCAGTTCGCCGCCGTGGATTGAGTGAAAAGTTACTGCGACGCTACTTTGGCCCGTACAGGGCTCTCCGTCGCATCGGTGACCTCGACTATGAAGTCATTCCCGACTGCACGACAGCATCTCAGCGACGCCGCACACGCCCGGAAGTCGTACATGTCATGTTTACACAAAAGGCGTACTGGCGCTAAACAACGAAGACAACACACACAACAGGACAGGACTGGCGCCACTTGTACATAGGGAAGGCAGAGAATATACTTGGTGTGACCGAGAGGCACGGTGTCCCCTTAGTGTCTCAGAAGCAGCCTTTAAAATGCAGGAATACATTTGATCTTGCCATGAAACCATGGCAGCAGATAGACGACTCGCGTACATAGGAGACTGGTGGTGTGATGCAACTAGGGAACGCTGATCTGAATTTAGATGCGGGTTCCTGGCTAAAGTAAAACTCAGATGCATTACCTCGAGCAAATGCCCCGAGCCAGGAGAGCGCAACCTAAATTGCAGATCAGCCACATTGCAGCAGATGCCTATTTTAACAGCACATATGGCACTATGCATTTCAAAGCAAGGCTATCTTTGTAGATGCAATCTCCACGACAAATTCCGATTGACACTCGATACTGTGCAGTCAATCGTACAAGGAAGTGCCGAGATCAAAAAGTAAACTATAGAACGTATTCTCTCCACTGTGGGCACTTGGTCCGCTTCGTCCCGTTGGGTTTACTCCCCGCGATGTCGTCCTCCCTATTTACCTTAACGAGGGGGGTCACCTGCATTGTAGCTACCCCAGCGCCAACAGATGGCGTAACAGTCGCAGGTGTGGGGGAGACAGCTCTCTCTCTTCAGCCTCGGGAATTCATTGCACGCACGTCGCACGAGCTTGCGGGAACATTTCCCGTGAGGTTGTATCCCTCACTAACGGTATAAGGTAGGTGGAGACGCATTTTATTTATCCTGCTTAAATTCTTTATGCAGCACGTTTCTCAATTCTTCCTCCTCAAGTACTCATTTTAATAAGGTGCGTGCATTCACAACACTGCTATGTTGTCTTTTGGTCCTCGCATATGTGAGCACCGAGGGAATTCCCACGTGCTAAGCGATATTTGTTACGTCACAGCATGCATGGAATGTTTGTTCACGACAGTTCCTAAAGGAGGTAACTCTGACCTGCGATATAAGGTGGCCAAGGCAATGCTGAGAGAAAAACAACATCTTATATGAAATGCCGCTCCCCTTCTACCTGACCACACACTGTTTGGCTGTGTGGTGCTCAATGTAGCATTAATGTCCAATTACAGACACAACACCACGCAGCAGATATCTCTGTTTAGAAACAAACCGTTTTTTTTTACTTAGCTACTGATATTCTATCCCAACATCTTTGTTTTCAAGGAATTGGTAAGTGAATGAAATTAATGGACAATGCAGCTAAACTGAATGTTACAGACCCTAGAATCGGTGAGTGCACAATCACTGGCATCATAACGACATCCTTAGATAGCTGTTGTGTCCCTGATCGTTCTCAAAATCATGAGTCGTAATAGGTTAAACCTTTTAATGGAGAGTAGTGCCATTACCTGCACCCATTTCCAGCAGCGCTCCCATGACTAACCATAAATGCGGGAGGACAACGTTTAACATTGCTGCGGCAAAAAATTTCCAGAGGGAAATTAAGCTTCACGTTAAGGGCATGACATGACAGCATTACTCGATTAATGCCAATATATGTCGAATTGGTCGTTCTCTACACTACATTCGTAGGTCCCAGGGAGTCATTATACCACTCCTGGCACAGCCACCCAGGTTGGTCTTCCCGAGCAACCTCGCGACCAACCGTAAATGAAAGTGCCAACTGCAACGGCTGGCAGATTGTGATGAAGTCACAAAGTCAAGAGACCTACATGGCCCGCCTAGGTTGCTTCTATAGGGATTTTCTGTGGATCTTTTGCTCATGGCCAATGACCCTGTCTTTTCTGAAACACCGGACAATGAACGCTATAGCATTGAAAATGTACGCATTGTATCTCTTGGAAAGCCATCATAGCTCTAAGCAACGATAGCATAAGCCTCCAACCCGTAATTAGTCATACAACGTTGACAAGACTGACAATAATGAAGTTAGCAGCAGAGCACATCCCCATGTGCACTGCATCGAGTACAATACTTTCAGGCTCAACAGTTGACGATGGCAGCCAGTGATTGTATCGACAAAGCAAATGGCTTTACAACAGCCTCAGAAAAACCTTGAAGAAGCTAGTTACTCAACACATCTCGGTTTCAAAACGGTCAAGGCTATCTAAGTTGACATTGTTGATAGTTAGTATTACTATGTTGAGTTGCAATCAATATATCATTCATGACACGTACATATGTAATTTTTCCATCAAAAAAAGGCAAGGATGGCACTTCTCTGCATTAAACTTAAAAATGTGGACCATGCAGCTGGGAACATGCAATGAAAACATCACAGTAGAAACCTAATCCAAAGAGTGTCATGGCAAGAACATGCATTCGTGACCCTTAATTTGGATCACTGCAGCCCCCCCCCCCCGGCACACACACACATGGCAGAAAAGTATGGGCAGATTACCTGCCATGGAGGAGATATGAAGCTGTGAAATAAACTTTTAATACTGATACATTGTCGCTGCCGGCTTTGCAGAAATATTAAATGCTATCACAGTTTCACTTATCGTGAGTGATCAGAAGCTGGTCATGCTTTCTTGCCACGTATGCTGCTGCAGGGATTTCAGGGGATAACTGGGGCTTCCAACATTAAGGTTTTGAACCATGTCACTGGAAGACTGGCAGCTTACAATGCGACCCTGCGCTTTTCCACAGAAAAATTTTGACTTCTGACGAAACATGACGCCTCTCGCTGTGGATTATAGCCGCCATCGTGAGATATGCCAACACAGTATGTCGGTCAGGAAGAGATGTTCTCCATTGTCACTTTTGAAGGTATGATTAAATATAAAAATATGGTAACAGTGATAGGCGACAACCAACCAGACAAACCAAATTGAGTAGAGTATTTTGGTTTGGTTTTAAGGGACTTAGCATCCCAGCATGATTCAGGTGATGAGGGGCACCGCAGTGGAGGGCTCTGGATAATTTTGGCCGCCTGGCGTTCTTTAACCTGCACTGGCATTGCACAGTACACAGGCCTCTTGCATTTTGCCTCCATCGAAATGCGACGGCGCAGCCGGGATTGAACCCCATTTTTCACATCAGCAGCTGAGCGCCATAACCACTTCGCCACTGTGATGGCTAATCAGTAATTTCAATCTGGGAAGTAAGAAACGTGCATGAAAAACTATAAGATTTGCTCAACTAAGAATGAGTCAGCTGCGATTTCAAACTGAATATGCAAACTCCTGCCTTACTTTTATACAATCATGTCATCTGAAACATCCAAGCACAAATATTCTGCCAAAAAACAGGCAAAAAAGCAGATATGAAAGAAATAAAGTGATGGCTAGAAGAAGACGCGTTACAACAGTTAAGAAAGGCAGGACATTGTATGAATCTGGAGGAGCTAGTTCATAACAAGCAAGGAACTCTTAGAAAACCACACAATAGCAAATGAGCCATCAGACTAAAAGAAAGATCAGAATAAAAAAATTGCACAACACATCACAGAAATTTAAGGAATACAGCGTAGAATACACAAAGTAGCCTTCAATGGAAACAAATGAACAGAACAGGACACAAAGCTTACAAATAACAAAAGGGGCAGGAAGATGAGAACATCAGGAAGATGTTCTCCACTGTTACTTTGAAAGTATGATGATTAAACATAACAATATGGCAACACGGACGGACAACCACCAACCAACCAAACCAAATTCAAAAGAGTATTTTGGTTCGGGTTTAAAGGGTTTAACGTCCCTAAAATGACTCAGGCTACGAGGGACACCGCACAGGAGGGCTCTGGATAATTTTGACCACCAGTTCTTTAACATGCAATGACATTGCACAGTGCACAGGACTCTAGCATTTCGCCGCCATAGAAATGCGACCGCCGCGGCCGGGACTGAACCCTTGTTTTTCGGGTCAGCCGCTGAGCGCCATAACCACTGTAACACTGTGATGACTGATAGAGTATTTTCAATTTGGGAAGTAAGAATGTGCATGACAAACCATAAGATTTGCTCAACCAGGAAAATATTTGGTCAGCTGCGATTTCAAGCTGAAGATCCAACTGCACTGCAAAGAGAACTACTGTCTTACTTTTATACAATCTTTTAATCTGAGACTTCCAAGCACAAATATTTTGCCAAATAACTGACAAAAAAGCAGATATGAAATAAATTAAAAGATGGTTAGAATTAGAACGGGCATAATGACAAATAAGGAAGGCAGGACATTTTGAGAACCTGGAAGAGCTAGCGGATAACTCGCAAGGAACTCTTAGGGGACAAACACTGGCTAATGAGCCATCAGACTCCAACAAACATAAGAATCAAAAAACTGCACAGCACACCAAAGAAATTGAAGGTATATAGCGCAGAATACAAAAAAATAGCCTTGAAGAAAAAAGACAGACAAGGATTCAAAGCTTACAAAGAAGGAAGGGGCAGTAGAAAAATATAACAATGAACCACTTTATCTTACTAGGAAAGGTGGCATTCGCCACAGCCCTGATACAGAGGGGATGCCAACAGTTATCCATTTACTCTAGTGGAGTGCGTGGTACAAAGACATGTCCCGCAATACATACCAAATAAATCACGTTCCGCAGTACAAGAGAAATAAAACAATTAACCACTATAATCTACTAGGCAACGTGACACTCGACAGAGCTCAGACAGAAATGGGGAATTTATTAGTGCATTGTACAAAGATATTGTCACCGACAAACGCAGCAGAAAAGCGGCAAGCACAGCGTTTCCTAGGAAGAAGCCCGCCGAACCGCCGAGCTCATCCAGAACGAAGACGATGCGCGGCCACGCGCCTGGAGCCAAGGCTCGGCCACCAGGTGGCGCTTGCAGAGTGCCAGCAGTGTGGCATTGCCCCCCTACCTTCCAAGAGGCATCGACCCGATGCCGCACGGGCGGAAAAAAAATAATGAAGGGAAGGCGGAAAGTGAAGGGCGCGAGTGTCTGCGTGAAAAGGGGCTAACGGGAGTAATACGGCTTCAGTCGCACCACGTGGACTACTTCGGGCGTCGGTTGTCGAGAGGACCGGACAGTTCCTTGAGGGAGCGCCTCGCAGGTCACCGCGCTGAGGCGGCGTAACACCTTGTAGGGACCGAAGTAACGGCGAAGAAGCTTCTCAGAGCGCCCCCGCAAGCGGATCGGGCTCCACACCCAGACTTTATCACCGGGTGTGTAAATCACTTCCCTGCGGCGGAGGTTGTAACGCTCGGCGTCGCGTTGTTGTTGGTGCCGGATTCGCTGTCGAGCAACATGGCGAGCGGCTTCGGCGTCACGAGCAAATTGGTTCGCTACGAAAGAAGAGGGAGCAGGATCCGGAAGAAGCATGGCGTCCAGCATGGTCAAGGCTTCGCGACCGTGCACCAAATGGAACGGAGTGAAGCGTGTCGTTTCGTGTAGAGCAGTGTTGTAAGCGAACGTGATGTAAGGCAGTATCCGGTCCCAGTTCTCATGGTCATCGTCTACATACATCGAAATCATGTCGGCAATTGTCTTGTTAAGCCGCTCAGTCAGTCCGTTCGTTTGCGGATGGTAAGCTGTAGTCCTTCGATGGCTGGTGCCACTGAGTCGAAGTACCTCGCTCGTAAGTGCCGACGTGAAGGCGGTGCCCCTCTCAGTTAATACGACTGCAGGGGCTCCGTGACGAAGTACAATGTTGTGAATGAAGAAATGTGCAACTTCGGCTGCGGTACCACGGGGAAGGGCCTTGGTCTCAGAGTAGCGGCTAAGATAGTCAGTGGCAACAGCAATATACCGGTTACCCATGGAAGACGCCGGAAATGGGCCGAGTAAGTCCATGCCGACCTGTTGAAATGGGAGGCGTGGTGGATCGATCGGCTGCGGGAGCCCGGCTGGTTTAGTCGGCGGCGTCTTCCGGCGCTGGCACTCACGACAGGTTCGGACGCAGGGGTGGACAACCGCTGCAAGCCTGGGCCAGTAGTACTTGTGACGTATGCGCGCCAACGTGCGGGAAAATCCGAGGTGGCCCGAAGGAAGGTCGTCGTGGCACGCACGCAGAATTTCGTCACGAAGCGCTGTAGGTACGGCAAGCAGATAGGCAGTGTCCGTTGGGCCGTAATTGTTTTTATAGAGGACACCATCGCGCAAGCAAAACGATGACAGCCCGCGCTTGAAGATTCGAGGAGGAGATGGAGCGGCTCCTTCGAGATACTCGATGAGAGGAAGCAGTTCGGCGTCGGCCCTCTGTTGGCGGGCAAGGGTGGACGCGGTGACAGCACCGAGTAAAGCGGAATCGTCGTCGGACTCGCCCGTGGGGCAGGGAATAGGAGCGCGGGATAGACAGTCAGCATCGCTGTGTTTCTCGCCGGACTTGTACACGATGGTGACATCAAATTCTTGTAGCCGAAGGCTCCAACGAGCAAGCCGCCCCGAGGGATCTTTCAGATTCGCCAGCCAACACAGGGAATGATGATCGCTCACAACCCGAAATGGGCGGCCATACAGGTATGGACGAAATTTCGTAACGGCCCACAGCACAGCCAGACATTCCTTCTCCGTGGTGGAATAGTCGACTTCGGAACGAGACAAAGTGCGACTGGCGTAAGCAATCACGCGTTCTAGACCATCCTGCCACTGAACGAGGATCGCACCGAGGCCGACGTTACTGGCATCAGTATGTAGTTCCGTGTCGGCGTCCTCGTCAAAGTGGCCAAGCACAGGCGTACATTGGAGACGGGACTTGAGTTCCGTGAAGGCTCTTTCCTGGTCCTGCCCCCACAAGAAGGGTTCAGCGTCTTTCGTCAGGCGGGTCAGAGGCTCAGCTAGCTTGGAGAAATTATGAACGAACCGGCGATAGTACGCGCAGAGGCCCAAGAAACGACGCAGGCTCCGTTTGTCTGTGGGCTTGGGGAAGGCAGCTACGGCGGCCGCCTTTCGGGGTCTGGACTAACGCCTCGAGCGCTGACAATGTGACCAAGAAACTTCAGCTGATGAAACGCGAAGTGACATTTCTCTGGCTTGAGAGAGAGACCAGCGGAACGTATGGCCTCGAAAACAGCACGCAAACGTTTCAGGTGCTCATCGAACGTGTCGGAGAAGATCAAGACATCGTCGAGATATACGAGGCACGACTGCCACTTCAGTCCAGATAGCACGGTGTCCATCATTCGTTGGAATGTGGCAGGGGCCGAGCACAAGCCAAAAGGGAGCACCTTAAACTCGTATAAACCGTCAGGGGTAATAAAGGCGGTCTTCTCTCGGTCGCGTTCGTCGACCTCTATTTGACAATACCCACTGCGGAGGTCAAGAGACGAAAAATAGGTGGCATGGCGCAGGCGGTCTAGAGAGTCATCAATGCGTGGCAGAGGGTACACATCCTTTTTTGTGACGTTATTGAGGCGCCTGTAATCCACGCAGAACCTGAGGGTGCCATCTTTCTTCGTGACGAGGACAACAGGTGATGCCCAGGGGCAATGCCATATAATATGGCCAGGCTCCCCGCAGTGGTAGCAGAGCGGGCGGTCGTTGGGCGTGCGCCACACGTGCGCTTTGCTGATAGGAGGGCGCAGGTTCTGCTGCTGCTCGACGGGGCGCACGTAACGGTGGGATGTTCGAGGTCCGGCAACTGGGCGAAACTCTTGCGGCATGGGAGCAGGTCGGCGCAGGGCATCGCTGTAGGACATGACGTGTGGCTCCGGTAGTGGTGCTGATGGTGGCTGCACCACGCGCTGGATTTCGTCACGGATGACGTCCCCTGTAGAAGGTATGCTTGCCGACGGAGCATCCATGCGGAGGTGTCACAGTTCTTCGCGGAGAATGCTCCGTACAATCTCTCGCAGCGCCTCATCCCCGGGGCCTGGCAAGGGCGCGAAGTATTGAGTGGCCGCTACATTTGCCTGACGGCCGTACTGGGCACTCCGTTCCAGCAACGAACGCTCCATGGAGGTAGCTTCCTTGGCGAAGGCGGCGACGGTTAGCGGAGGGTCGCGCATGAGGCCAGCAAACAGCTGCTCCTTCACCCCATGCATAAGGTGCCGCACCTTTGTAGCTTCTGGCATGGTAGGGTCGGCCCGATTGAAGAGGCGTGTCATGTCCTCTATAAACATGGCCACGCTCTCGTTGGACTGATGTGACCTGGAGCGAAGGGCAATTTCAGCGTTCTCCTTCCGTTGGCTCGAGCTGAATGTGGCGAGCAACTCACGGCGAAAAGCTGCCCAGTTGGAAAAGGACGCCTCGTGGTTCTCAAACCAGGTTTTCGCCGAATCGAGCAGTGCGAAATATACATTCAGCAGCTTCCGCTCGTCGTCCCACTGGTTAAAGGCGGCCACACGGTCAAAATTGGCCAGGTGCGAGAAGGACGCACGGCGGGACACTGCCGGAGGACTGACCTGTCTGGCTGCCAGTGGTGGACGTCATCGCTCTGACAGGCCTTGTTAGTGGCTCGAACTCGGGTCAGGCCTCCCAGGCGACGGCTCGTTTTGTGGACGGGTGTGGCGTCCGCGGGTCGGGGAGAAGCGTCACGGCTGTCGTCGGGGTCAGCGTACATGGGATGGTACCCAGCACCTCCACCAAATGTCACCGACAAACGCAGCAGAGAAGCGGGAAGCACAGCGTTTCCTAGGACGAAGCCCGCCGAACCGCCGAGCTCATCTAGAACGAAGACGATGGGCGGCCACGCGCCTGGAGCCAAGGTTCGGCAGCAGTTCCTCTGGAATGTTCTTACCCTGGCTACTGATGCTCCTCTAATACCTGCAAAACGAGAACACAGAAAACAGGCCAAGCACAAAAAAAAAGAAAACGACAATCGGCACCAGCGTGGTTCAATACTGCGGGCAGTCCTGTATTTTAAAGCGGACCATTTAGTGCAATACTATGGTAGCATGCACTTTTCATTCCTGTATAGCGCTTAATGGGACGCAGAAAAAGGATTTCGTACTTGCATGTCATGGCAACACGCAGAGGGGGACGACCTCCATATACAAAAAAAGGCCTGCTGAGTTGCAGTAACTAGTGCCTGTTTGTACCGGTATTCGATGAAAACTGCTGGCTACAGGTACTGCCGCCTTTTTGGATATGGTCTGCCAGCTTGCACAAGTCACCGCAGTGCACCGTGAACACTTGTCATACATAACACCGAAAGAACTAACGATAGCATTTTCTGTGTGATTACGGACACAGAAGAACAAATACATCTATCTCCACCAACGTGCTGTCCTTGCTAAAGCCCGCTACAAGAGAAATTAAGCGTGGCAAGCTCACTGGCGACCGTGTGAGTCACACGGTCAGAGCAGAATACACACACAAAAAGATTTTAGACAGGTTAACTACAGTTACAACCCTGCTGCCTGTTGAGTTTACTTAGCCGCAGATGCAAGTGATGAAATAGCAGGTTTATAGGAAAAACTCCAGCAGGTTTCTATGGAGAAGATTTGTCTGGTATTGTGGTTATAAACTGCTGTGCCTTTCAGGTTACTGGTAAAGGCATCAACAAGCCTGCATCTTTCAGGACTACGCATTGACATTTCGGGACGTGCACACAAAGACATACCATGTCTTCACTCGCGTACGATGAAAAAGTCACGTTCAACGTGTCGCACGAAGTCATGCTTGCTCTGCATGCGCATAGATTTCCTTCTTCAAAGCTTCTTATTCTCACAGACTGACAACACACAAACAGGAATGTGTAAAGCAACAGATTGAAGAACTGGCTCAACCGCCAACACACGAAATTTATGCAGTTGTTGATGCCACCCGCAATGCAGCTTGCGCCATCGTACATCTTGTCTGCATGGTTAGCGTGGGCACATTTAAATACAAATAAACATTATGACGACCATCTAGACAACCTAAATTAACTATATTTTATGATGCTGCAAAGTTTCATTCATGCGCAAGGTATAGTTGATTTAAACTGGCCGTCAGTTATGACAGTTCTGACCATCCAATGCAAAAATCTCATTTCTCATAACGCGGGGTGGTTTCCTTTTATGGCAATGCAAAAATGTTATGTGTCTTCCTTGCAGCATTACAATGTAGTCAGTGAGGCCGAATTTCAAAACTGGTTTCCAGACACGACTGCGCAATCTTTCTTAATGCATACAACGCACAATACACAACGAACGCAATTCAATCCCCACATAGAAAAAGTTTAGACCCTTTTGAACCTCCGTTGGCAGGCACAAGCTTTTACAGAATAAACTACGAGTTTATACACAACAAAGAGCGGTGTACTACACATAGGAGGCGAGGCGTATATGGGTTAACTGTGCTTGAGCTTCAAAGAATGCGAGTTCAAGACATGGAAAGTACTTCCCATCGTGCAACTATGAAAAGCGGAGGCTATTAAATTTGAAATCACCGAAAATGTTGTTCAATGTTTCTTATCAGAATGGATGGATGTAACCGAATGTAAATGCACAGCGGCTGAGAAAAAGAGAGGTTTAAAGTTTTCTCCAAAGCAACCGATGAAACTACCGCCCTTTGTCGTGCCACAGGAAATGCAATGCTATTAGACAGGATAGACTTGCTGTGGGAACCAGAACCAAGTGCTGAAGCAAGTGGCAATAAAAATTCTTTCCTGGATGCAAGGCACAATGATGTCTGTGGAAGCTCAAAGCAAAATGCTAAAAAAAGGAAACATCAGCTACTCGAAGAAAAAGGCTAACCAGAGAACTGCACTGCTTTTGAATTTAATGCACAACATGTCAAGTAAGTTTTACAAACAGCCAGAAGGTATTCAACATTTTGTAATCGCAAATGTAATAAAATAATCATGTGCAATTTCACACAACAAACCTAAAAACTTACCTTACAATACACTACAAAATAACAATGTTTTTCATAGGCACCAATCAAAGAACTTTTTCTTTCAGCAGCCACGACCCTTGCAACTAGTTATGATGAACACCTTACTAACAGCCAGAACGTATTCACAATGTGTAATGGAAACTGGAATAAAATACTTATGTGCACTAAGCAAACTCACAAAAATGACCGAAATCACGTGCGGTACAATACAATACAAGATTACAATGTTTGTCTTAGGCACTAATCACAGTATTTTTATTTCAGCAGCCACGACTCCTGCAGCTTGTTATCAAGAACACCTTATGTAAAAAAATAAGGCTTCTTCAAGTAACACGAACACAACAAAGAAGCTAGCACAAAATGAAATGGTCACAAACACCTGATATTCTGACAACCACAACAGATAAAAATGGTGTGAAGATAATGCTCCACAAATATGCCATTTATATCCAGCAGAGATAGCGGTCTGAGAAATGGTGATGTAGATGTTCGTAAACTCTTTTTGTTGGCTTTGATACCGAAGTACAGAGAACTGTTCTAAAACGTGCACACTAATACAAGACACATCAGTACGAGGTCGGACACTTGCCGTTCGCCACTCATTCCAGCCACAAGCACTGCTGGAATACATACAAAAACATTAAGACAAGAGCAGGTTTTCCTGTGTTGTCACACAAAAAGAAATCGGTTCAATGATATTAATGAGCGAATTTATAATGACCATAACAAAAATACGCCCACTCAGACTGGACGAATAAAAAGAATAGTTGTGCATGTTTTACCCCCTTGCATCTTTTCACTGAAGCAGGCAGATAAATTGCATTAGCAATAGAAATTTAGAGCAGTGGAGACGAAGTAGCGTAGATGAAGACCTGTTTACTGAACGCCGGCTCCGAATGCGCAGGGACCCTGCCTGATTGTAACCATGCCACTACGCGTGTGTAGTCAATTTGCGGTAAACTGGCATACGTCTATGCTATTACGTCTCTGGTATGCTACATCTCTTTGTAATATTGGGAACAATGTTTTTAAAATCTCCCTCCAACTAGAAGTGATGCCATCCACGTATGACCGAAATTTCATTTCCATTCATGCAATTTTACAAGTACAGCAGTATTTCTCTCTTTGTTCAGGAAATGCTTATCGCGAGTGTGTGTCTAGCCTAAGGGAACAACAAATGTATTTTCCTGAAAAAAACATTAAAAGTGAACAAAACATACAAATGTAAAGAAAGACGAAGGTTAGCTACCACCACCCATCATAGAGCATTCAGCTACAATCTCATTAGATCGCACATAAAAAGGTAGCTAGGAATACATATCGACTAAGGACATTAGAAACCGCTGCTATTCTTTGTGAATCGTCTTTTTGTGGAGTTTTAAATTTTTTCCCCGAGCGAATGTCTTATGGCACAAATCACACTGGAACGGCTTTTCGCCCTTATGGGATCTCACATGCCTCGCAAGACTTGAATGTTGTACAAAGGCCATGGGGCACAGCTGGCACTGATACGGCTTTTCACCCGTGTGGGTACGGATGTGTGCCACCAGGTTGTTCTTCAATGTAAAGCTGCTACCACAGTGGTCACAACGGTAAGGACGCTCACCTGTGTGAGTTCGCTGGTGCCTCACTAAGTTGCTCTGGTGTGCAAAGCTACTATTACAATAGTCACAATGGTAAGGACGCTCGCCTGTGTGAGCGCGCTGGTGTTGCACTAAGTTGCTCTGGTGTACAAAGCTCCTACCACAGTGCTCACAATGGTAAGAACGTTCACCAGTGTGAGTGCGCTGGTGTGACTCCAGGTGGGCCTTTTGTGCAAAGCTCTTTCCGCAGTCATCACAATGGTATGGGCGGTCCCCAGTATGGACTCGGAGATGCACCACCAGCTGAGATCTGTTTTTGAATCCCTTGCTGCAGTGGGTGCATTCGTGCACCTTCTTTACTGCAGGTTTACCCCGGCGGTTACCACTGCCAGAAGGAGTAGATTCCATGCAGTGGCTCACAGGGCGCCTTTGACCAGTTGAATCTTGCAAAGGAGGTGGACCATGGTCGCTCTGTGTGACGACTGAACCTATGTGGTAAAGTAAGAATACTTTCAATCAAAAGCAGGAACCAACATTGCACAGCTCACCTGGAGCTAGGGAAATGAAGATGAATGTGCAGGATATAATTGTCAACAGCTGTGGATGTTTATGAAAAGTTTTATTGAATAGGTCGGCCATAAGAAGACTTCAGGTCTGAAGAAAGATATCCCTGGAATGAATTCTGCAAGCAGCTGAAAACATTTCAGCTGCCAAAAATGTATTCCTTGCCAACAAAATAGGGTAGCATTTGAAATCCATTCTAAGCACTTGCATTACTGCCATCATGATAGACGCTGTCCTAAGCCCGCCCAAGTGGGTCTAATACCCAACAAATGGCAATTAGCTAAGTTTAGCACACTGGCATTTTTGTTTTCTTTATTTGCTCCTTAGACAGGGTACAAGAGGTAGCAAAAGCTAAAGGCTAAAAACCTGAAGAGGTCTTGGACCCCTGCACAAGTCCTAATATCAATGCATAGAACTCACAGGGGTGAAAGTTTGGTCAACAGTTCACATATTCTGGAAAACAACTTTCCAGAATATCAAAGGCAAATATCATAATTCACCAGAACTCTATGAACTGAACCTTCTGTATTCTTCACACTGCTCTTTGAAAGACAAACTTCAGGAACAGATTAATGAAGAAAAAGTGAAGATTCTAACCTGATGAGTTTTGTCCAGAAAATACACCGTACTTGCAGCCTCTGGTGGTCAAGCCTGCAAGTGAAAGACAGGTTACATCCATAAGACACAGGATTACTGGTGCAACAACTCACATGGTGTTATGTGGATGAGACGGTGAAAATAGCATACCATCTCATACAAGCGTTGTGCTAGGTCAGGTAAATTGAGTAGGACAGGCTTAAAAACAATCAAGTTCCAAAGCAAACATTCCAAACTTTCAATTCTGCCTCCAGACGAGAACTATAATTATGCTCATGAAAGAATCACAGTTACCTAAAAATATCAGAAAGCTCTTGCAAGGAAACCAACAGCCACTTTATAGACCTGTTCGCTAGCACAGTAACTGGCTCCATGGGAAGGACTGTACAAGTCTACCTACCTAGGCTTAAAAACTAACCAGTGTGAGTTATGGTTAGAGACAAAACACATTGGGACACGATTCTTCCTGTTTTTTTAAGACCGCTTACACCCTTTGTAGAGCACGTAGGAAAAAAAAATTCAGAGCTTGACAACTGGTGAAAAATTGTCAGGAGGCTTCCTTGCAGCCAAGATTACAGCTCCCACAAGTGTGACCAACATGCCCAACACGGTGTTTCCCCTGCAGCAGCTCCAAGAGTGGCATTAACCAAACCAGTAGAAGCACATCTGAAACACCACACTACTGTGTGTCAAGTGCAGTTAGAGCGTAACATATTTACTCGTGTAAGGCCCACGCCTCGAATGAGGGATGAAATATTGAAATGAGAGTGAAAGCTGATGATGACAATAAGTGAGATGGTGAAAGGGCAGCTTTGGCTAAAGAGGGCCAACGGCTCAACGCACTTTCTTCGACACAAGTTGGGGTTAAAGGCTCATTTCCAAGCACTGCACCCAGCACAAGCTAGGGGGAAAACTTGCTTGTTGCATCACTGGTGGGTATCAAGTGCTAGTACTGAGATTACAACCCTGCACATCGTACATGCGTGGTGCATCCTCCACTGACTATGCCACTAATGCGGGGAGAATGAACGCAGCAAGAAATAAAGAATAAAAGTACAACTTGTCATCAGTTATCGGAATCGCAGCAACACTAAATCAGTTTTACAGGCATTTTGTGAGGCATGAAGACCTGCCATGTGTCAGGAAGTCACTCCGGGAAAAATCAGAAAAAAAAGACAGAAACAGTGTGGTTCTTAGACGAGTAAGTCTGCTACAGCTTGCATTGCCTTGGGCAACACGGCAAAGAACACTGCGTCAATAGGTCAGCACCGCACAAGGTAAACAGGGTCAACAGAGCAAAGAGCTATACAGAAACACTGTGGAGGCAAATTTTTTCAAACGGCTTCACATCATAACAAAAGAATTTCCTCCTCAAAGATAATTCAAGGTGCATACAATCATCACGAACTGAAGTCCACACCTGATGAATATCAAATGCACACAGCAGCACTAAGCATTAGAAAACTAAAAAAACATTGTCACCCCAGACAGCCAAATGTCGCCTGCTCTTAAAAGAGCCTCAAAACAGAACGGAAGACATCAGAATGCAGGCTAAATGCACACAGGAACAAACATAGCTTGAACAGAGTCAGGAATGCTTCGCACTTGACAAAGTGAGGTCACTCACGTGTGACCAACCACAAGGAATCATAGCGTACTCTTCAGCAAAGCCATAAAAATGCCCATAAACCACTGAACGGCAGCAGATACGATACCATCTAGAATTCACCACACAATACTGACAGCAGGGTTCCTGCAGAGCCCCAATGTTCATAAAGCCCCACATAGCAGACAGAGCAAAGTGAAACCTGGTGGAGTAACACCGAATGACGACAGCAAGCATTTTGAAAATATGTGTGGCTGTAAAAAACAACAATCAATATAAAAACTGATGTGTCAATCACACATTCATTAAAAGGGAAATTCTTTCAATGCATGCAATATTCACACGATGTTTCTGCTTTAAGTGAAAAACACGAAAGAATTTGGTATAGATGAAATAATCAATTTGCACACTTATCACAGCAACCACAATGCCCAGCACAATTACATTGCTTTCTTTCGTGTGATCTCGCAAACCGTCTTGCGCAATGACCGTCTCTTCAGTTCCAGAGATCCTGCTTTGATCTCTGAATAATAGAATGGAGTCAGATTCACCCCACTTTACACCAAAAGTAAAGGCGTTATTTTCTGCCGTTTGTATGTTTAACCGAGCATAATGTCTTGGAACGAATGCCTCTCTTTTATTTAAGATGAGCACCAGCTGCATACTTTTTTTCGACTCTACACATCACAAAGTTAATTGACAAACTGACATGGAACACCCTACAGACACCGGCTCAGGCCATCTTCCAAAAATATGCGAAATCACCAGAAAGCTGTAACTGCCCTGAAACATCTGCCAGTTTCATTCACTGTCTTGTGGAATGCAGGACGACCATTCAGTATCCTCCCATCCCCTGTGCAACCCTTTTTACGCGGAGTGCGTGGCTTGCCTAAGACAGCTGCAAAACCAATGTCCCTTGCACGACAGGCATAATCCTCTCTTGGTGCTTGGTTCTGAGTGACCAAATATCATAATTCTAATACTTCTACTACTGAGTGCACACCGCAAGAGTCCTTAGGTAATAGGCTGCGTTCAACTTCAGGTGTTCTCTTCATATAACGACAGAAATGGGAATCTCACCGAGAGCTTAATTTAAACTGCTCAACCATTCCACACCAATGATTTCTGCTCAATCACTATCGAGTCAAAACGAACAAAAAGAACCTAGTGCCTCGTCAACAACCGGAAGAACTGTTAGCGACAACTATGCTGCCACCCGTTATTCCCTACTTCCTTCTCCTTTAAGCGAGTCTGTTGTGATTTCAGGGGAAAGAACCATATTGCTTACGAAACAAGTTCACTAAACAAAATTTTTGTTTTCACGGTAATGCCCACTTTCGTCATTATTAGGATCCCTGTAATTGAAGCAATTACATCAAAACTATTTCCAATCCACTTTGTGATAGCCACAATGCACTGAGATCACTGCATATGGAATTTTCCAGGTTGTAAGCATGAAGCAATGGAGTCATGAAAGGGTGGCAGGCGTGGAACCTTGTACGCATTGGCTTTTCTGTAATGGGCTGCAAAATAACAGAGAGCAAAGGAGTGTCACTTTGGAATGAACACAAACGCCACAGGCATCGGAACATGTGCGCTTTTCTGTAGACGGCAATGCACAAAAAGCGCATTTAACAACAATTTATGAAGCCTTTCTTCTCTAGACACAAAATGTGAAAGGATAAGGATAGGAAATAGAAGAGCAACTTGCAATGTGCTTTTAACTGCGAGTGAAAAATTTTGAAACTGATGTTTTCCACCAGCTGAAATGCAGTGTCAATTGCAGTATCTTTAACAATGCTTGTCACTTCGTCCCAGCTGGTCAGGCTAGTGCTCTTGGCAGATCCAGGTGGATTCTCATGAACCTAACTTTGCAGATGCAAATAAGTTAAAGTAAGGTTCTGCCCGTATTCGCAGCAGTACATTGCTTTCGAAGGTTCATCCTCAGGCACATTTTACCCTGGCCTCGTAATACTTGTCCACATGTCTGAAAATCGAAACAGAGCACAGTAGACTAAGCAGGAGTCCCCAAAGCCACAACAGCATTGTTTATACGTTTGCATATAGAGCACATATTATGCAGCAGGCACCTGACTATTTTATATGCAACTGCTTGTGTCTGTGGCATGATGCACGTGCAATACAGTAGAGCTCACTTATAACTGCCACAGACACAACAAACAATTGCTTGACATGAACAAGTGCGGTACCACCATCAGAGTATGCCTTGGGCAATGGCAATATGTTTCATATACAACTACGGCCGCATCAGTCGGTTATAGCAAACAAGGAGGTGCCGTTAATGCTACCAAATATGAAGGGGTTGCGCTTCCAGTAAGCGCGGAGATCGAAGAGCATCTCAGCCCTCGCGATACCGGCCCGGAAAGAGCATGTCGACCTTACAGAAAAATAAAAAGGCAGCTTTGAAACCGTAAGTGGACGGCCTACAAGGGCCCGTGCGCTCGCCAAATGGCCAGCATCCAATGTCGAAAAAGAAGCGAGAGAAAGAAAAATTGTTGAAAGCGAACCGTCTCCCCATGGCTACAGCCTCCATGAGGAAACCGAGATAACCACATACAGCCTTTTCACGTATCAAACACAGCACTTGCTGGACATTGTGTAGGTCCGATAGATCTCCAAATATGTCTGCATAACACTGAGGGGATATCAACAGGATTATCAGCAATGCATCCTCACCTCTAAAATAGTATGTATTACAGATGTTACGGCTGGACATTTGTCGCATATAATGGATGTGCACATAGGGCAGTTAGACATCTATAGTGCTTCCTATGCATTGCAACAGAGACCTCATTGGCAGTATATAGATCTTTCCAAAAAGGGCTCGCTGTGCGCTGCCATATTGTTCCCTGGACTGCAGTGGGCACCTCGCGCTAGCATGGTGGAAGCGGCGAAACACCTCCTCTCTGGATTGCTGGAAACCGGTTCCCCCGCGCTTCCACCCTGCCAGCGCGAGGTGCCCACTGATGTCCAGGGAACAATATGGCAGCGCCCAGAGAGCCTTTTTTGGAAAGGTGTATAGCACCTGGTATTTACCTGAAGCCTGTGTATAAACTGTATTTAGGCTGGCTAATACAGATAGCATGTAGGTTGACTGACAATCGCTGTAGTAAAAGTAAACTATAAGATTTGGATGATGTGCATTAATTAGGATCTCAATCCTCTAGTCTAGCTAAGGTCAAGAAAAAACTTACAACAGATATTCATTGTACATCAAGCTTTCCAGAATCTTCGCAGCAGCATTAAATTGGCATCAATATCTTCATTGTTTAGAAAAATGTCTTACAACATCATATAACACATTTTAACAGTAAGCAGCAAAACACTCGAAGAAAACCCAAATGGAAAGGGATTGTCTTTAGTGTTTATAAAATGAGCATACGAAATACAGCTACTACACTACAGAAGAACTAAACACCAAAATGGTCACTTAAGTCAGTCAGGTCAATAACTGTGCCTATTGTGCTTGGTAGGTGAGTATATAGAGCAAAGGCCTCAGCAAAACACTACTACAACAAGCTAACAGTGGCTACTCTTGCTGTCACATTTAAGACACACAGCACTGCAATAAAAAAGGCATACTCAAATAGAATACAAAAAGCAAGCAGAGTGCTACTTGAGTTCACTGTGAAATATGCATACAGCCACTGCAAAAGACTGAACAGAACGATGAGTACTTAGATCGGCTGCCGATTAAAAACAAGTCATAATAACAACACAAAAAATGAAACTAAAATGAATAGGCACACAGTAGCTTGTAGACCAAAAAAAAAACAAATTGCTGTTCCAAAAATACAGCATGAATGTGCAAAGAGAAGCTTGGTTAGTAGATACTTCTTTCAAAATGAATAGAAAAGGAAGTAATGTATATGACAACATCGATGTTAAATGATGAGAGCCGGAATGAAAAAAAAAACACAAAAAATCAAATAAATGCGGAATGGCTTGTTTTCCTCCTAGCCAAATGAATAGAAAACAAATGTGTGAAAAGTAACAAATTCACTGTTTACTGTAAATACAAAACAATCACTTAAGACAAAAGGCAAAAAAAAATGCAAAGAAATATAATAGCTGTTACTGTTATTTGCAGACTAGGCGCAGCACTGTATAGAAAGGACTAAAACTACTTAAGTGAGTGGAACAGTGACAACTTAAGGCAGATAGAAATTGCAGTAAAAAGCACATTTTGAAAAAAAGAAAAGATGACATGAAATGCTATTCACGTTAGCTGTGAGGTGTACATAACAGAACCACTGTACACTCGCCGTCAAAAGTAAATGGAAGGCGACTTTGTCAAAAAAAATTAATTTCTTTAAATCTAAAGCATAATGGTCCATGCTTGTTTGGGCACAGTGCAATTCGCACAATCACAATTGGGCTGCGCATATGTATTCAATGATGCATGAACTGGGGGCCAATGATTAAATTTTTTCCTGAATATTGCCTTCCGTTTACTTTTGACGGCACCTGTACATATAAAAGTCCAAATTAATGAGGACCATATGGCATATTGCTTTGCTCTCTACCATAAGAAATAAATGCTGCGTTGAACAAAAGAAAGCTGAAATGAATATGCAAGCAGGAGCTTGTAGAGACCAGCAACAGGAGTTGTCATAAACTCTAGCATAACACTACATAAGCAACTATAGCTGTGTTGGTGGATATTTACCAGCTTATTCAATGAACATTTTGTTCTCAGTTCCTGCCAGCCCATTCACTGTGATTTGAATAGTCATGCTAGATTTTTTTGTGACATTTCTTGTTTCTAGTTTGTCTACAAGCTTTTGCTTGCATACTGTTTCCAGTTTGTTTTTTCACGCATTTATAACTTTTAAAAATATGCAGTCCCGTAAAGACCCTTTGGCAGCTCTTGCTTCAGCAGGTCCTCACAGTACAGCTACACATGGGCCACTCCAACGGGCAACAAAAGCGACGAGGCCTTGCTGCTCTTGTTCTGGCTTCAAGTTAGTAGGTTCACTGTTCAGCTGTGCATAGGCCACGCCGCTGGGCAACAAAAGCGACAATGAAACTTCAGCGCTGGGCCCAAAATAAATAAAATACCTTAAACTTCTAGCATGCTGAAAATTTAGTTTCCTGAAACTAGCTGTGTGCATCCTATAGTGATTACAAATGAACAGGCTCCATGGGCAAGCTTGGACTAACTATAATACAGCATCAACGCTAACTTTTACGCTTTTAGAAATTAACAATGGAGCCTGTTTCCTCATGTCATCTTTCAGTCCTGATTCCTTATAGAGTTCCCGAATACCAAATTAATACTAAAAAATGAGAACACACCACCAGTGGTTTCGAATTTTTAGAATGTCCATTCACCAGACATCACAAACACAAAATGCAAAACATAATCTTTACATCTATGTGGCACTACATCATAAAGCGAACAAGCCAATCCAAAAGGAGCCTTAATCTGCTATAGCAGACACAAACAGCTATCCTCTCCTCCAGCTTGCCCCTTGTTCATTTTATGCCTTATCTGTGGACTTCACTATAAAATAAAACAGGCAAAATATCTCGCACTAGTTCACAACTCAGCTATTTTGTAATGGCAGTTTCGCTGAAGTGAATAAACAAATTTTCCACATGGTTATGTGTCACGTAGGCACTCCAACTCATAAAACACTTCAGTAGACTACACAAAAGTTGTGCTTCAAAATCAAGTCAGTCATGACATAAAACCTTTTTTTTGTTTTCAATTTGCCCGCTTAAATGCAACTGTACTTCAGTTGGGACAGACACTGCAATAATCTAACAAGCTGAATGGCTTGCCTTCTGGACTGTCACAACACATGTAGGCAATCGTATGCTTGCACCTAAACAGAATGTTCCTGCAGCTTAAATTTTCAGGTACAAGAGTAAGGTATGTGAAAAATTAGGGTGATGGCTAAGCTTCACCTTAACAGTAGACAAGTTAGCGTCCACACTAGTAGACACTAAGAGCGCCATCACAAGTGCTCCCCCAGTGACCAGTAGTACTAACTGTTTATACCTCATGTGATATGTCATCGCTCCACAGTACCCCCAGCTGCAAGCACACCTGATGGAAACTTCACACATCATAACAGCCTACTCTCTCCCTGATGGCCATCTGAAAAATTGACACTTTCTGAATTTATCAATTTTCAATATTGAATCACACCATTGAATAAAATTATCGATGAACAATCTCTATAATCAAACAACGCATCCGCTGGCTAGTCGCTCCTGTAACGCGCTCAACCGACAGCACTTCATTGCCTTTGTGTTGCATGCCCACCTGGCACACAAAGGGCCTGGGTTTGAGCTGCAATACAAGAATTTAACGAATTGCCTCTATTTTACGAAATACCCCCAAGAGCAACCTCCTCGCTAATTATACCTACATTTGGACCCTCCCCTAACTTCATTTGAAATTTCTGAGATTTTTTCCAGAGTGATGGAGGGGTTTGCCGTGTTTCCAGCAGAACGAGCTCGTTAACTAGTGTAAAAAGGCGGATTCTTTACATGTTGAGGCAAAAGTTTTGTAGTCTTAGGTAAGAGACTCCAAGTTCTGACAATAAAATTGGTTATCACAGTTGCACTAGTACAAAATTCATTGGACACTATCGAGAACTTCCAAGTGGAATCTTCACTGCTATAAAATCAGCACAATAGCAACAGATTGGCGTATGCCCCTTGCATGCAAACTGCATGCTCTGCTAATTTTCGGTTTTTGTTAGAACAGCTGAATGCTCCCTTGCCTAGGCATTGAAATGTTTCCAAAGTTCTATAAGAAGATATCACGCGCCATGTGAAATAGTTGCACAACTTCAGCCCATGCAAAAATATAGCACAAATTCTGCAACAAAATGATAATACACAATGACAATTTTGAAGCATAGGAAAACTGAGTGAAATACCTTTCCAAATGCATCTCGATGGCTCGCAGCAGCATGGCGAAGCCAATCCCTGAGGGCAGTCTCAACCACGAATTCACTGCTGTTGTGCACAGCAGTCATGGCAGCTACCAAAGACCACATGAAAATTAATGAGCATACCAAGAATGTCTGCTTCATGTCTGTACATTCAAAAACAGCCACACAGCAATGCTGAGCATTCAATTACAAACTACACAAACGAAAAGCAATACGAAACTTTCTAGCGTCAGCCAGACGTCTACATAGAAAGAGAGGCTGCTTTCACAGCCCACATCGCAGCCCACATTTCCTATATTTACGGAGTAACATAAGAAATCAAGGCAGTATAACATATGTAAAACAAGGCAAAATAAGGGCACAGATAACGGGGAAGAAATAAACTGCAATGAATCGGCTGATTACAGATATGTACCTTGTTTCAGTTAGGTGGTGCTTGGCCCTTGCAGCGGGTCGACGCAACCTGTGCGACTTTCCATGGCTGTAGAAAGAATAATCAAATGAGATTTCCAGGATAAAACAAAGCGTTAGACATCTTATTTCAAGGACTACAAAAAGATGGTTCTTTCCACATCTGCACTCCACGTTTGGGGGGCACAATTAACGTGTCCACCAAATATCCATCTCTGTAGAAAATTCTTATAAATTTTTTTGATGACTAAGTTTACCTTGCAGCAGTTAGGCGGCACTTCGTTCTCGCAACACGCCGATCGAAAATATCTGTGGCAAATCACACTTCAATTTAGGTAAAAGAGAATCCAGAATCAAACGGCGGGCTTCTTACTCCTAGGAGGAGTTGTTAAACGACAACCGTATGCTCATTTCTTCTACCTGCAGAGCAACGAGGGTTACTACAAAAAGCGCTTATGTGTAAAAACATAATGGAACACATGGAATGTACTCGATAAATTAGGCGGCACCTAGAGCAATCCTGCAGAGGCTTGCACATTGCTTGTGCACTTAAATCCAGTCCCCCCACCCTTCAAGTCCTGTGGGCTGACCTTCCATCCTGTGTACTCTCAAAGATTATGTTGAGGCACGTTGGTTCCAAGTTCACCGTATGCTTCAACGCAACCTTAACCTTTAAATTTATCAAGTTGTACACCAGAAACTGGCGACTGAAAGCGAACTTTGTCTAAATTTCTGTTCACATATCTCACATGCCAGCATAAACGAATTCTACAATACATTTTCACAAACTTCTGCCGGTACTCAAGAGAACGAAAATCAAAATCCCCAATGCATTGAAGATATCGCAGCAAAACATCACAAACTCTTTCTAGATGTGCACTATCCTCAACCAAAGCAAGAAAGTAGGTCTCAAGTGCTTGCACAAATGTGCATGCCGTTTGCGATGGTACAGTTAAATATCCGAACACTTTACCTGGTACATGATATGCTTTCAGCATCGTAAAATATTGATGAGAACCACTCAATGTATTGTCTTCATCTTTCAACAACTGAAGGCAAATGCAATTCTTTGCATATTTACCAACAAAATATTTTACCAAGAAGCCTGCCACGTATTAGACAACAGTATCCTCAATATCATGAGAGTGCTTATCCACGGCTAGCTCTGAAATATCTTGCAAGGACGGAAAGTCGTCAGCAGGAGCCTGTACAACATTATCAACTAGACATGCCCTGCTAGCAGAGAATAGTGAAAATTCCAGTAGAAGTTCACATCTATCCTCCTCAGCATTACCTTGTTTAGAAAGTTTACACAGTTTCTGAACGCAAATATGCTTTAAACCAGAGATAAACTGGAAAACATTCGGATTCATGTTGCAGCCTTGCTTCTGCCTAATGTGCCCAAACATTCTCCAGCGAATCCTGCTGCAGCCGACGAGTGAGGATACAAAAAATTATGATTTTCAGAAAGATCACTCCAAAGAAGCAAAGCAGCCTGAATAGTTATCTGCCAGCCGATGTTTGCTTGTGGCTGACGCTTGGCAGCAAACTTCCACGTTTTAATCCAGTGAAGATGATCTTGAAGGAAATGAACAAGTTCTTCATCACCCCTCTTAATCACATAGCGATATCTTTGCGCTATTTTTTTAGGAGTTGAGCTGTTCAGTGCATCAAACAGTTTATCCATTCTTTTGCAAAACTGCGCTGTAGCCATTGCTGCTGCGGGCAGGTCCTCTGCATATACTGAAGGCATAATGGCCACACACACTGAAGCACTCAGTACTTGTGCTGCTCTGCTTACTTTCATATTAGAAAACGGTTTTTGAAAAATGTGCCGCTCGGTCAGCTTTTGGGGCTAAATGCAAGCGCAACTCGTGGGACGAATTGTACAGGCGGTCAATGCAAACCCAGTCCACAACCTTTTCCCCAATTAGCAACTTGTGAGCTTGCACATTATTACGAGTAGTTTTAATGAGATGGGGCACGTCAAAAATAAAATATATCCGCTCACCCCTTCTATCAAAGAAAGGCCTGTCAACAGACACGCCCAGCTGATAACACAAGCTGATGTTTGACGCCCCTTGGTCGCAAACAAGTGCTTTCACTGTCAGTTTGGCTATGTCTTTAAGTTTAACAATAAGGGACATGAGCAATTTACGCATAATAGGTGCTGGTGTTGACAATTGTAAATGCTATTGGCTGAACCCACCTCTTAGAGATTCCACCCACCAGAACAACCAAAGCCCTGTCTGTAATTGTCGATGTCCGCACATTACCATCAACCACAAAGCCATGTATAGCACGCTGACTGGAATCGTAGCACAAGTTTTTTTTTCTGTACTATTTCATCGAAGATCAAAGTGCATGCTTGATCTCTTTTATCCCAAGTCTGACTTGTCGCTGAAAGCGACTCAATGGCCCCAGGAATCACACCTGGTTTCATGTTGACGTTAGCCAACCATCGTCTCAGCGAATGCTGGGTTGGCAAGGTGAAAATGGGTGCTAAAAATCTATACGCCCGTGGTCCACGAAAGTTTAGGTGCAACGCAAACTTCTTTAGCCACAAAGGAAATTGTTTGCCTTTGCCCCTTGGCTATGAACGCACGTGTGCAGTTAGAAGTTTGAACGCTTCGTCAGTGACAAATGGCCGGATGACACCTAGTGCCCTCGAAATAGTTGGCGGCAAGCTGTGTTGTCTGCGCAACCTTGCGATGGTCTTGCGGCAGCTCTTCACCTTCGCCTGCAGCCTCCTTATAGTTGCTGTGGCCCTGGACTTGGAATACTGCAGACAATTTGTGTATGCTGAGCCCATTGCAGGATCGCTGCCAAGAACTATAATACAAGAAAAAGGGTAGCAATAAAGTCAGTCTTGGCACAATGCTTTTTAATGGTTCCGTCACAGTAAACATTGCTTGCAGTAAGTGCAACATATTGCATTACGGTTATTTTTCTATGCGCATAATCCACTCTGCGCGATTCATTCATACAACCCATGTGACTGTCCCGAATATAACTTGTCCCAGAGTAAGATTCCTGCATGTGAAGTAAACGCTTCGAGTGCCACATTATGCATTCAATGCTATTGTTAACACCCCTAGTTTCCTGTGAATGCACAAAAAGACGTCCACTTAAGCATTTGGCGCACATTTGTGTAAAGAGCCGCCTTTTCTTTTTGGATGATGCTGTTACCGACATCAGTAGGAACACGTCAGACAAATGATTTTACCTTATCTGGATGAATACAATGATGGGAGCTTGACGGTTGAGGAGCTATTTAAATTGAACAAAAAAAGGCATTGCTTCAGACGTATGTACCAAAACAGTGAGGGCAAACCTCCGACACTTTAATGCATGCAGCTCCCCACATAGCACTAGCAGCAGTCACTACTGTTTCCAGCCACCCAGTGCTTTGCTGTTCTTTGCTGCACTAAATCCTGCCTGCGTCTTCTCTTTCTGACCAAAAGGTACTATGGGTATAAACTTTTTTTATGCACACAGCCACCTTCCTTCCACTTGCGCACCAAGTCGCAAGCTCACTGAAAACATGGCCTCTCTTACCAGCTTATGAGCCTAATGGCAAAGGTTAGTTTGCCTACCGTGAATAGGTGGGGAAAAAATGAAACTAATAGTTCTCATTATTACATGAGGGGCATTGAAGCGCATTTTGACGTTTTCTGCAGAATACTGCGGGTTGTTTGTTATGTTTCTGAGGTCTAAAGGGAACACAAGAGCCGAAGACAACGTCATGGAATACACAAATTTGCATTGGCGCATGCAATTCAGGTAGTAACAGTGGTGCTGAGGCAAGCACACATTCCTCTCTGTTCTTGTTTGCAATGCCTCTGTAAGGCATTTCCTGTCATTTCTTCTCAATTGCAGTTAGTGCCCTCCATATTGCAGTTTCACTGAGTGATAGCTGTACTCAGCGTGCCAACCAGCTTGCGGGTCACGGGACCTTGTCCGGCGCATGCCAATTACCTACAGCCTAGGCAAGGTCAAACTCTACTTAGTGACAGGTCAACCATATTAGTACAGAATATTGATGACTTGTCGAAACTACGAAATAGTCGTCTAGCCTAATTCCAGCATGGTAAACACGATGGCGACAACCAAACTTTACCCAGGCCACCTGAAATATAAACTTTATACACAACAAATATACTATAAAAATTTATTCGAACTGCATATACGAAACATTAAGGAGCATGTGCAAGTACAGAAGTGAGGAACTATGTTTATGTTTACAACAGTTCACAAATCTATCGAGTGAGCTGTACCAGCACTTAAACCACAACATGGAAACTTTACAATCAGCGGAAAAACGATGAACAGACCGACGTTCCGTATGATGCAACAAGACACGCTAAACGTTTATGTTCAAAAGTCACACAAAATCAACGCTTCCCTAACGAATATTAAACTGTCTGTTCTTACAATGGGCAAAAATGTTACAGTGTACACTATCCGAAGAATATGCTGCATGTGCTTCTGAACACTACTACTGAAAATGCTACTAAGCAGCTTTAAAGGAACAAGCACTAACCAACGCAGCTGCTTTCTTGAGGGCTTGCACCGCTTTCAGCCAAGTCAGGAAAGCGGCTGCTGCTTGGGGGATGAAAGCACCCATGATCTGCTACGTCCGTTGTGGTATGGCCATGGTCGATGAGCAGATGCGGCGCTGCAGGCAATGACAGAAAACATGAGCAAATGTCTCATTTGTACTGCTTTGTCTCAAAGCGAATCAGGCTACGAGAGACATGCTGGTGAATGACTCCGGAAATTTGGACCACCCGTGTGCATTCATGCGTGCTGACATCACACAGTACACAGGGCCTCAAGCATCTTGCCTGCATCGAAATCTGAATGGGATCGAACCCGCTCCTTTGAGATGACCAGCCAGGCACGACCAGCCCTAAGCCACCACGGCAACTAATCAATGTTCAGAATGAGTACGGCAGTCATAAGAGCGCACATCTGTGAATGCAGTGCCTCTTGCTTGAAAAACAGTGTGGAAAGGCTCAGCAGAAGAGTGAAATTATTGACCATAAAGCAAAATAAAAACTCTCAAGCCAACTGAAGTGAACTGCATCATAAGGAAAGATACGAACTAGGCACGTATACACTATCTGCTGTGTAGCACGTGAGCTTAATTCTTGATTACCTGCTACAATATTTACTTCAGAAAGATATATGCTGTGACCAGCTTGCCTTGCAAACCTGGACACACAGAAGGCACAGCCAATTTAGTGAGTCGCGTGTGCCCGGGATCCATAAAGTCCTTTGCTGTGAAGTGGTCAGTGCACATCCGGTACCTGGTGTACACTGAACTGGGCGGTTTTTCCAAAAGGTCACTTCTTCCACTGTATGACACCCATGCTGTCGACCTGCGTACGTGTTTAAGGCACTCCATTACTTCATTGCTGAAACTCTGCTTTGCTTTTTATGGGGTTTAACGTCCCAAAACAACTGAGGCTATGAGGGACGCCGTAGCGGAAGTCTCCGGGTAATTTAAACCACCTTGGGTTCTTTAACTTCACTTACATCGCACAGTACACGGGCCTGTAGCATTTCGTCTCCATTTAAATGTGACCGCCATGACCGGGATTGAACCCACGTGTTTCGAGTCAGTAGCCGAGCACCATAACCACTGAGCCACCGCGGTGGCGTCATTGTTGAATGTATAAGCATGAAGTGCTTCACTAGCATCCAAACAAGTCGCCGCAAGTGTTCTTCATAACAGACCATGAGACATTTGGGGAAATGGTACATAGCCCGATTCTAGAAAAGCGCGTCACGGTCATTTATTTTACGCTTATCAACACATTCCCAGTTACATCGCTGTGGAAGTAGGCGATTGTCTGTATATTAAACTATGACAAATGGCAAGCTCAAAACCCAAAGCACGACAGACCTGCTGTCCCGTGGGATGCGGAAGAAGATGGTTCCTGGCCTCCTGCTCAAGGTGCTCTTGTTGCGGCACCACGGCACACAGCAGGTGTTGCCGACGGGTGGCATCACCTGAAAAATTCGCAAGTATGGCCATTCACAGTCTCCTTATATCCCAGGTGAATATTTCTTGTTAGGAATCTGCTGGTTTGTGTTGGTTTTAGTTGGTCCCAATAGAAACCTTGCTGGTTTTGTGCTGATCCTGTTCGTCCCAACCGCAACACTTGCTGGTTTCAGTTCGTCCCAAATGGCAATCTGCTGGTTTGGTGCTCGGCCAGTTGGTACCAACACTTGCTCGTTTCTTTCTGGACCAACTGGGAATTCGATGGTTTCAGCTGGTCGCATAAGCCTTACTGCATTTAGACTAACTCATCCCAGCAACATTTTGTAATGAGCTAAATGATACAAGCTTTAATATAACTGGCATGAAGCTAGCTAACCCTGTGGAACATGTGCTCAGATACACTTAAAATTTTTGCTATTGGCTTGCATGCATTCCCAAGCAACCGCAGATATCCGTCGGACGTACGAGCTAGATCCGAACGTCCTTTGCCGAGATCGGACGTCCATCGAACCTGCGAACACAATCCGATTTCGGGTATCCATATTCGTACATCCGCCGGATGTACGGACAGTATCCGCTTTTGTATATCCGCAATAGAGACAAGGTGTACGTCCGAGGGATGTACGGTGGAGTATATTCTCAGGATATGAGTATAGATTTTTTTTCTAATTTTTTCACACAGCAAATTCGCGCCGTTCGAGTATGTATACTGTACAGTTCGCTTTCTTAACCTAAAAAAATTTATTCGCGAAGGAAATTTTGTCAGTTTTATTGACTAGTGTGCGCGAAATTGCGTTAATATCTGCATATCTGTTTTGGAGAAATTATTTTCATGAGCTGCAGGGTTTGGCTTGAGGACTTTTGTAAATTAGCGCAATTGCCTAGTCATATACTTGCAGTGCAAGGGCCACTGCTGGCAGCAGCAGTGGCAGCTGCTGGCAGTTGGCAGCAGCAGTTGCGGCCGCTTGCACGCATATTGAGCCCTTCTTTTCCGCCTACGCAGGTAACGGAATACAGCTACAAGAAGCTGCCGGCAAGAGAACTTTCGAATGAACCCTGACTGCACCTGTTATCACCAGAGCAAAGCATCAAGTTTCCGCAGCTTCTCCAGCAACGCGCCTGCGCGGGATCCCAAGCCTCACGGTTAAAAGCCCAGCAGGAAGCCCCTTCGCATCAGTTGGCAGCAGCAGTTGCGGCCGCTTGCACGCATATTGAGCCGTTCCTTTCCGCCTACGTAGGTTCGTAATTTTTATATGCTTGTTTTATATACTGTGATAGACATTCTACTTTAGCTGCTGCTGCTGCTGTTGCCACATTTGTGTTGCACAAGCGTTTATCCTATTGTACTTCGGTGCTTCTAAACGTCTATCGCTTGCTATCACGTTCGCTTATCGTTTCGTTTGGCTCCCATTTTGTTGGCAATGTCAGGCAAGCAAAAGCTTGCCAAATTGTTCGAATAACTTAAGCGTGAATTGAAGAATGAATTTAAAGAACTGCGTGAATGTCTTGAAAGAGACATAAGAAAAGAAATCAGAGAAATGAAGGGGTTCTTGGAACTCGCGAACGAGAATTACGAGGAAATGAAAACGTCAGTCAGTAAGCTGGAAAACGAGAACTCAGAGCTAAAGAACACAGTAGCGGCTCTGCAAAAGGACAGAGAGGCCCTGCTTGTACAACTCAAAGATCATGAAATAAGACTTTTTGTAAAATGAACAGCATACGAGGTGTTTCAACGCAGAAATCAAAGGTGTACCTCTTGGGCCCAAAGAAAACCCTCTAGAAATAAGAAGAAAACTTGCAGTGGCCCTAGATGCCCCCTTTGAGGAGGGTGATGTTGAAGCTTGCCACCGGGTTAGGACTGCCAGCAACGACAAAAGCCCTAATATTGTGGTACAGTTCACACACAGGGCTAAGCGTGACTGTTTTCTTGAAAAAGCTAGAAAGAAACGACTGACAACCGAGGACATTGACATAGAATTGCAGCCCAGCACTCCCATTTACATCAATGAGCACTTATGTCCAGCCATGAAACGTTTGTTTGGTGCTGCAAACAGCAAAAAGAAGGAACTCGGCTGGAAATTTGCATGGTGCCGAAATGTCAAGATCTTCACCCGAAAATCTGAAGGCAGCGCCATTGTTCCCATTGCCCACTATGACGATCTACAAAAGATGACATAGGAAAAACAAATGTGAAAACTTTTGTTGCACTTCGTTGTTTGAGATATGGGTTATCTGCCTTCTGAACTAAAACAGCTTATATCAGACAAAAAGCCAGCAATGACCTTCTTCCATCAAAATGTGCGATCTCTAGCAAATAAGACAGATGATTTGGAAATGTTAATCCACAGCTTCGGAATACCAATTACTGCTATAATGTTAACCGAAACTTGGCTAACGACCACATCGCACAGGTTCCAGCTTTCTGGTTATCAATCCTTTTTCTGTAGCCGTCGAGATAAGCGAGGGGGAGGCATAGCACTTATGCTCAAAGAAGATATAGCTGCTGAACTTGTTCACGATTTCACTGACACAACTCCTGATTATGAGGTGCTTACTTTGCAAAACCGGACAAATGTGTTCTGTGTTGTGTACAGACCGCCGTCAGGTGATGCTACCCGCTTTTTTGCTTTCCTTGAAAGGCTCTTTATTTATGTAACGGAAGAAAAAATGAACCTTGTTTTAGGAGGCGACGTCAATTAAACATGCTATCATCATCCCAGGTGCAAAAAGATTTCCAGTCTCTAATTACAAGCTCAGGTTTCTTAAACACCATATCTACCGCAACGAAGTGTGACTGTTGATAGCGCCTCTTTATTAGATGTGTTCATTTCAAACATTAGTACCGATTCTTTGGAGGCTGATGCCGTTTACACTGACATTAGTGACCATCTGGGTATCATCTTGCTAGTGAATAAAACCTCTCGTGTAACTCAGAAAACTAAGAAACCGGTTTATGTTCAGTCTATTACTTCACCACATCTTGAGGCTTTTCGCTGTGCAATCGCCCAGAAAACATGGAAAAGCGTTTACGGAGCACAAGATAGTGACTCTGCCTATTCATATTTTATAAACATTTTCAAAACTTTATATAATACACACTTCCCACTGAAGAAACTTGCAAGCACATCTAAGGCGCGGAAACCTTGGCTAACTACCGAGCTTCTTGACATGATTAAACATAAACATGCCCTGTATGCACGTTTTCTGAAAAGTCGAGATGCAACGCTGTTTACTGAGTTTAAAAAATTTAGGAACAGCCTGACAAATAAGCTTAGGGCAGCAAAAGATTCTTATTTTTTAGGTATATTTAGTAACCCTGACAATCAACGAAGGGATGTAATTTGGCGAAAATTGAATACGTTATTGCATCCCACCTCGAGTTCAGATATTCCAGATGTTTTATATTACAATGGACAGCAACTTTCCGGAAACGCAATTCCACAAATGTTTAGTGAAGTTTTTACCATAGAGCCCTACCACTACGACGATCCCAACCTGAACAACTGTTTGCAGTTTCTCCCAGTTAAAAGGAATGCAACATCACTTTTCCTTGCTTCAACTAGATCACTTGAAGTTTTTTCCTGCATCACTGCCACAAAAAATAGCAAGTCACTGGATGCCGATGGTATCCAGATTGGCCCTGCAAAGTATGTGCTCGATATTATCAGCCCGGTCCTTACCCATATCTATAACATAATATTGTCTACGGGTGTATTCCCCAAGAAAATGCAAATTGCCCGCGTTGTTCCTGTCTTTAAGCGCGGTGACAAGACTGACCTAACTAATTATCGGCCTATTTCAGTCATTCCAGTATTTTCAAAAGGTATCGAGAAAATCATGCACGAAAGATTACTATCATTTTTTAATCGCCACAACCTGCTTCATGACTTTCAGCATGGTTTTAGACAGCACCGCTCTACCGAAACAGCCCTCCTCACTCAAAAAGAAATTATTATAGATGCATTCAGTCGTAAGCACATGGCATTAGGTATATACATTGATTTCTCTAAGGCATTTGATTTGATTAATCATTCTATCCTTCTCAACAAATTAGAAAATTACGGTGTGCGGGGAATAGCGCATGCGCTTTTTAAATCTTACCTTTCTTTCAGAAAGCAATTTGTAGATGCCAACAATGCCACTTCCGCAATGAAATCGGTTAATGTTGGTGTGCCGCAAGGAAGCATTTTAGGGCCGCTTTTATTTTTAATCTACGTAAATGACATTGTACGCTGCACAGAAAATTCTTCCGTTATTTCTTATGCTGATGACACAACAGTGTTTATCACAGGCAGTTTGTGCAAAGATATTGAAAGCAAGGCCAACAAGATGCTGGCTGATTTAATGGTCTGGGCTGAGGATAATTGTTTGAAAATAAATCCCACTAAAACAAAAGTAATTTTGTATACGCCTAGAGGCAAAGTGTTGACAGAACAGATGGATTTGTTTCTTTGCTCCCAACAGCTAGAGATGGTGGACTGTGTAAATAGTCTTGGAGTACATTTTTCAAAGCATCTTACCTGGAATGAGCATATCGACTACCTCCAATCCAAGTTGTCACCTGCCATTGGGGCCATTGCACATGTGCGGCGCTTTATCCCTGCTAGAGTGAAACTTATGCTTTACAATGTTTTAGTGCTATCTCTCATGCAGTACAGTAACATGGTGTGGGGCACAACTGGTGTGACCAATTTGCGCAGGCTACATTTACTGCAGTAAAGAGCCGTGCGTTATATTGCTAATGTACATTACACTTTCTCCACGAAGCCTCTTTTTTCAAAGTTTGATATTCTTCCTGTGTTTTGTTTATACAATTTTAGGTTGATTGTACGCTATAAAGCTTTCGTTAAATTTTATATGGATTATGCCATTCGTCTTGCAAGACTACAGGTGAACACAAGTGATCGTCAAACCAGATACAAAGAAATATGGTCCGTGCCCACCCCTAGGACATCCTACGATGAACAATCTCTATCTCACACGCTGCCCTCATTGCTAAATTTACTAAACCGTGTGGAGTTTGATCCCACCTGTAACCAAAACGACATCGTCAAACACTTTTGCCAACTTGTTTTTTTGCAGGACTAAAATAAGTTCATTTTCTTCGCGACAGCTTTTGTTTATACTGTTAATTATTTGTACTGGCATTTTTGTTTGTGTTTCTTTTGTGTTTGCCACTTTCAGTGTGCCTTTGATACTTGTATGTTTTTGTAACTTTGATGTATGACTGGCCGTCATCTTGCTGTTTGCCAACTTGTAAGGGGTCGGGACCTCGTCAAGCTCTCCGAGCTTTTTATTTCCTTGTCAAAGGAAATAAAGGCAATTGATTGATTGATTGATTGAAATTTATTTAATGGTAGGAACCAGTGCTGCACAATTTTACAGTAAATATATTACTAATTTACATCTAGAAAAGATAAAAATCAGTAGAGACATCGTGTCCGCCGTGGTCAAACGCGATTGAAACCACTTGTAAATTCAAAACTCCCGCCCAACTCCGCTATCATCATCATCATCATAAATGCAACTTGTAGTCAGCCCAATCCAATCCATCAGCCAGAGAGTGCAGCGGCGTAATCGAAATAGGTCGCGAAGCCGGAGCTCGAATGCGGTCCAGAACCAACTGCTAGCGACATCAAATTAGGGGTGGAACTAAAGCGCCAAAATGAAATAAGTGGACAAACACGAATAGAAGAGGAAAATAATTAGGACATATTTTGTGTTTCAAAAGCATTCAAAAACAATTGCAGTGATTCCTTTTTAAGATGTTTTAGTTGTGTGCATTTTGTTAGAAAGTATAGCGCTTGCTTTGTAAAAATTTTATGACAGCGTTCGCTCAGAGCAGCGGCAATGGCAGAGGGACAATGCCAAGGTTGACGGTGCTCTGATGTCATACTCTTGTCATATCTTTTGACCATTCTGCTTGCTTTTGTTTGAAACTCGATTCTGCTAGCCCTACTTTTTCCTCGTTGCTTGTTGCTCGAGTTCTTGGTGTGCATCGTTCGTGTACAGTTTCCGCTTTTCCCTTTTGCCAGCGCTTCTGTTTAGTTTCGTTCCGTTGAGTGCGGTTCTGTCCCTTTTGCCCCAAAAGGGCATCGGCTGTGGCCATGGCGCCCCCGTACGCAAAAAAGAGGTGTGCGGTTGCACGATGTGCGAGCGATAACCTGTCTGGCGGCGTCACATTTCATCGCTTCAGCGCGACACCTGCGACATTCAGCGCGACACCTGAGGTGAGGACGAAGGAAAAAGGCGACACGAGAACTGACTGCCTAAAAATAGCGTTGGTGGTCGGCACTCATCGTGTCTTCTTTCTTCGTTCTTGTGTCGGGTGTCGCGCTGAAGCGTCGCGGCGTTCAGCAGTTTTTTTTTTCCCGCCAAGCAGCACGTGACGCTGACGTCACGAATATGACGTCACAAACACGTGACTGACGTCGCGTTTTTGTTTTAATTATGACGTCACTTTTTAGTTGTCCACGCATTTCGAAGACGGCGCTGGCGCGCATCACAAGCCGCCATGTTTTGAACGTATGGGCTTCTATGCAGCCTACGCTACCATAGTACATCTACCTTGGCGTAACGGCGGCGTTGTCAGTTTGCTGCGAAGCGTGGTGCCTCTTTTGAGCTCTGTCACTAGAATGTGTGGCTTTTTTTAGTCTCCGGACGAAAGTGGTGTGTAACTTGAACAATTCGAAGGATGCAGCAAGCGCCTGAAGCCCTCCTGGAACGCTGGAATATCGTACTACACCGACTTCGAATGAAAGAAGGCCTAGTGTGATTGCCTACGGCATGGTCTACGGAGGTAAGTACAGTACACTGCTTGGGAATTACTTTTATGACAATGGAGCAGGATCTGTAACATTCTCTCGCGGGAGAGTTGGAGTCATGTTATGGCTATACTGTGGTGTGGGCTACAGATAGGTTGAGACTTGTGCTACGTCTCTTGCGTCTTTGTGCTGTTGTGGTCTTCATTAACGTGAATAGCACTGACAAAGTTGCGGAACATTCTTGAAGTCATCATGATCTCTTGCAATTTGGCGCAGGCATAATCTTTTTGTCAGCAGTCCTGACACTGGTTTTTGCTTGAGTCTAGGGAAAGGAGGGCAGAACTTCTCTGAAATTAGAGACTGCATGTAACAGGTGGATTGTAAGGCGGGTGCCATCATAAAAAATGCTCAATTTCCTAGCTCTTGGCCTCTTGCAAGCATAGAATACCTTCTGGTGTCAAGCATGATGACTATGTCGGCGCATCTCTCACCTCTGTGTTATTTTGGGCTTCATTAACGTGAATAATAACAAAGTGGTCAAGCATTTTTGAGTTTATCATGGTCTCCTTAGATTTGGTGTGGGCTTGAGTACAAACCTTTTTCTTTTCATTTTTCCAGAAAGCTGTTCGCTTCCGCTTTATCATGGAAGTAGGAAGATGGGTGTGCGCTCGAAGTTTTACGTCTTATTGAGGAGTTACACACTTCACAGTAAGTCAGGCCTGTGCTGATGTACAATCACAATAAAATATTCTCGCTGTACTTTCAGTTGCTTTTTCATTTTATTGTCCCGCGGACACGAAGAAAGTATGCATGTGCCATATATGCAAACATCCGAGAAAGATCCGCGAACGGACGTCCGAAATCGATGTCCGTTGGCCAGACAAACATGTCCCTTCGGACGCCTATATGACGGCCGTCCACCGGCTGTTCGCGGACGTCCGTCGGCCGTCCGGAACATCCGAAACGGACGGCCAACGGCCGGCTGACGGCTATCTCTGGTTGCTTGGACCATCCTGTAGGCTAGGAGTTCTGAGCACTAGAACTACCGCTTCAAGCATTTCAAATAGCAATGCTTTTAACACATTGCACCCTTTCCCCTTTCATGCCCAAACTAATATCTGTGTAGCTTTTTTTAACAGTTTGCGCAACGGTGCTGAACACCGTTGCGCAAAGTATAATACACATACCCTACTACACGGCAGATATCAATCAACTTTTATCAAGTATTTCTACATTCCCCAACATTTTTGTCTACCTTCTAAAACCTAGGTGGAAAGCAGAGTACGCGTTTTGTTCGAGAAAAATATTTCGTATACGAACGGCCACAACATGGACTACGAACCACAAGTACACAATGTGGTAGGAGAACTGAGAAATACTCGGGTGCTACATATGGTTTAAGAAGCATAGAAAATTAAACTATCGGCGCAGCAGTTCTTGGTTTTCAAGCTCTTTAGAGCTGAGAAAGGCCGACGCGTTCTCTTTTTTTGCCGGTTTTCAAAAGCGCATTCTTGTGTTGTCAATGCACGGGTGAAATGTGCGTCTCCACGAGCGCAGATAACGGAGTCTTTCACACGTATACATACATACGTACAAGAGTCAGGTTTTTGAGCTTTTCTTGTGTTATCTCTTTTTTTTTCCACCAGTCTTGAAAACTACAGTCCCGTAGTAGCTGCGCGGGAACAATCGTCTTCGCCGTTCGCCCACTTTCAAAAAAGTACATTTTAACCTTACACCGACAAATGGCACCCAAAAGAAGTTACATATTGTCACGACCAGAGGAGCCGTGAAGGTAGACGTCGGGAAGAACCCAAGACTGGGAGCCTTCTTTTAATTATGGAGCCAGCTTCCACGATACAGAACAGAACAGCGCGCCACGAGAGCCCACCGCCGCTTCGTCGTTGTCTTGGACTCAGCGCGGAGGCCGCGCGGCGCGTTAGCCGCGTGGCAATATTGTCGGGGGGCATACAAAAACGACACGTGCCCAGAAACTCAGCACGAAACCAAGCAAAACTAACCGCTAGGCAGAGCGCGTCGGGCCACAGGCCGTGGGCAGGTTTTTTTTTCTACGCATTGACCGGCGAAGCTGCATCATGCACCATCATTCCTCCCGCCGCTCCCGCCCACTGCGTAGCATGACACAGCGTGCGCGCGCCCTTCACAACTGCGCCGGCGTACTAAGCTAGAGTGCTTGAAATGCAGCGTAATTTTGCATAAAGTGCTTGAAATGTATTGTACTTTTGCAAAAACAAAACATTCCTTCCTTGACTTTGTCACAAACTGCAATGCCGTGAACAACAGCCGGCAGGCCACAGAGCGAGCGCGCCGCTTCACGAACTGCAGACAGGCACCGGCGGCCGGCGCAGCCGCCTAAATTGCTTGCAATGCAGCGTATTCCACAAATAAACATTTCTCACCTTGCCGCCGTCATAAACAGGGGAAGTTCTGCGTCGAAGGGCAAGAGTGAGGCAAAAAATTGCGGCCTGCCCGCACGAACGAATACGCCGCACGCTTTCACGCGCACAAAACTGCCCCGTCTGCTGCTCGGATGGGTCTACCGCCGCGCCGGCCGCCTGCGCGCGCGTTTAAAGGCGCCATCCCCTAGGCGGCAGAGTATCTATTGGAGGAGGAGGATTGCGCGTCATTTCCGGCGGCCAGATTTCGCCGAGTGCCCGCTCTTTACCAATATCTTTCTCTATGACCTTGCAGCTGCTTAAGCGACAGTTCAAGTAGCCACGCAGAGCATGTTGTTTTACTGACTGACTGCATAGCCAAGGCCAAGGCCAAGCCCAGCCAAGCCTGTGGCCCGTCACGACTTTTACGCATGTAGTTCCCGTTTCTCTTTCGCTTGCGCGGCCGCGCTTGTCGTGTGCTGCGGCGCCAGCGCGGCGGCGCGGGAGGCGCGGCCGCAATGCGTCACGTGCACAAAACTTTTCTCAAGTACCTTACTTTCTAATACTTCTTAGTATTTAAAATTCAATGCAAAAGGCGGGAGGGCTGTCAAAAATTTCAGTCTCGCAATCACGGTTTTTCTCCCGCACTTGCAACCGCGCTTGAAACTTGAATACAGTTCACAATATTGACCAAAGGTGGCAAGACATTCAGTAAAACCCGCAATTTGGTTCACTTACACTGCCATTTTTTTTAAACTGGAAAGCTTACAGAGAGTTGGCGGAGGCGCTCGAGGCGCTGCACGGATATTTTTGGTTTTGGTTTTACAGGGTCGGCTACTAATTGGCTATGAGGCCGCCGCAGTGTATGGCTCCAGATGATTTCGAACATCCGGCCGGAGATCATTAAGGTGCACGGACATCGCACAGTACACAGGCGAAAGCTTTAGTATAAAAAAAATTCAAGGTATAAAAGAACAAATTAACGAAAATTTTCTCAATGGAAACTTTAATTACAAAAACAAGAAAAACGCACATGCAAAAGTAAAAGCATGACCATTAAAAAACCGTAACTGAAACCAATTTAATAATTCTGAGCTGCGTGCATGCATGCATGCAGGGCGTTGCCCCTTTCCCCCTTTTGCGTGGACAGCGTAGTGCAATGTGCTCTTAGTGCTTTGTGCCTCCAAGGTTTCCGCAGACAGTGATATGATTTCTCCATTAAAAAAATGGCTGTGGCTCAACTTGGTTTAGCCGGGAAATCGCGAAAGCAATACCCATGGCTACGCCCTCGCTCACATGATAGTCGTGCTGTTGTGGTGCTTGTGTGAAACTTGTTGTATACCTTGGTGCTGCTGTGGTGATCACTTGGGTATTCTATGTACAACTAGTAGTGAAACTATAATCGCTGCGCTGTGAGGATATACTTGGTTGCTGGTGATGTTAATGCAGACTGTAGAACTGCTGTTCCTGCACTGGCTACAACGGCATGCTTGGCACTCATGGTAAGTGTCCTGGTAAATCCAAGTTGAAAGGCGGAAGCCTGAGTGCTGCATTCTGCTACGCGATTGCTCACTGCACATTTTGTTGATACATTAATTAACTGCCAATTAATGACGCTTAAGCTTCGCCTTTAGGAGTGGAACGCGACAGCGTGTTGTAGCGCTGCCACGAAGTCCAAAGAACGCCACCACCTGTTCGGCGCGGTGCGTTGCCCTGCGAACGCAACGCTTTTTGAGGAAACGAAATGGTCTGTATTGCTCTGTCATCTCGGTGTACACCTGAGCCGCACCGTACAGGAAGGGAGGAAGTGTGAGTAAAAGAAGAAAGAAGGGCCGTAATGAACAAAATGAAAATTGTATTTTAGGAAAGGAAATTACTCATTAACTGTCTCACATATCTGAGTAGACACTAGTCAAAAATTGTATTTGAGGAAAGGAAGTTGCGCAGTAACTGCCTCACATATTTTGGTGGACACCCGTCAAATTTCGCTTGGTGACGTCACGACAACTTCGGTCAATCTCAAACGCGGACAAATACGCCTTGCTCGTCGGTGAATTGGTTTTTGAGGAAAGGAAATCTATCTCTCTCTGATATCTAGGTGCACACCTAAACCTCCCCGTATTGGGAATGGAGGAAGATGGGAGTGAACGAAGACACCGTATTCACTAGACGCACCTTTGTTCATTCCAAACCATCGAGCTGGCATGGCGGAGTGGTAGCGTGTTCGACTCGCACTCCGGAGACCGGGGTTCGATTCCGAAGCTCGGCAAATTTTCTACTGGGTTTTATTTATCCATCTCGTCTGACTAGAAAGGTTTGACAAATTGGTTAAGTAGGGAATTAATTAAACTCGGTCGAACTTACTTGGAGCATCACTAAACGATCCCTATAATTGGTTGCATGGTTAGTTAGCAAAGTACAATTGGCCCCGTTTTAAATTCGCGCACTGTGACGTCACGACCGTTTCGCCCAATTGAAAAGCGTGACATTTCTGTCGACAGCTCCTGCTTAAAACGATGAGGCATTAAAGGCTTCCGCCTTAAAAGCGCCCTTCGATCGCGTAGGCCACGCCGTGGTGGCACCGCCGCAGCTTGCGACGGCGCGAGCCTGTCGCTCTTCTCTTCGGTGTGACGTCACAAAGCCCATGTTGCGCTCCTAGCGGAGAGCGCAGGCGTAAGGCGCCGGTGGTGGTGGCACCGCCGCGCCACGCCAAAGGCTGAAAGTGCAAGTAGTAAAGCTTTCGCTTTAAAAGATTTTTTTTTTTCATGTAGACATGGTATGACTCACACGATGGCGATCTGCGAAAAGTGGCTCGCAAGACGGTTCAAAAGCGCGTCTCTTGCCCAAACCCGATCAACAGTGAAGAAGGCATCCAAAAGCGTCGGCTTTGTAATCAATCTGTGGTTCCAGTCGGGTTCGGTTATTATCTGGATAATGCGTAGCGCTGAGCTGAGCAGAGATGTAGATATATGTGAGATATTGAGGAGGCATATATCATGCGTTGTGTGGCAAGTTTGGTCGGCCACGAGTAGCCAGACATTGCACACCCCATGTTCGCGGTTCGAGTATGTGCGGAAGATGTACAACATCATGGCATATGCTACATACCATGGATGTCTGCCATGAAGTGACCCATACTGGTAACGCTCAGTGGACGTTATATTTAGACATAGACATTTGGATCTATCTGGTACGAGGTTTGTGGTTAACTGGGAAGTTGAAGTTGGGCGGAAGCTGGGAAAACGCTAGAAGACGGGAAAGCTGGTGACCGCTGGTGACCGCTGGTGCCGGCGGCGCAGCGGTCACCAGCGGCGGCGCAGCGGCCGACGGCCCACGAGCGAGACACTCATGCGCCGAGAGAGATGCGGGGTTTACAGTTTCCTTCGGCTGTTCGAATGAAACTGCTGTTTGATCTCTCAAAACGACAAGTGCAAGAGCAAAACCTTCTCTCCCCGCAGCTTGTGGCGCGAGGGAGAGAGAAAAGAGAGCGAGGAGTCGATTTTTATTTCTTCTTGAAAACCATTAGTCTCGAAAACGTTATACCCAGTTACCTTTCTGGGACCAAAATCTAAAATTCGTCTTTGTTGCTGCTTAAAGCTCTCGAAAAAACGTGTCTACACCTTTAGTGGGAGCACCGCCTTTTTGCTTGTATTTCTATGTCTTGCCTCTATGGTCCGGAAACGTTTGATAAATGCAGTACTGATGCTGGGACATTTCATCCTTTTGGGCGCAGATGGGCCGGTCCGTTGCTTGTTGGGCACGGTCACGAAACCACTGGTTCGCAACGTCTGTGAGGTAGAAGAGTATGATGCTCAACTTAAAAGAATCGTCAAAACCGATTGTAAGTGCTGACGCGCTCGTATGAGGCCAGCCAGTCGTCGACGTCGTGGTCGTCTGTACCACTGAATGGAGAAGGGTCGCGCCGGTGTTGCACCCCGGAACAGACGGTGGCTCTGATGGGCGGCGATGGCTGAGTTGGAGCGTATGGGATTGTCGGTGGGGCGAATAAAGTTCCGCTCCGAAGTTCGAGGTTGAGGACCGGGACGGAGATAGAGGCACCTCCACCAAGTGTAAAGGACTTCTTCAAAGCGCAGGTCGGTGGTCGTTGACTGAAGAGCGTCACTAACAGCACACTCCCAGGCATCACTCAGGATCCAGCACTGCACTTAGTCGACCTCTTTGTTCAACGGCGACGCGATCCTTGCATAGGAAAAGTTCGGACCCTCTTGAACCTACTTTAGCAGCCGCAAGCTTTCACAGAATGAACTTTTAGTTTCTGCGCAAAAAAGCGGTGTTCTACATAGAGGATGCAAGTCGTATATGGGTTAACCGTGCTTCAGCTTCAAAGAATGCTAGTGTAAGACATGGAAAGGACTTCACAACGTGCAAAAAAAAAGGAGGGCTATTTAATTTGAATTCCACGAAAAGGTTGCTCAATGTTTCTTATCAGAATGGATGTATGTAGTGGCATGTAAATGCACAGTGGCTGAGGAAAAGAGGTTTAAAGTCATCTCCAAAGCAACCCATGAAACTACCACCCATTGTCATGCAACAGGAAATGTAATGTCATAAGACAGGATAGCCTTGCTGTGGGTACCAGCATCAAGTGCTGAAGCAAGTGACGATAAAAATTGTTTCCTGGATGCAAGGCACAATCATGTCTATGGATACTCGAAGCAACACTAAAAAAACAAGGAAACATCAGCTATTTCAAGAGGCAGGCTAACCAGTGAAATGCACTGCTTTTGAATTTAATACACAATACGTCAAGTAAGAATTACAAACAGGCCCAATGTATTCAACATTTGGTAAAGGCAACTTTAATAAAATACCCATGTGAAATTCACACAACCTAAATTGCCAACTTTACAATACACTACAAAACCGCAATGTTTTTCACAGGAACCAATCGCAGCAATTCTTGTTTCAACAGCCAAGACATTTGCAGCTTGCAATCATGAACACCTTAAGCAAAAAAATAAGGATTTTTCAAGTAACACATTACACAATACAGAAGCTAGCACATAATGAAATGGTCACAAACAGCTGATATTCCCTCAACCAAAACAGATTAAAAATGGTGCGGACATAATGCTCCACAAGTATTACGCCATTTATATCCACCAGAGATAGCTCTCTGAGAAATGGTGATGTAGATGTTGATGAAGTCTCTTTGTTGGCTTTCATACCAAAGAACAGAAAACTGTTATAAAGCCTGCAGACTAGCACAACAGACATCGATAAAAGGTTGGACACCTGCCTCTCACCACTCTTTCCTGCCATCAGTACTGCTGTACTAAACACGCAAAGATTAGCAGCAGACCAGGTTTTCCTGTGTTGTCATACAAACACAGATAAAATAGGTTCAATGATATGAACGAGAGAATTTGCAATGAACGTCACAAAAATACACCCACTCAGACTGCATGAATAAAAAGAATATTTGTGCATGTTTTACCTCCCCAAATGTCTTCACGGAGTCAGGCTGACAAATCGCACCAGCAACAGACATTTAACGTAGCGCAGGCGTAGTAGTGTGAACTTATACTGGTTTACTGAAGGCCGGCTCCAAAAGGGTGGTGACTCCGCCTGGCTCCACCCATTCTACTGCGCGTGCTTGGACAATTAGCAGTGAACCGGCATACATCTATGCTATTAGGTCTCCGGTATGCTAAATCTCTCTCTAATATTGGGTACAAAGTTTTTAAACTCTCTCTCCAACAAGAAGTGATGCCATTCATGTATGACCATGATTTTATTTGCATTCGAGTTTACAAGCACGGCAGGCTCACTCTTCATGTTCAGGAAATACTTAAGAGCGAGTGTGTGTCTAGTCTAAGGAAACAACAAATGTTGCTTTCTGAAAACTCAGTAATAGTGAATACAACTTACAAATGTAAATAATGATGAAGGTTAGCTACCAACACCTTTCATAGGAAATTCAGCTAGAATCTCGTTAGCTTGCATATAAAAAGATAGCTAGGAAAACATATTGACTAAGGGCATCACAAACCACTACTATTTTTTGTGAATCCCCTTTTAGTGACGTCCTAAATTTTGCGCGTGAGCGAATGTCTCTTGGCAAAAGTCACATTGGTAGGGCTTTTCGCCCCTATGGGATCTAACATGACTCTCAACATTTGAACATACTGCAAATGCCATGGGGCACAGCTGGCACTGATACGGATTTTCACCCGTGTGGGTACGGATGTGTGTCACGAGGTGACTCCTCTGTGTAAAGCTGCTATCACTTCAGTCGCAACGGTAAGGACGCTCGCCTGTGTGAGTGCGCAGATGTTTCACTAAGGTGCTCTGGTGTGTAAAGCTACTATCAGAATAGTCACAACGGTAAGGACGCTCGCCTGTGTGAGTGCACCGGTGTTGCACTAAGGTGCTCTGGTGTCCAAAGCTACTATCACAATAGTCAGAACGGTAAGGACGCTCGCCTGTGTGAGTGCGCTGGTGTTGCCCTAAGGTGCTCTGGTGTGCAAAGCTCCTACCACAGTGGTCACAACGGTAAGAACGTTCACCAATGTGAGTGCGCTGGTGTGACTCCAGGTGGGCCTTTTGTTCAACACTCTTTCCACAATCGTTACAATGATATGGGCGGTCATCAGTATGGACTCGGAGATGCATCACTAGCTGAGATCTGTTTTTGAATCCCTTGCTGCATTGGGTGCATTCGTACAGCTTCTTTCCTGCAGGTTTACCCCTGTGGTTACCACTGCCAGAAGGAGCAGATTCCATGCAGTGGCTCACTAGGCGGCTTTGACCAGTTGAATCTTGCGCAGGAGGAGCTCTATGTGCAGTCTCTCTAAAAATTAAACCTGCATTATAAAGGCAGAATACTTTAAATAAAATACAGGAACTAAAATAGCACAGCTCACCTAGAGCTAAGGATATAAAGATCAATGTGGAGGACATACTCATCAAAAGCTGCGGATGTTTATGAAAATTTTTATTCAATAGGTCAGCCTCAAGGAGAATTCATACCTAAAGATATCCCTAGTTTGAATTGAGCATGCAGTTGAAAACATTCCAGCTGCAAAAAATGTTATCATTGCCAACAAAATTGGGTAGCCTTTGAAATAAATCCAAAGCACTTGCATTACTGGCATCATGACAAACACAGTCCTAAGCCCCCCCAAGTGGGCCTAATAACTAAACAAATGGCAGTTAGCTGTGTTTAGCCCACAGCATACTGCCAATTTTGTTTCCTTTATTTGCTTCTTAAACAGGATATAAGAGGAAGCGAAAGCCTGTGGCTAAAAACCTGATGAGGCCTTGGACCCCTGTACATGTCCTTACATCAATGCTTAGAACTCACAGGGGTGGCAGTTTTGGTATATAGTTGACATATTAGCGAAAACAACTTTCCAGCATATCAAAGGCAAATATCACCCTAATTCACCACAGTTCTACGAAATGAAGATTCTGTATCCTTCATACTGCTCTTTCAAAGACAACATTCAGGAATGCATTTATGGAGAAAAACTGCAGATTCTAATGATGAGTTTTGTCCAGAAAATACACCATATTTACAGCCTCTGGTGGCCAAGCCTGCATGTGAAAGACAGGTTATATCCATAAGACACGGGATTACATGAACAACAACTCACATGGTGTTATGTGAATGAGACGGTGAAAATGGAATACAATCTCATACAACAGTTGTGCTAGATCATGTGAATTCAGTGGGCCAGGGTTAAAAACAACCGAGTTCCAAACTTTCAATTCTGAACGCAGATGAGAAGATATAATTATGCTCATAAAAACATCACAGTTACCAAAAAAAAAATCAGAAACCTGTTGCAAGCAAATCAACAGCCATTTCATAGACCTGTTCGCTTCCACAGTAACTGTCTTCATGGGAAGGACTGTACAAGTCTGCCTACGCAGTAGGAAGGCACTTCCTTATGATAGCTATAACTAATAAACTAATAAGGTATTTCACGCAATCTGAGGTAAATCCTAGATAACTTCTGGAATTAAAATTTTTTACCGCCTTTTTCTGGGTGGTATACAATAAAGTTGCATTCTACAAAAAAAGTACCAAACGCTCTTGTCATTGTCTGCGAATGTGTAGCTTTACTTTTCTTCTATCGTTCCACTGGTGGCTTCACTGCATGACGAATAATTGAATGGAGAAATACTTTTTTTTTTCGCTGAGTAAGTTGTCTTGTTAGTATCCGCGGAGAAATGCTGCGAACTGAATCTTGCGCTGCTTTTAAATAAAACGCAAGGTTAACGGACGTTGTATGCGACAACCCAAGCGGCGCAGGCCGACTGCCAACCATCGGCTGTTCAGTGGCTTCTGGTAGGCAGCCGAGTAAATTGACAAAACATGCTCGGCAGCTGAGTAGGCCGTGAGCACATGCCAGGCTGCTCGGCTCAACACTGGCATGAAAGGTCGGGCCAGCCTTCAGCTCTGACGTAAAGCCAGCCGGGCCTCAAAAAGCTTGGCATATGCAGATGGCCCTATGTGGAACCTGCATGCACCACCGGGCTACATTTACCACGGCACCTAAACACTGAACCTAAACACTGCGCTTTGGTGTTATTCATGACTTTGGCGATAAATGAAGTTCATTTAGTGATTGAATATCGGATTTTAAAACCAATAATCTGTTTGCCAGCGTTAATATATCCAGCATCCCTGGCATCCTGCAGTGTGAGCAACATCTAGAAAAGGAATGTGCTTGTTCCTGCTTGGCTAGCTCCACATACGGTTCATTAAATTGCATAACGGCATTTTTCTGCCCACACTGAACTTGGCTAGCTCCACATACTCTTCGTTGAATTACATAAAGGCGTCTTTCTGCCCACACTGAACTTTCACGAAAACATGGCACAATTGTTGGATCACATGTAACTCATCCGAAAGCACTGTTTTAAATAAAAATACACTGGATGCACCGGTTCACGAATACGGATAATTGAGCCTTCCACTGATAATCCTTTTTTTTTTCAGTGCATTTACCCCAGACTCACGCCGTTTTTTTCGTACCTGGGAAACTTCCGCGGCTAATGGCTTTCAAGAGCTTGGAGTGTAAAAAGTACAAAACTATCTAGTAGAGTACTAAAGTGCAAAGAGTACAAAAAGTAGTAAATCATAGAAAACTTACGTTGTCGGCTGGTTTTTATTTTTCGTTATGTTTCTAATTAAGCTGGCCATGCGCTGCAAATAAACCAAAATTCTGTGGCACCCAAATGAAACACCAAGACGCTCGCTACTGAGCAATTCTTCATTCATTCATCCGTCAATGCTTTTGTAGCATGGAGGAAGGGGATAACTGAGGAGAGGCGGTTCCGTCACAATTTTCGAAGCCGGCTCCCCCATGCCCCTCTGCTTGGCAGACGTCTCCGCGCGCCAGCGCATGCGCAGCAGACAATGCAGCAGACGACGCTGCTCCACTTAGCTACGGTGCGTACAACCCAGCTGCGCCGTCGGCCAAACACTCCCAGCAGTCCTTGCGAAAGCACGTGACTTCCGGCCTACATTTCCGGCATGCAGCTCGGATAGTGAGGGCCTCTCCTGAGTTTTCCTTCCTCCATGTTTTGGGCAAAGGTGACCTGAACCTTAAGATGGAAGTGAGGTAAGGTTTAGATGAAGGCTAGGACGTCGGACTCGGAAACGAAGTCAAGCAGGTCACTGATCTTGCGTTAGGCGTCGTCACTGGATGCCGTCTAGTATCCGTATGTCTGAACGTGGAGGGCAGGGCTGCAGAGGACGGGGAGACTCGCTCTGCCGGGGCAAGTCCGGATGTGGTGCCATAAATCGACGTTGCAGTCAGGAGGGCAGTTGAGGCTGTTACTCATTCCACCATTAATGGTTCTGCTTACCCAAGAGAGCAGCTAGCGTGTACGATGCCTCACTCGCTCCATATATAAGCAGGCTGCGACGTTCCCACTCAGTCAAATCCACACCGTTAAGTACCTCCTCTCCCAAAAGTAACTGAGAAATAGGTCTTTCCCTCTCAACCATATAACGGAGCCGTTACGACACCGCTGAAGACGGAAAGGTGTCAAAACCTGAGTACACAGATTCAGAGCTTAGGGGCTGCCGTAAGTGCTTCGCTACGCGGCTTAGAAATAAACCATCGTTGCCCGGTTATCTTTGGCGCTGACTGTACATGCAGCGTGCCCCAGCGCCTGTACCCGCGACTGTCGATATTCATTCGCGCGTTCCACTTAAAGGTATCGCGTCGTGAATGTATTTTGGCTTGCTTACGAGCTAAGGCAATCGAGCACCATGCTCAGGACTAAAAAACCTTTCTCCTGATGGACTATTGTTTTTTTAAGTGTTACAGTTTGTATGGTATATTTCCTTCTTTAAGGAACCCTGCAACTTGCGATAACTCTGAAATTGAGTTCTCTCCAATGATAAAGTTGAGGTGGAAATAAATTGCGTCCATGTGACGTATAGACCAAGAGGGGCCCTCAGTGGTACAAAGAGCATTTGCGCATGCGCTGCTAACACCACTTCTCCCACTGCAACGCAGTTTTCGCAATGCAAGCCAAGCAATCGCATCACATTCTCTCGTTTTCCTGCGTGATGGCACAAGCGTACAAAATCTGTTACAGCTCGCATAGCAAACCCTTTATCGTCACTACAATTCGCGTCAAACGCCTTCTTGCACTCCGATGGACATAACCTAATAAGATAGGACACAATGCAGATATATGTGCTGTTCAACTTTGTGCGACACTTTCCTAGTTCATTTTCAGTGCTCACGAGAACGTATTTAGGGTACGGATAGAAATGTTGGGTGCCAAAAGTTGAACTATTATAATGGCCTAGGACATGCGATCCCGTGTTGTCATAAGCAGAACAGTTTCTCTAATTTATTTCAAACATAGCAGTGAATCTAAAGTGCAGCTTGCATTTGTGAAGCTACGGTATGTCCAGCAGTACCTGTGACCAAAAAGAGCCTTGAAATCAAGCCCGAATAATAGTTATTTCTGGATTATGGGTGAGCATCATTAAGATTTTCCGATGTGCGCTCGACTCAGCACGCGGAAGATCACAGAGCAGAATAACAGCACATGAAAATTCCTGACACTGGAAATTTAATTTGGCGTATTCAAAACACCTTAAGAAATAAGGCCTCTAAAGCTTACGCCGGAGAACATTTAAAGCGTCGTTAAATGATGCATTATTTTCACGCTCATAAATGGTCAAAATTGCATAGAGGGATCACTGGACGGTTGATGTCGAAAGCAGGTAAGTTTTTGAAACCCCCTCAGGCGGCGGAAGAGCTCGTGACGTGAAATATATCTTTGAACAAACCATCATGATATAACAAACTAGAGATGTCTCGAAAGTGTAAAAAGCTAAATCAAGCTAAGCAGCATATATGAACAGGAAAGAGCAATTAAGATAATCGTCCGATCTTAGAAATCTACAGTACGGTGGCCACACGTCTGCAAAGTAACCTGGTTAAGAGCCTATGCAAACAAGACAAAAAATAAACGGTAGAAAAGGCGGGTACTGAAACAGATCCAGCAATATAACCAGGCGGGTATGTCCTTCACAACCACATATTCAGATAATTCTATGTCAATCATTCGGCCTAGTAATGTTCAGCAGTCACTGTAATCATTCACGGGGCACTGAAACGCTGTGGCAAAGTCAGCGTTGTCCCTGACAAGTTCGTTCACTACGGCACTAGCCTCCGAAGCGATGCTGCAACGGTAGTAGGCGAAGCGGTCGTAGAAGAACTGGGCTTCGGACATCCGGTAGAGGCTCCAGGCGTCCTGCATTGTGTACCAGCTAGATCTTGCGTCCGCTGGTGTTACGGCCTCACCACGGGCTGTGCCAGCAGCCCCGAGAATGGCGGCGATTTGCAGCCCCATTTTCAGCTCTACCACACGGTGCATGTTTTCAAGGTACTCGGCGCCTGAGGCTCTCAGCACGCATTCCCTGCATGAAAAGTATTGTCAAAAATAACCTCAAAATAGGAATGAGGGGACTTTTTTAATGCGAAACCATTAGATGGCTCACTTTCAGGGTCTTGTCCGCAAGATACGGCAAAATGTGACGTCACGAGCTGAGGCGTCTCGTCATGAAAATGACGTTACACCTACATACTACTAGTTAGGTAACGGCAAGACTAATTAGTATGGTTAGTGATGACATCATAGGTGTGTCGTCCTGACAGGTAATTTGACAACGACGTAATGTGACGACACACCAGATCATGTGACAATGTTGTAATGTAACGACATACCTAGCCAAGTGACAACTATGCAATGTGAGTTCATACGAGGTTCCCACTCAACCCCCTCGCCACCCCCTAACTCATAAAGGTCTAGATGACATTCCGGCGATGATCCGTAAGGGTGGCTTAGTGGTTGAAGGCGTGCTCCGGCGATTTTTCGATGTTCATCGGTAGAGATTAAATTTTAATTTCTATTCTTTATGGTAGTCTGATAGCTTATGCAAAATTTCGCACCTGAAAGCAGAGTAGTTTTTTCGCAAGCGAATTTTGAAGACAAGCGCTCCTCTACGCGAGCGGCATCCATTCATCGAGCAACTTCTAGAGGCCACCCTGTACTGTGACGTCACTAGCGTGTTGGCGTATCAAGCTAGACGGGCGCGCGCTGGCGTTGGCAGTGCAGGGAAAAACTGAAAATTAATTTTGAGGAAAGTGAATGACGCAGTAACGGACACCCGAACCGCGACGTAAGGGAGGTGTGAAAGAAGAAAGGAAGTAAGAGGTGCTGTAGTGCAGGTCTCCAGAAATATTTAGAGAGAGAGAGAGCACAAGGAATTCGGGGCACGCCCCAGGGTCCCCGCACGACTCCACTGCACTCATGTGTTTTATGTTCCTAAGGTCCATAACACTGGTAGCCCGGCTGGTTGCGATGGTCTGCACGGCCGGGTCCTCCGAGAGCAGCAGGATCTCCCAGCCCTCCCAGGTCTTGAGGTTCTCTAGGCCCCGCGGGGGAGGGTCCGCCGAACAGAGGGAAAGGATGTGGAGGGAAGAGGCGAAGGGTTCTGGGCATAAGGCGCATGCCGGAGAGGGGAAGGAGAGATGATAGTGGGCTAGGGTAAGGGGTGAGGGAAGAGAGTGTGTCTGTAGTCTGCGCCAGAGCGTTGCTTGTTTGTTATCTAGGGAGGGGTGGGGCGGGGGGTAGAGCTGGCGTGAGGCTCTATAGGCCTGCGTCAGCTCGCTGAATGAGTGCATGCGCTCCTTCGTGAATCCCCGATCCGAAGGCCCCTGAGCCCGGTTTAAAGAACCTCGGGCTAAATGGTTGGCGGCCTCGTTTCCGGGATTCCCGGAGTGCGCGGGCACCCATATCAGCTCCACTTGGCGAGGCGGGGGTGCATCGGGCGAGTCCAGTATGCCAAAAGCAGGGACATGAGCTCGGCCTCGAGCAAAATTTAGAATCGCAGTTTTAGAATCACTTAAAATGTACCGGGCATCCGTGCGGGTGATAGCAAGTGCAATGGCGGCTTCCTCTGCAGCTTCTGGGGAGGTGTCTGGAGGGAGAGGTAGTGTGAGGAGGGCGGATAAAGAGGAGTCCACCACAGCTGCTGTCGCTTCATCACCTGTGCAGGAAGCGTCCACCCATACGGCGTCCGGCTCGGGGCCCTACGCTCGATGGAGTGCATTCGCACGGGCTCTGCGGCGCTGCTTATAGTGGGACGGGTGCATATTCCTCGGGAGCGGCCTGATGAGGAGCTTCTGGCGAAGGGGTCGTGGGATGGCAAGGAGGGTTTTGGGTCGTTGGCCGGTATTTTGATTCCGAGGGAGTCCAGGATATACCGACCTGTGGAGGTTTGTGTGAGCCTGATGTATTGGGCCTGTCGGTAGGCCTCCACCAGTTCCCCGATCGTGTTGTGCAGGCCCAGGCCTAGTAATCTGTCTGTGGGTGTGTCGAGGGGAAGATGAAGTGCTACCTTGAATGCCTTGCGAATCAAAGCATCCAAAGCATTTATGTCATGTTTGGATAGTTGTAAGTATGGGGTAGTGTACAGCACACGGCTGAGGACAAAGGCGTGAATAAGGCGACATAGGTCGCGCTCCTTCATGCCTCTGTGATGTCCCGAAACTCTTCGGATCAGATGCGATATCGCGCCTACAACCTGCTTGAGTTTCTTGAGGGTGGTGGTGTTTTTGCCATCGTTCTGGATGTGCAGACCCAATACACGGAAGGTGCCAACCTCAGGTACCGGGTCTCCATTTAGTTCAATGACAATAGGGGAGCGGGGACAGCGGTGGTTCTTAGGACGGATGAGGAGCAGTTCGGATTTCTCTGGGGAGCAAGACAGTCCGATGGTCCGTGCATAATTCTGGGTGAGTGTGGCTGCTTCCTCTAAGGTGTTCTCTACGCCGCCGTCACTGCCGTGGGTGATCCACAGGGTGATATCGTCGGCATAAAAAGTGTGCTTCAGTTGTGGAATAGTTTCCAATTTTCGGGCGAGGGGGATGAGGGTAATGTTAAAGAGAAAGGGGGAAAGGACGGACCTTTGAGGGGTGCCGACACTCTGAAGCGTGTAGCAGGAGGAAGACAAAGGGCCGAGGTTTATCTCTGCTGTGCGGTCAGTGAGGAATGCTTGAATGTAGGCATACTTGCGCACACCCACATTCAATGGGGATAGAGCAGTCATGATCGCCTGATGTTCAATGCGATCAAAAGCTTTGGAGAGATCCAAAGCTAAGACTGCCTTGGTGTGACCTGGAAGGAGCGGGTCGAAAATGTCGTGTGTGAGTCGCAGCATGGCGTCCTGTGTGGAAAGATGGGGCGAAATCCCACCATGGTATGCGGGTAAAGATTGTTGTCCGGCATGTGACTTGTGAGTCTCGCTAACACTACATGCTCGAGGAGCTTCCCGAGGTATGAGGTTAGCGAAATCGGGCGAAGTGGTTTGTTGAGTTTGGGTATGAATATTACCTTCGCGTGGCGCCACGACTGCGGGAGGATACCCTCCCTCCAGCACTGGTTGAAGTATTTCGTAATCTGGATGATCGATCGGTCGTCCAGATTACGGAGCATGGAGTTTGTGATTTGGTCTGCACCAGGTGCGGAGTTGGTGCGGAGAATCAGGAGGGCCGCTATGACTTCCGTCTACATGATGTCGGTGTCGAGTGTGGGATTTGCTTGTCCTGTGTAGTGGGGTAGAGGTGTGGGGGCGCCTGGAGAGGTGTACATTGTTTGAAGTGTGTCCAGGAGGGTGTCGGGATCGTCAATGTGTTCGTGTGTGAGGCGTGTCACGTGGTGTTTTGTCGCTCATTTGGTGTGTGTGGGGTCAATGAGGTATCGGAGGAGTTGCCATGCGCGTTTGCTGGGCAGGGGTCTTGCGATGCTGTCACATATCTGTCCCCAGTTGGATCGGCAGAGCTCCTCAGAGTGTTGTTGAATTTGTGTCTGCAGCGCGGCCAGCCGCTTTTTAAGTGCCTTTTTAAGTTTGCTGCCTTTCCAGCGTTCCAGCAGGCTGTGATAAGCCTCCCAGAGCTGGGCTAGGCGTGTGTCGAGTGTAGGGGTTTCGGTTGTAGTTTCAATGTGTCGAGTGTTGTGGTGAACGTCATGCGTGAGTGATTGCAGCCCCCATACGTCGATGTCGGCGATGTGAGTGTGTGGGAGGGCGGTGCGTACAGCGCGAAAGGCATCCCAGTTAATGAGTTTGTGTGTTGTATTTGCGTGACGGGGTGGTTTGTATGGGACAGTGATTTGTATAATGTAATGATCACTGCCCAGCGTATGTTGTGTTCTGTTCCAGGTAACGCCGTGGATGCCGCGGCTCAGCGTCAGGTCCGGACCAGTGTCCATGCTGACACTGTTGCCGATCCGCGTAGGCGTCTGAAACGTGTTGTGAGCAGTGAGTTGGAGGTTCTGCAGGAGCAGCCAGAGCCTGCGACCTCGATGTGTCGTGGTTGTGTATCCCCAGTCAGTATGCTGACTGTTGAATTCCCCACCGATGAGCAGGGGATGTTTCCCTGCTCGATGATGTAGGTCTCGCAGAAGTGATTCTAGCGAGGCCATCGGCTGAGATGGGGGGTGATATATGTTTGCTATAAATATAGAAGGAAGTGAATGCGTGTGATGTATAAGTTCAGTGATCACGCAGGGCGTCTCACACATGATGTGATGAGTTTTGCAGGTGAGGCTGCGGTGGACGAGTGTGGACGCCCTGGGTGTGTTAGTGGTATCTGAATGTGTAGATGTGTAGCTGGGGAGGGTTGCCCGGTGTGCAGTCTCCTGGAGCAGATGTATGTGGGGCGTAGGTGTAATGGTAGGAAGAAGTAGTTGCAGAGGGGCGCGCTTGGCCCGGAAGCCGCGGCAGTTATAAGTTAAAATTGGGAGATAATTAGTGCTCCCCCCCCGCTATATTGGATAGTAGGGGGATTGAGGAAGGTAGTAAGACGTGTGTCAATTGGTATGTGTTGTTCAGGAAAGGTGGCTTGTGCTTGCGGAGGTAGGATGGGGGTAGTGGAGGGTGAAGCTGGGTGAAGCTGGGTGAAGCGATGGGTAAGATTATTTTCCAAGAGTTCCATCATCTTGGTAAGCATAGCGTCCATACGCTGCTCAAGTTTTTCGGTGAGGGTGGTGGCAAGTTGATTGAATTTGGCCTCGAGGCGGGCGTCTAGCTCTTTGAGTTTGTTGTCAAATTTGGCTTCTAGGGCTACTAATTTAGCGTCTATTTCTCGGGGCACGGGAGGGGGCGTGGCGTCTGAGGTGCGCTGCTTCTTTGCGGGAGGAGTGCTCGAAGTGTCTGTGGATGATGAAGTTGGGTTAATGAAGGGGGTGCGGGTTTAGGTGCCTGATGTGATGTGTACGCCAGAGTGATGGGTCACGGCAACTTCTGATGTGCTGTGGGCTGCACAAATTCTTCATCTGTGACAACGGGCGTGATCTACCATAGGTTTCCTAGCGATAAGAACCTTCGCGACAGTTGGATGAGAGCTGTCCGCCGTTTCAACTGGTCTCCGCGGAATCATTCCCGCTTGTGCTCGGAGCATTTCGCGCCAGATTGCTATGAAGACAGCGTGTATCTCAGAGGGAGCTTTGGACTCGCTAAGGCTTCGTTCAGCCGGCGCTTGAAGGCAGATTCTGTGCCAACGTTATTCAAGTACAACGCCCATCGCAGTGGCCAGCTAAACGAAGCGCGGCTGTCAGCTGCAGACACGAAAGACGCTGGTTCGATCCCGGTCGCGACGCTTGAATTTCTATGGAGGCGAAATTCTAGAGGCCCGTGTACTGTGCGATGTCAGTGGACGTTAAAGAACCCCAGGTGGTCGAATTTTCCGGAGCCCTTCACTACGGCGTCTCTCATAGCCTGAGTCGCTTTGGGACGTTAAACCCCGTAAACCTTAAACCAACCGCACTAAAGGAAACTTTGTACTAAGGTCGACAGTGCCGAACTGCAGTCGTGAGAAAAGAAAACACAGTAATGAAGAACGGGCTCGTTTTACTGCCACAATTTATATGACGAACAGTTTTTTAGTTTCACGGCTCATAAGCAACGGAGGCAATCTTAAGCGATTAAGGCTTACCTGTCACCAAAAAAACGATAATCACGAGTTTCATGTCAAGCATGTACAATGTTGTGGAGTACTGGTCACTGGCCAAGATCAATGAGGATGAAAAGTCTGAAGTTTCGGGAGCACTATGGCTCCCTTGTTTACTTGAATTGTTCACTTTAATTGTTACGATAGTCAACAAGTGAGCCGTAGTGCTCCCGGAACGTCAAAAAAATTCTCATCTTTATTTACCTCGTCCAATGACTAGCACTCCATCACCATGATACCTGACTAGACGGTCTGCTGTCAAACTCTCGACTAAAGCATGTACAATCTACCAGAAGCGATACACCATAGGCGTCTAAATATTAGTTCGCAGCGAAGACGCCTGCCTCCGACGCCACTTACTCTGTGACCATTTTCACGACGCTAACATGCAAGAAATGGAGCAAAACTTCACCTCGAACGTGATGGGAGCCGAAACAAAAAGAGTCTGCTGCATGCAAGAACGCGTTACTGCAGGAGCGATCGCTTCCTTTCCGTATTAGCGTCACCTGTGTGATTGTAGAGCTGTCTTCGTTTCTCGTGACCAGTCCTTCCAGCTGACCAGTTTGAGCCACATCAAGGCGGACATGCGACTCGCAATAACCGCAGCGTCGGCGAGCAGTGGGTCACTGGTACCGGAACTCAGCCACCCGTAGCTCAGCGATGACACGTACAGGCTGGTCTCATTCGCAAAGAACATACAGTCCGCCGTTCTGCTGTCGGGGTTGTCGCGAAACCAGGGCACGCCTCTCCGAACTGTCTCCTTTTTAGCGTCGAACTCGAAGTTCAAAGCCAAGAACAAGTTCCGGGGGAAGCCCTGGGAGGTCAGGTGGGCACGGCTGGCTTTCTGAAGACCAAGTCTCCAGGTAGCATGAGCGATATGTTGGTGACTACGGCCCGGAAGTGGTCTGTGTCGTTTCCGGCTGCCATCAGCCGCCGAAGTGGGTCATAGTCAATGAACCGTCGCCGTGTGGCTTCGAATATCTCGTGCAGCTGGCGGTCTTTAGCCGGAGTCGCGAGTGCCGCCACGTACGTTACGCGCCATAGGTGGTAGCTCCGGCGTGCGTGTTTTTGACAAACGTCCTCGCTACGCATATCAGGTGAACTTAGCGTGTTGCCCTGTGTAATGTAACGCATGGCTTGCAGAGTGAGAAGAAGCATCAGGTACAACGACGCCAAAGGCTGATGGTCTGCGTCTATCAGAAGCCGAACGTCCGCAAAGAGGCCCGCTTTAGCTATGGCAGATATTATTTTCGCACTGTCGACATCTATAAGGAACTCGAGCAATATGTTCTTGAATTGGGACGCTTCAAGATGTCCAAAAGCATCTCTAATCTCCTTCAAAGACACGGATGATCGTTTTGGCGAGGCAGCCGGAAATTTCCGTTCCCACTTCGAGACGTCCTCATTGGTATAATTAGTGCCAAAGTGCGAATTAAGGATGGAGAGAGTGACATCAGAGCCGGAAGCATCGCAGTGATGTTGGTGGTCCCCGACACGAGGTGTACATCTAACGAACATGAGCCACGGTGTTTTGCCTGCTGAACTCAATACATCGAAGATGAATGGCAGGCCGTACCGCTTATTCACCACAAGGCCCAAACGAAGTAAGCTTGCGCCACTTGTTCGCGTGGTGGTGTTGGTGATTTCTAGCACGGCCGTCGCAACATCCCGGACTCGCTGGTGCTCCTGCCATATCTCTTTGATGCACGATGTGTAAAGGGTGTGAAGTGAGACTGCAGCCTGACTGCCGTAGTCCTGGGTGCCCTTGATGTCAGAGGTGACATCCAACTGCAAAAAAATGGCTTGGGTTCAATGTGGCTTGAAGCTAGTTACACGAGCGAAAGCTCTGTTAGAGATGGTCTACACTGTCTGAAATAAAATATCAAGATCAAGGGTCAAGGCTAAAGGTCAAGGTCAGGTACCCAATGGTCAGAGCAATATGATCTCGGGGTCGTACTAATATAGCTCGGGGGATACCACGACGCAGTTAAGTTTCTTTTGACCTTATGATGCATTGAAGGTCAATGTCAATGTGGCGCCCACTGTCTCATATCCAAGGTCAAGCCCAAGGTCAAGGGTAAATGTCAAGGTCCGGTACCTTGTGGTCACGGTCATATGATCACGGGGTCATATACTACCATTGCTTGGGCCATACCACCACGCAATTCGGTTTGACCTTGTGAGGCATTGAAGGTCACTGTCTGATCCGCATCGAAATCGTAAATTGTACCACGAGGAGTAGGACTCTGGCTTTAAAATAGAATAGTGGCATAGAGCTAAGCGCCTCATATATTATCTGTTAAGCAACTTACAAAGTTGCCTTGCAGGAACCCAAATCTCCCGAAACGCGGCCACTCAAGGACATATGTGTAACATCATTCCGTCATTCACTGCAGCAAAGGGCGTCTAGTGGAAATGAAGAACAGAATTGTTGATAGTAATTTTTGTGTGTGTTTTGTAGGTAGCCAGTACTAACGATATGACAAGCACGAGAAATGTTAAACCGAAGATAATGTTATTGTTAACCACATGTCTTAAGTAGAACAAGACGCCGCGTCTCGACACTAGACCGTTTCATGCCACAGCTGTCAAGCAGAGATGCCCCTGTTCATAGCCACTTGTTAGTCCGTTGATAATGCGTTGCGGTTGTGCAGGTTGTGGTTGATTGATATTCTACACGAACTACGCTGGCCAGTATTTCCGGGAAACTATCCGGGGTACTGCATGTCAAATATATAAACCTCCGCGTTCAATTGCTAGGAAATGAAAATATTGGTTGGTTGGTTTGTGGGCTTTAAACGTCCCAAACCGACTCAGGATATCAGAGACGCCGCAATGAAGGTCTGCGGAAATTTCGACCACCTGGGGTTCTTTAACGTGCTCTGTCATTGCACCTACGCGGTTAGAAAAGTAGGCGCTAGTTACTATTGGTCAAATGAGGTCATGTGACCGTAGTGCGTTGTGACCAGAAACATACAACTGTTATATACTTTCCTCTTGAGGGATAATCGTAAACTGCCGTTCATTATCTGAAAATACCTCCGCACTGCACTCGATCCGATACCCATTCTTATTCTCCTGGTTATTTCATCTCCGTTTTCTGGACCTGCGGTCACTACTTGCCCTATGTAGTAAATATATTCCCTCACCACTGCCAACGATTCTCTGCGTGTGTTATATAAGTTGGGTTCTCTTCCGACACTGTTGAACATCAGTTTTCTTGATATTCCCACAAGACGCTTGTTAGATCCCGGCCGCGGCGATCGAATTTCAATGGAGGCGAAATTCTAGAGGCCCGTGTACTGTGCGATGTCAGTGCACCTTAAAGAACCATGTGCGGTCGAAATATCCGGAGCCCTTCACTACGGCGTCCATCATAGCCTGAGTAGCTTTGGGACGGTAAACCCGCATTAACCAAACCAAACAAAGCCACTTTTCTTTATATTAAATTTTGGACCTAATGTTCTGCTTTGCGTGTTTGGGTCTTTGATCATAGTTTGCACTTTGTCCCTTCCGGTACCTAAAAAGGAAATATCAGCGAATCATCGATTTACAAGTTAATCTCCATTTAATTTTATTGCCTACTCTTTCCAATCCAGATCATGAATACTTCGTGTAAACTCATGGTGAAGAGTACCGGAGAGTTCGTGTCTCCCTGCCTGACATCCTTCTTGATTAAGATCTGATTTCTTTTTCAGAGAAGAGCTATGGTGTCTGTGCAGCGCTGGATATATTTTTCAGTACATTTACGCATGCCTCTTTTATGCCACCCCCCCCCCCCTATCCTGCATGATAGCTGTAATTTAGACTGAGTCAACTGCTTTCTAGTAATCAGTGAGAGCTAGATATAGTGACTGGTTATATTCTGCGCATCTCTCTGTGATCTATTTGGTAATGTGAATATGGGGTCTTGTGGGGTAGCCTTTGAGACTGGAAGCATGGTTCTTTGGTTGTACCGTTCGCGATTACGTCAGTAGATACCTTGTAGGCAACGAAGAGTCCGAAATAGTCGATTGTGTAATAAAGGCAGTTCCGGGGCCTTCAGGGTTTTAGAAATATAAGAAAATTGATATAATTGCATTCAGCAGGTAAACAAGATTGTATACTTTGCTACTGCGACCATTAAATAAAAGTTACAGCTCATTTTCGCCATCGTGCTCTTCGTAGAAAATCTCGAGGTGTAAAATTGTTGGAAATTTTCCTACCCGTACTAAGCAAGCAAACTTTAATTATTGAGCATACACCTCGTAGTTATGCGAAACGGTACGGCTTTTTGAATGGTCAACAATTTCTCGGCAAATTTTTGAGTAACAGGGATTTTGTTTTTTTCTTGTGGGTTTACATCAGGGACATGGTTACGGCTCTCAAAATCCGAGAAGCTAAAGTTCTAGAGTGCCGACCAGTTGCTGAATTTGATATCGCTCACACCGGGCGGCTCTCCACAAGGCTTTCTTGTGCGACCACGTGAGCAGTGGAATATATTTGTGGCGTCAAAATTCTCCAAAAAGGAGCGCATACATGAGGTATGCAAATTGTTTGCAAATCAATAGCAGTTAGAATTATTGGCTGCACACTGGATTCAAAGCCATGTTTGTGTGCGATGTGAGTGTACGTTAAAGAGCCCCTTGTGGTCGATATTTCCGGAGCCCTCCACTACGGTGTTTCTCATAGCCTTAGTCGCTTTGGGACGTTAAACCGCATAAACCATACCAAACCAAAGCCATATTTGAAAATTGCCGCACCATAGCTGCCGCTGCGGTAGCTCAGTGGTTAGAGTGCTCGGCTACTCAGCCGGAGTACCCGGGTTCGAACCAGACCGTGGAGGCCGCGTTTTGATGGAGGCGAAACGCAAAAGACGCCCGTGTGCTGTGCGATGTCAGTGAATGGTAAAGGTCTCCAGGTGGTCGAGATAATTCCGGAGCCCTCCACTATGACACCTCTATCATATTTTTTCTTTCACTCTCGTCTTTGTCCCTTCATTACGGCGCGGTTCGAATGTCCACCGAGATATGTCAGACAGTTACTGCGCCATTTCCTTTCCTGAAAAACAAATTTTTCACCATAAATCCGAAACAGTTTGTGCTATCTTCGCTTCCGATACTTGCCAAAAGAAAAACTTTTGCAATTAGAACACCACAGCAGCCACTTCCAAATGCCTGTGGAAGGGCAGAAAATTGCAGCATATTTCTTAAGCAGGCATTACTCCTGGAAGCAACGCAGTAAGCCAGCAGGATACGACTGCAAAACAGAAAACCTGCCGTGCCTAGTGCTTCCGGCATCCCATTTTTCTGGTTTGGTTTATGGTTTATGGGGGTCTAACGGCCCAGAGCGATTAAGGCTATGAAGGATGCCGTAGTCAAGGGCTCCAGACATTTCGACCAACTGGGGTTCTTTAACGTGCTATGACATCGCACAGTACACGGGCCTCTAGAATTGCGCCTCCACCGAAACTGGACTGCCACGGCTGGGATCGAACCCGCGTTTTTCGGGTCAGCAGCAGAGCACCATAAGCACTGAGCCATTTTCTCTTTTCGTGCTGCGCTTTTTTTTTCCTTTTCCTAGTGCACCCTCGCGAAAACTAGAAGTGTAGTCACCATGCGCAAGCGGCTCACCAGCAAGTCGCGTGCCACGTCACGCTGGACGAATCCTGCCTCGAGGGCGTTCTTGCAGATGTACGCGAAGAAATCTGTGCACGGCTGCTGGTTGGCGTCGATGGCGGCGAACAGCGTGGCTGCCTCGCTGGGGCAGCAGAACTTCGTCCCAGTGGCACTCGTGTTAACCCTATTGGCAGCCCAGTGAACAGCGAGCCAGGCCAGCGCGGTGGTGGCGGTGGCCACAGCGGCCCCACATGCGCCGCTCAGGCAGACGCTTACCGATCGTAACTCCTTAATTCGCAAGATGGAAGTCCGAGTCGCGGGGCGACCGGTGGCAGTTGGCGAAAGTAGGTCTTCTCTCGTCGGCCGAACTTGTTGTTGTTGTTGTTGTAGCCCTCCTGTGGAAGTGTTGTCTGCTATACGGCTCGTGCTCCCGCGGCAGCTGCGCTTCTGTAATTTTGAAGGTCGGCTAAGAAAAAAAATCAGCTTCTCTTAGCCCTCTTATTTTTCGCACGAAAGAAAGAACGACCGATTTAATTCACAGTTTTTACAGCACTTTTAGATAACTTCCGCTAAACTTGCGCTCTTTGAATGGAACCTTCGGGCGTCCATATTAGTACAGTGTTTTGAAACCCGAAATTTCCTTCCAGATTCTCCTAATCTCCAAGGGATCTGTGTAGACCAGATTGTGCTAGCAGTGAAAAATTTGACTTCTGTAGTAACGGCCGACATCTTTTACGTTTACTTGAGGAGTCTCACAAGTGCTTTTCATTGTTGTCCTGACTTCAGGCATATGAGATTTGCTGTGCCTCGGCGGATTTTGTCTTTCGAGTGGGTGCTTTCATAACGTGTGTTGGGGGTTGTGGTCACAATGCAGCTAACGATGTCACTAGTTCGTCCACTGTGAAGGAGGAGAAAGAAAACATTTCTCTCTTCCGTGCCTGAAGACATCTCGGCTCTTTGATATAACCAGTTTCTGAACTTGCTATAGGAAGAAATGAATGAACATATATTGAGAGGCTAGAAGATGTTGGTGGAGCAAAGTAAACGTAGTCTTCAGTACAAGACCCTAGTGACTCTGGCCGAGGCCGTGGAGATGGAGGGGTGGCGCTGGCCAGCGTCACCTCCAACTGCTCCAGAGCCACGTTGGGCTGCTTAAGTGGTTGGGTTTAGCTGTGCATGTCCTTGTAATATGTGTGAACGCATTAATACCACCACACCAGGGACATGTATCTGCGTATTCAATCAAATCAAATCAAATCGTCTTTATTTTCTCTCTCAAGGAGAAAAGGGGTGTGTCGGGTAAAAGCCGCATAACTGCGGCTTGACAAAGCCCGGCCCCCTGTAATGTTGGGCGAATGCGATTTAGGCGGTGGAGATTGGGGAAAGTCAGTCTTTGGATACGTCTTGGGTGTTAGGAGTCCGCGGGGGAAAGTTGCTTATGTGGCGGGGTGTAGAGTCGCTTATTTAGGCGAACGGTCTCTAGGCGGGTAACAAAATGGGTTGAAATGTGGTAGAAGATGTTGTTGTGCGCCGTTCGGTAGTTATATTCTTGAGCTAGGGCGTCGGCCCTAATACTGCCTCAGACAAGTGCATGTCCTGGGGCCCAGGTGATTACGTGATCATGATGGAGATGGCTGCTCAGATTGCGGAGAGTTGCGCGCGGGACACGACCACTACAGTTGGTTCCGCAGGCGGCTTGGCGGTCTAAAAATGTTGCAAATGTGGTGTTGGATATTGCTAATTTTGATCGTGATGGCTATAGCGATTGCTTCTGCGGCCGCCGGGTCCGAGGCTGTGAAGGACGCTTCAGGATAGGGGGGTTGGTTGGGCATACGAAACTGTAGCTCACCAGAAACGGTAGCGTACCAGCTGACGCATCAACTTAAAAAAATGATTGATTGATTGATTGATTGATTGATTGATTGATTGATTGATTGATTGATTGATTGATTGATTGATTGATTGATTGATTGATTGATTGATTGATTGATTGATTGATTGATTGATTGATTGATTGATTGATTGATTGATTGATTGATTGATTGATTGATTGATTGATTGATTGATTGATTGATTGATTGATTGATTGATTGATTGATTGATTGATTAGTGTTTAACGTCCCAAAGCGACTCAGGCTATGAGGGACGCCGTAGTGAAGGGCTCCGGGAATTTCGACCACCTGGGGTTCTTTAAAGTGCACAGACATCGCGCAGTACACGGGCCTCTAGAATTTTTCCTCCAAAGAAATTCAGCCGCCGCGGCCGGGATCGAACCCGCGTCTTTCGGGCAAGCAGCCGAGCGTCGTAACCACTGAGCCACCGCCGCGGGTCGACTTAAGAAATGTGGCAGAGAAAGGCAACGCCCGAATTGTGTTCGTTGCGCCATATAAACTTGGCAAACTGTGCAAAGTTGTTAATGACGTCTCCAAAAAGAATATTCTTAGTGGTATAATTCTTCTAAACTATATGACGGAAACTAACAGCCAGTTAAATAAAGGGGAAAAGGCAGGTATTTTTTATTTTGTAGTTTTAATCAAATGGGAGATTAATAAAATAAAAAACAACAACGACATACCGCCGGTGAGATCCGAACTCACGACCTCCGAATTTAGCGTACGGTGCTTTATCAACTGCCACAGTGACGGCTGTCCACTCTGCTGGTTTCGGGGGTATTTATGTGTTTATGCGTGCCTTGAGAGTGTTACCCAGCGTCGCCCTCATCCCCAGCGGCGGACGTGGTACGTCCTTTAATACCACGAGCGCCACGTAGGAACGCGGTCGAACGCAAAACTCGGAGGTCATGGGTTCAGATCTCACCGGCGGCATGTGGTTGTTTTTTTCTTCTGTTTTTATTAATCTCCCATTTGATGAAAAACTACAAATTAAAAAAAAAGACATTCCCTGTTGGCCTCCGTCATGTGTGCCATAACAAGCACCTCTTTTCTCTCGTATGCTTCCAAACCCAGTCAGACAGAAAGAAAGCTCCATTACACTTGGCTAGCTTGGTTAGACGCTTGAAATGCCTCGCAGGCGTTTCAGGCACGCTTTTAACCGCGCTCTCATTCATGTCAAAACTGCATGCGAGAGCGAAGTCGTCTCCTTAAGCGAACGTCGAGTAAGGTGCGACTCCCTACGGGCTGTCTCATGCCACGTAAGGGGAGGCAGGGTTCGCCCCCTCTGCATTGCTTGACAATAAATGTTTCAACCACCACCACCAGGTGCATAATCACATGACCACATGTGGCGAAGCGGTGGTCGGCGCGCAGCGGTCAGAGCAGCGGGGAATCATGTGGTCTGATGTCATAGCCACACCTCCGGCGCTCCTCCTGCTGAAGGTCAAACTGCAGCACCCGATGACCTTGGCGAAACATGGCGTAGCCCCAATAAGATTTGAAACGCCTCGTACACCCGGTTAACAATATCGCACGAACAGCAACCCACTGGCTTGTCAGCGCCTTATCAAGGCACAGAGCGGTGAAACAAGCAGGAATTAACGCATAAGTTTCAGACACGTCGATTCTCCCTGACAAGGCGCTGTCAAGCCAGACGGTCGTTGGTCGCGCGATACTGTTAACAAATTGGTCGTGTGTACCTTGCAGGACTAATATGTGGTCTGCAGACTTCCATTTCAGTGCGAAAAATTCTACATCGGCCGAACCGGCCGCTGAGTCTATTTTCGGATAATGGCGCACAGATTGGCTATTGAAGACCTGTCTGGATCAGGGCACTTGGCGGCACATTGCAAACGACGCCTGTTCTTCCGAGAATACAGTCAGTTGATGTTTAGGATTAAAATGAAAAAAAAGTAATGCAGTTTGCGGTGCTTTTTCTCTCCCAGTTCTTGCGGTTACGCGCTTGTTACTGCTCCCTATTTCTCATTAATTCTTTTATGCGAAGCATATTGCTAGAGCTACCACTCACGCCGTCGCCGTGGGACCCCCACGTGACACCGTGACGTCACACCACGTGACACCGTGACGTCACACCACGTGACATCGGATGAGAGAGCCGGCCTCCACCTCGCGCCGTCGCCGTGGGACCCCTAGCCGTCACGCCACGTGACACCGTGACGTCACACCACGTGACATCGGATGAGAGAGCCGGCCTCCACCTCGCGCCGTCGCCGTGGGACCCCTAGCCGTCACACCCGCGCATTCCCGCGCATTTCGAACGCGCGTTCACACTCGGTGTAGGTGAAACGCTCGCTCCACCGGGCAGGCAGACGCGGCTTCCGTGGCAATCCAGGCGCTCACCCAACGCGCGTCTCGGGGTTAGTCGGCGTTCCACTGTAGCCATGCCGTTGTCTTCCCCCACGACGAAGGCTTCTAGTGGTTGTATTAAAATGGCCAAGTATTCAACCAAGGAAAGCCATGTCTTACCAAGCCTAACCACTAATATGCTTCGCATTCCCCAGGCTTAGCCAAGCTGAGCCTCAGCAATTTTTTAATTACGATTTGACACCTTTTGACGGACGGGCTCACAAGACGGACTATAAACCAGAATATGACCGAGAGGAAAGTCTGCACGATTATTAGTTTTCATCACGGCGCTAGGCTGTTGGCCCAAAACACGCGGGCTCGATCTCAGTAGCGTCGGTCGCGTTTCGATAGAGGCGAAATGTTAGAGGCGCGTGTACTGTGTGATGTCAGTGCACTTAAAACAACCACATGTGGGCGAAATCATCGGAGCCCGGAGCCCTGCATTACGGCGTCCCTCATAGCCTGAGTCAGCTTGAGGCGTCAAACCTCAGAAAAACACAACATCAGTCTTTATCACATTTTGCAGAATGCTACCCGCAGCAGCAGCATGAGTAATAGACAAAATCACAACGTATACTGCGCTGAAACTGCGTTTATCTCACAGACACTGCTGCACAATCCCGATAAAAAGAAATGCCGCGCAGCCCAACTTGCTTCACTTATAGAATTTCTATTCAACGCGCTTGCGCTTGAATAGTAAACAAAAAACTTCACAGGGTCGTCCATGATTCTATCATAAACCCCGCTATCGTCTTTTTGTTACCAGTCAGGTGAGAGCGCAGTGCAAAGAAGCCAAAAAAAATTCAAAGGGCACTTTGTTGACCTAAAGTGCTGTGAGGCAAAAGCCTTTAGCGCGGTGTTGCGGCTTGTGTCACTGATGTGTGGTCAATATGTTAATTAAGTACACAATTTTTTTTAAATCGTAAATGCTGGAGACACAGGAGGGCGTTTGGGGATGCATCCGTCTGATTCTACGCCTTTCTGCAAACATTCTCCAGAGTCCAAGACAAGGATAACTACATATGCCACCCCGCCGCGGTGGCGCAGTATCTACGGCGCTCGATTGCTGGCCCACAAGACGCGGGTTCGATCCCGGCCGCGGCGGCTGAATTTAGATGGAGGCGAACTTCTAGGGGCCCGTGTACTGTGCGATGTCAGTGCACGTCAAAGAACCCCAGGTGGTCGAAATTTCCGGAGCCCTTCACTACGGTGTAGAAAGAGAAGTTTATTTTGATCTATGAAAACAAGAAAAACTTCTGAACTCAATAGTTTTAACATTGGAGCGCATGCGCCGTGCCGCAGCACTGAGCACGTCAGTAGGGCAGTAATGAGGCCGACACTCGGCCGCCGCGCAGGGCGATTAAGTACGTCGACCACTTGTGCAGAAACTCAGCCTCGCTCATTCACAGTGCGTCCACGCATGCTTGCTCAAAGAGGCGCGTGCGGAGGCGCTGCAACATCGGAAACATCGCTCTTTGCGGACGGCCATTTAAGGAAGCCACTCCGCGGTGCCGCCACAAAACGAACATGCCGACACACAAGAGCATATTTGCAAACAGTTCGCGTGAACTAGTGCGCGCTTCCAGGCGGGTTACAAACATCCATGACACTAGTATCCAAAAGGTGCGCGCCATTGCACAGTCGAACAGTTTCCGGTCCGTTCACTCGGTGTCCCTCACCCTGAGTCGCTTTGGGACGTTAAACCCCAATAAACCGAACAAAACCTACAAATTTGCTTTTATCTTCCCTGTGCGCGTGACGTCGTTTCGCTTGGCTTTCCAACCGCAGGATATTAGATAGCTACGATATTAGTAAATGCTGACTACTGGGCTATTATATTTTGATGTCGAGCGCACTGTCAGCGTACTGTAAAATACGAAAAGAAAGGGAACGAGAGATAAAGCTATAAGTGGAGCGTTTTGTATTGAAGTTAGGCTCAAAACTCATGGTATCTGCTCGATAGCATAGAAGGCTGCCTGTTTGATAAGCCAGATCCGCACACTTCGTACATCGCGTGCTTCTTACGCCGAGTTTAATGCCTCGTGTTGAATATTAACGTTGATAGATAATTGTGCATTCATATCTTTGTTTAGTGTTTCAAATGCAGAAGATTTCTGGATTTATATGCGGAGCTTCATCATGCTCCTTGGGGTGTCATAGTCAGCATGATATTTGGTATTCAGTGCCTGCCACTGGCTCCGATTCTGTGACGTGGCCGATGCCCCAAAAACGTGAAGAAGCGTCAGAAACAAGCTCAAGCTTTGAAAAAAAACTTAGACGCATTTCGCCTGTGCTTCTTGACGTTCACAGTGAGCTTGTGCGCTTTGCTTTCTACTACCAGTGTAGTCGGCTTTTAGGCCTACGTTTTGGCGGCTTCGTTTGCATCAGTGGTGAGCGAACAGAGCTGCAGAGCCTCTACCGTCGAACGTTATTAACCGTTCTATCGTCATGACATCCAAAGACCTCGAGACACTACGCGGCCACCTCTGCCGTTTGGACCCAAGCGAGCAGCAACTTTACCAAGCGCTCTATCTACCGCGACAGGCGAGCTCAAGCGGCAGAGTGCCCTCAGGTGTGGCTTGGAGCGAGGCATACAATTCCCTTCTCGGAGGCGTTGCGATGGAAGAGCGTTTACTTCGCATGGCCCGACTTTACGTTTGGCTGATGCCATGCAACCAACTAGGCCCGTGGAAGGTGTATCGCCTGAATCACAACGCGTCCCTGTTCTTCGACTGCCCAACACTGCTCGATCACGTCGCAGCCGCGCTGCGCCTTCCTCACTATGACGTGACAATGTCGGGCAACTGTCTGCACGGTGTGTTCTATGCGTGCCTGCTCACCGCCGACGAAGAGACTGGGCAATCCGAACACAAGGTGGTGTGCGTCGCCCTTTGGTCCGGACTGCCGTTGCTGGCGGTCCGAGTTGAAGGAGCCAGCATTGGACACCGCTTTACGGCCGCTCTGACAGCGGCGCTGTACGGCGACACCTTCTCTCCATTGTGCGAGAACCAGGATAACCTGAACAGCGCGTTCTCCGCGGGACGCAATATTTTAGACCAGCTTCCTAGCTTTCAAAGCGGACACCAGCCGTAAGGTGCAGCTTTACGGAAAGCGCCGGCTCGTCAAGGTCAGTTTCCTGCCGATGAAGTTGGCCTAAACTGCGGTAAGCACTTCTTTTTTTTTCCTTGTGATAAATATTGCTTCTTTGGGTGGTCACTATATCCTAAGTGCAAATACATCGCTTCTTTAATACACTTCGTTTCGTGGGTTCCTTTGGTTTAGTTTCAGTTCGAGGGAATGTTGCGTACTTTTCATTCGATGTCAATGAGATAATGCAATTACTCTGAGGCTCTCGGGATGCGTGAGGACTAAGAATTCAAGACCACATTTAACGCTTGGAAAGACGAGGGTGTTACATTAAAATGGAGGTAGAGCGCAGATTACGTGTTCACAGATAAATTCGCCAATTAATGAAGTAAAGCAGAGATCACGCGGCTGTAATTTCATTTAGCTGCGGGCTAAGGATTCTTAAATTTAGTAATGGGATAGTTAGTGTGCGGGTGCATTGACAGGATGCAGGCCAATATCTTGAGCATATTTCGCTTCTCAGCACATGAACTGTGACGAAGCGAGGAGCTTTTATTAATGCGTTTATTTCGCTGAAATTTTCTACAGAGTATAAAGACCCTATTTTCAAACACTGCCCACCTAAAAGTACTAGCCCTCGACCCTACAATGACTCTAGGAACTGTCAAAAGGGTGTTATCCATTTCAGAATTGTCCTTGACATTGCTTCGGGTAATAAAGCGTTCAGAGTGACGATGTGCTCCTTGAAGGAACCTGGTATGGATATTGTGCATAGTAAAAACATATTTTATAACCCGGAAAAAAACACCAACAATATACCAGCCTTAAAGGCCCCGTTGGCCAGAAAATGTGGCGTCGGCGTTGTGAGCGAAAAATAATGTGAGCATGGCTTAGACAGGTGGTGTCCAGGGAGCAACCTGGGAGACAGGTGGCACACCCAGGTCACGTGACCGTGGGTAATCATTGCAACCTGCCCATTGGATAGTGAGAAAACTGTACACCCTGGCAGGTGTCAATTAGATTGATGATTGGTCACTCCGGAAGAGGAACCTGGGCCCGCACAAGGGCCACTGCCGGGTGCGCCTGCCATCGCAGGGCAGTGGCGCATCACTTAACCGCTGCACCAATGCGCCAGGAGGGGTGAGAGGACTCCCCATGCATCTATCAATGTATAGTACAGAATGAAGTTCGGCGTATATCGGAATTAACTAGTTACGCTATTGCGTCATAATGCCCTTTGGGATTTTGTGGCGAGAGCTACTCCGCGGCACGGCGACGGGCGAGGCGTCGCGCCGGACGGGCGATGGCGTTCCTTCGTAAAATTGAAAATTGGTTTTCGGGGAAAGGGAATACGCATTTACTACCTCACATATCTCTATGAACGCCCTAACCGCGCCATGGAGGAAGGGATAAACAGTGGGATCAAAGAAATGGTTTATAGTTTATGAGGGTTTAACGTCCCAAAGCGACTCAGGCTATCAGGGTAGCCGTAGTGAAGGGCTCCGGAAGTTTCGAACACTTGGGGTTCTTTAACGTGCACTGACACCGCACAGTACACGGGCCTCTAGAACTTAACCTCAATCAAAATTCTAGTCGCCTGCCTCGTAAGTTGTGCGCATGCGCTTGGTGTCGTCAGAGATGCGCCGGGTATATAAATCACAATGATATGAAGCCTGTGGTAGAAAGGGACAGCTCGGAGGAAGCTGGGGCTCGTCGTAGGAACGAACGCAAGAGGAGGACACCGGGGAAAAGCGTCTCCACAAGCGACGTAAGGACGACGCGGCTAGACGGGCCCGCTTAGCCGACGAATGTGCATCCACGACGATGAGTCGAGTTCTGCGTCTCTGAAAGAAGCTAGACTCTCGCTACTCTACCAGTTTTAACCAAAGCTAATCACAGCCAATTTTTTTCGAAAGCGCTAAAACACAAAGAAGGAACAGACAGGGACGAGACCAAGACGAGCGCTTTGCTGGTGTTATTTTAGCGCGTTCGAATAATGTCAAACGTGCACCAACTACCCGATCCGCCACTCGTCATAACCTTAAGGCGGAACTTAAGCGCTGCCTCCCAGTTTTTAATGGATTTAATTAAGCCACACCTAGACTTTGTATTTGTTTTTAGGTACGCGCTATGCCTACCTGCCCTCATTTGTATTTTAGCCACTTGTTTCAACGTTTTTGATGGTTTGGGGAAAAAAACAACTGCTCTGTCGAAGTGTCTGTATCTAAGGTGCAGCCAGCGGAAACGGGAGAATGCTCTGCGTAATCACATTTTGTGCCAATTGCACTTAATAGTGAATGAACTGCACCCCTTCCCGAATGCGCAATGATCCGACTCCCCTTTGTGAAGCAGGTTTGCTCAACAAAATATAAATCATGACCCATAGCTTCGCATGATGTCCCTCAGCCACTTCCTCACTCGTAAAGAAAGGGCTGAGGCTGTTATTTGATTGGTCGGGGTCCTCGACATCCTTACCCAGCCAAGGATGGCCGCTGAGGCTACCTGACCTTTTTAAAGCTTTTACCTTTAGCCATTCTTAAATCTCCTTTTCTGTATTATTAGTAGATAGGTAAATTTTTAGGCCCTTTACACCACTCATCACCTTTTCACATTTTTATTAAATCGCACAGAAATTATTATACCTTGTGTTTGGCGCATGATGGCCTTAGCTGCCTATGTGCCATTAAACCCAACACAGCACAAAACACCCCTCTTTGTGCGCATGTGATGAGCGAGTGGTTGTGCGCTCATGCACGCGTTCAGGCTAAGGAGCGATCTGCGGAAGCGGGAAGGAATCGCTGCTCCTGCCTTCACAGATAGGCGCTCTAAAGGAGGCCTGACAAGGGAATCTTTTTAATAAGCCATGTTTTGAAATTGAGCGATGCAAGGTGGGCCGCTGTTAAGGCAGGCTTACTTAGATATGCAGCGTTCTGAAACGTGGCCCTAAGGAAAGCCTGCCATGACTATAAAAGTGTCTTCACGCGGTGATATCACTGGTGCCCCGCGATGTCTCTGATTATGCGCAACCTTGCTGGCGCATTTGTTTCGCCCCAGTCATTGCTTGCTTGAGGACATAAAATTTGCGCAAGTGCCGAATGTTTTGCTACCAAGCCATGAAGCAATGCCCCCCCCCCCCCCCGGAAAAAAAATTTAGGAACGATAAACGTAACTGATGCATCATAATGTGAAAACATGTGCTTAGTTGCCCGAGCGTTCCTTGTTGGATGCGACCCTGCTGTGGTATTCCAAATCTCCCGTTGTTTCGTCATTTTCACGTGACATTAAGCTTCATTACGCCTTTTTTTGCATTTTGCGTTTGGTTTGGTTTATGGGTTACAATGTCCTGAAGCGAGTCAGGCTAAGAGGGACACCGTAGTGGAGGGCTCCGGATAATTTCGACCACACGGGGGGTCTTTAAAGGGCAACTGCATAGGTTTTAGAAATTCACGAGTTGAAAGGGGTCCAATGTGTGAAACTGGCAGGTAATGCATGTGAACTTCTTTCGGGCTAGCATTTGAAATGGTGACGTAATCACCGATTAAAATCGCGAAGACCATCAAGCTTCTTTGCAGCGCACAGCTCCAAGATGGGTGCGCGTCATGACGTCATCGAAGGTACCAGTACATTTCCAACGCTTAAACTGTTGCTTTCGAGGAAAAAAAAAACAACGCCGCTGTTGCGCTCGACTCCTTCCGCTAAAACGCCGAAGCATCGGGACGGCTCCTTGGGGCTTTTGCTACTATGTGTTAAAGACGGGAAGCGCCAGCCTACAAGGAATCTACAGACATCTGGAAACTGTCAATAGACACGACTTCGGAGAGGCGTCGGCGTGGCGGCCCCGGCACCCCGAAAGCAGGGGGCGGCGTCAACAAGGGGACCCCCTGGCGGTTTATGGGGGGACATCCGCTGCGCGGGAACGGTCTTCGGCTCAACTCCCATTAGCGGTGCCAAACCCAAACGAAACGCAACGGCCTGGCGTGTCGGCGGCTGTTCTGTGTTGTTTGTGGCCAGCGCGGGTGCTGGCGTGCTCGCGCTTCGGTAACGGCTTCTGGTCTTCATGGAACCTTTCGGCGCAAGAGCGACGCCGGCCCTCCGTCGCCGCGGCTCGCTGTGAAGTGCAGGTGTCAGACTCGTGTTTCGGCTGACGAATGGCTCGAACTTGGAACGTCCTTGTGGGCGGAACACTACAAATGGACACGTGACCCAATTCGCAGTGATTGGACGCATTTTTGATAAACCAAATTTCCCAACTAGGGACCTGGGGACAGGACACCCTATTTAAGCCACTGTTCGGCATGGAAAAAGGGCTTTTTTTTCTTCAAGCTTGTAACCTTGTCTACCTACTTTCCTTCTTGTCTCACCTTTAATCATGTATTAAACCTTTGTATTTTACCTGTTACCTTGTCTGGGATGTTCGTTCTAAGTGCCGGCAGTCTGAGGGAAATTATGGTAGGGAACACAACTGCCGCCGATGGCGAAGTCCTCCAAGCGTTGTTTGTTAGCATCCAACTAGGCACAGCAGGGTGTGGTTGGCGGGAGCGGAAGTTTGAAACCTTACCTTCCGTGACATCACACCGAGCTTCTTCGCACTCCTCCAACGCTGTGAGGAGAAGCCCACATAACTATTTTAAATGCCAGCGCGAAAACACTTGCAAGCTTTACCTGCAGCCTATATAGATTTGAATCTTTGAGTAGTACGGAATTGTTAAAAAAGTGCTGCAGTTGCCCTTTAACGTGTGCTGACATCGCATAGCATACGGGCCTCTAGCATTCCGCCTCGGGCCGCCGCGGTGGCTAAGTGGTTATGGTGCTCGGTTGCTGACCCGAAAAGACGCGGGTTCGACCCCGGCCGCGGAGGTCGAATTTCGATGGAGGTGAAATTCTAGAGGCCCGTGTACAGTGCGATGTCAGTGCACGTTAAGGAACCCCAGGTGGTCGAAATTTCCGGAGCCCCTCACTGCGGCGTCTCTCATAGCCTGAGTCGCTTTGGGACGTTAAACCCCATAAACCAAACCAAACCAATTTCGCCTCTATCCAAATGCGACCGTAGCAGCCGGGATCGAACCCGTGTCCAGCAGCCGAGTACCGTAACCACTGAGCCACCGTGGCGGCTCCTTTGCATTTGGAAGAGGATGAAAGTTGATTAAGACGAAGACATTCAAAGCATAGCGTAGGAGATTGGCAGTTACACACCTGATGGTAGGCCACGGCTAAGGCGTTGTCACGGGTTCGGCGACTAGTTGACATCATCACCGAGTCCGGACAATGAGGGGGTGGCCGTTTGATGCCCGGCGTAGCCGGTAAGCAAACGTAGTGACTGAGACAGAGGCGTGTTAAGAGGTAACAACAACAAAACAAAGTTTATAGCTTCGATTGAACAATGCGGCAGCTTTCACAGACACGTAATTTACAGTCTACAAAACAATTGCGGAGAGTACATAACAATAAACACACTGAATTAAGTTATACATTGAATATTTCTACACAGGTCAGAACACAAGTGAGAGGCCAATAAGATACAGTCGATTGAAAGTCAGAAGGTGAACAAACATACAGTCAACCGGGAAGCGCGGCTGCAGTCCATCCCAAACACGCAGTCAGTGCGGCCCCCGAAGGCGACGTCCGTCCAGGGCAGCTTGCGTTTTCGAGGATGCGGTGCGGCGGCTCGGAGACCCGGGAGTTCGCGGCGGCAGCGTTTCCACCGACGAGCGGACTCAAGTTCGTTTCCATACGGCCCCCTTTTAAAGCCCTCGGGCGCTAGCGAGCGAGCACTCGCGGCGCCACAGCGTCGGCGTCGAAAAAAACAAAACACCAAAAAGCGCAACGAGAGCACGTAGGCACCTACACTTTGACTCTGCGTGGCCGCCATCTTGGAGGAGGAAAAAATTAACGCACAACTAAAAAGAAGCCCCAGGCTTCGACTCTCGATTCGGTGATCTTGGAAACGCAACAAAGTAAAACACAACCAAAAAGCCAGTCACGTAGGCCGCAACTTCTTTCCCGCTAATGGTCAGCTCTAGACCGGCAGTATCGGGGACGAGTTTGAGCCGCCTCCGCTTTCGCAACGCGAGGGATTGTCTACACAACTGAAAAAAAGCGTGCATGCATTCTTGCTCTTCCCGAGACATATACAAAGAAACGCGGACGCATCAGTTATATACAAACAAAAGTAATTTACAGGCTGCCGCCACTTCTGTGACACGGCCCCCCCACTTTCGGAATATTATCCGATAATATTCTAGACCCACAGAAGTCGGCGAGCAGACCTGTGCACAGATATACAGCGCGTAACAGAACCTCTTATATAAATCTAGCACGCACACACTACAAGTCACCGTGTATACATGCACCATAATACTTGAATAAATTAATAGCGAAAATTAATAGCGCGCGACAAATCTACAGCCTGCTAAGAAAATCAGCACCGACATTGTCCTTGCCCTTTATATGCTCGACGGTAAACTGATATTCTTGGAGCAGCAAGCTCCAGCGCAGGACTCTGCTGTTTAGCTGTTTGGCTCTTTGGATGTAGCTCAGTGGTTGGTGGTCCGTCTGAACTAAGAACGGTACACCATACAGGTAGGTGGAAAACTTCTGTATTCCTCAAACTAATGCTAAGCACTCCCTCTCGATTGTGCTGTAAGCTGCTTCCCTGGGGAGCAATTTTCTGCTCGCGTATGCCACCGGGTGAAGCGTTCCGTCATGCCGCTGCATTAGTACCGCGCCAAGGCTGGTGTCAGAGGCATCCGTGCGCAGCACAAACTGTTTGGAGAAGTCTGGCAGTCGTAGTACCGGAGTGCTTGAGACCCGACACTTGAGCTCTTCGAAGGCTTCCGATGGGTCTTCGTCCACTCAACGACGTTCCTCTCTCCCTGTCTCGTCAGCTGGGTGAGGGGCTCGCTTATTCTTGCGTAGTCGGGGATGAAGTCGCGGTAATACCCCGACAAGCCAAGGAAAGCGCGTACCTGACGCTTTGTTCGAGGAGTTGGCGCCGCCTGTATCTTGTCGAGCGTTTTCCCGAGTGGTGCCAGCTCACCTCGGCCAATGCGATGCCCGAGGAACTCGGATGTTTTCCATCCCGAATTCGCATTTGCTTGGTCGTACTGTCAGGCCGGCCATCACGATCCTCGCAAACAGCTGCCTCAGCCAAGAAAGATGTTCCTTCCACGTAGCACTGACAACGAGGACATCATCATAATAGTGCTGCACTCCGGGAATTCCCTCCACCACTCGTTGCATCAATCTGGAAAATACTGCCGGGGCAGTTTTCATGCCGAACGGCATAAAACGGAATTGAAAGAGACCCGATGTCGTTGAAAACGCCGTTTTGGGCTTGGACTCCTCAGTCAATGGGATTTGCAAATATCCTTTGGCAAAGTCTACCTTTGAGAAGCATTTCTTCTCTCCGGCTGCAGCGAAGACCGCGTCCGCTGTGGGCATTGGCTCCGAATCGGCAACCAGGACGTCGTTCAGGCGTCGGAAATCAATGCAACGCCGGTTCGTGCCTTCAGGTTTCTTCACCAAGAGGACCGGTGAATTGTAGGGTGACTGGGTCTTCTCGATTGTTCCCAGTCGCTCCATATGCTGCATCTCTCTTTCTACGGCTTCTCTCGTCGAAAACGGAAGTCGGTATTGTCTTACCTGGACCGGAGTGCGGGTAGTGAGGTCTAACCGGCACTCGGCCCAGTCCGTCTTGCCCGGGACGTCGGAGAAGATGCGAGAGTGTTCTGAAATCACTTCTCGGAGCTGTCTCCGTGGATCCGCCGTCAAATCATCAGAAAGCTTCACATCTCGCTCGGCTTCTGACTGTTCAAGCGTCGGAACAGGAATGGCTCCCTCGCTGTCCGATTCGGTGACGCGGCAGATCGCGTCGCACACACGTTCTGTTGGCTGGCTTTCCCGCTCTTTCTCTCTAGCCTCTTTCTTTAGTCGCAGATGCTCTATTTTCAAACGCATAATCTCTATCTGACGTTCCTCAGCTGCCTTCGCGGCCGCGCGCTCCGCCTCTGCGGCCGCGCGCTCCTGCTCCGCTCTCTCTCGGGCAAACGCCCGCTCTTCGCGCTGCTTATCTTCGACCCATTTTCTGAGCTCAGCGTTTATCAGCCCCAACTGGCTACCCATAGCTATCAACCTTTCCAAATCCATGCTTCTTGCTACAAGCACACTTTCAATAACACAGCTACAAGCTCAGCACAAATCAAATCCTGTTGCTACACGACACCTCTCTAGAGTCGGAACAGTTCAACACCTCAACAAGTCTCCCTCTCAGTTCACCACGTTCTCCTCGCATCAAAGGTCCTGTCGCGGACGCCAGTTAATTGTCACGGGTTCGGCGACTAGTCGACATCATCACCGAGTCCGGACAATGAGGGGGTGGCCGTTTGATGCCCGGCGTAGCCGGTAAGCAAACGTAGTGACTGAGACCGAGGCGTGTTAAGAGGTAACAACAACAAAACAAAGTTTATAGCTTCGATTGAACAATGCGGCAGCTTTCACAGACACGTAATTTACAGTCTACAAAACAATTTGCGGAGAGTACATAACAATAAACACACTGAATTAAGTTATACATTGAATATTTCTACACAGGTCAGAACACAAGTGAGAGGCCAATAAGATACAGTCGATTGAAAGTCAGAAGGTGAACAAACATACAGTCAACCGGGAAGCGCGGCTGCAGTCCATCCCAAACACGCAGTCAGTGCGGCCCCCGAAGGCGACGTCCGTCCAGGGCAGCTTGCGGTTTCGAGGATGCGGTGCGGCGGCTCGGAGACCCGGGAGTTCGCGGCGGCAGCGTTTCCACCGACGAGCGGACTCAAGTTCGTTTCCATACGGCCCCCTTTTAAAGCCCTCGGGCGCTAGCGAGCGAGCACTCGCGGCGCCACAGCGTCGGCGTCGAAAAAAACAAAACACCAAAAAGCGCAACGAGAGCACGTAGGCACCTACACTTTGACTCTGCGTGGCCGCCATCTTGGAGGAGGAAAAAATTAACGCACAACTAAAAAGAAGCCAGAGGCTTCGACTCTCGATTCGGTGATCTTGGAAACGCAAAAAAGTAAAACACAACCAAAAAGCCAGTCACGTAGGCCGCAACTTCTTTCCCGCTAATGGTCAGCTCTAGACCGGCAGTATCGGGGACGAGTTTGAGCCGCCTCCGCTTTCGCAACGCGAGGGGTTGTCTACATAACTGAAAAAAAGCGTGCATGCATTCTTGCTCTTCCCGAGACACATACAAAGAAACGCGGACGCATCAGTTATATACAAACAAAAGCAATTTACAGGCTGCCGCCACTTCTGTGACAGGCGTATTGATGTAATTCAGCGGTCAGCTAAGCTGAACTGTTTGCCCCGCCACGGGTTCGAATCCCGCTCGAGGCCAATTCTTCTATGCTATGCAATGCTATGCTATGCTATGCTTCTATGCTTCTTTAGCTTCTATGCTATCGCATACTAACTGCGCCGTCAGTACAGCGGTAGTTCGAGGAGATGCAACGGAAATTTTCTGCTCATGCTCGAACACACTTGCTGTGCTGCAGAAAGGCCGTTGACGTTATCTTGTCCTCTAGAATTATGAGCGAATCTCGCAATTTCATGGGATTTCATGCTTCCCGGAGCTGCAGTTGTAACACAAGAATTAACTCAACGCAGCGGCGACATACAAAATATATGCCATCTTTTAGATTCTAAAAGCTCCTTCCCTAGTTGGTACGGCAGCTCAACATAAATTCTTCGTGCCAACCTTTTGGCGCAACCTACGGTCTTTAATGACCGAACTATGACATATATCGCGCGCATCGAATAATTTCTTTTTGCTTCAAGTAGTGTATCTATCCACTGTAGCGTTGTAAAAACATAAGATTCCCCAGCGCCACCGAAGGATTACTGCAGCCAGTGATTAATTAGCAATAACCTGCTCTGACTGCAAAAAACTTCGAATCATAGCATAATTACGAGCACCACATCAAAGAGCGAATACGCACTTTGCATCTCCTATTGAAATGCGCGCTTAGCACCTGTCATCCGGAACAAGTAACGTCCATTTCAGGGCGACTTACACGGCATGAAACAGCGTTTTAGACCACGTGGCCTTTGGCCCCCGCAGTGCAACAGATATGACCACTCTTACCACGAGATTACCTGTGGCATGCGTAAAGATGATCATTTTCGAGCGCCGGAGTTATTGCTTATCTGGATGATGGATGGCCTTGCAAAACAGCGGTAGATGACGCGGCGGTGAAGCCCAGATAACGGTATGCTCGGCGCTGACAAGGAAGTCGGCGCTTGGCGCAGAAGCGTGTCGCGTGGTTCGCGTTCGAGTGTTTTGGGCATTTCAGGCGGCGAGCGCTTTGCGGCAGATGGCTAAATTGCGGTAGCGAGAGCCCGAACCTGGCTGGCGCGGTACTTTCATTTCCCTCTCGCTCATGTTACGCGGTGGTATGTCTTGTTGCACGAGTACGCGGGTATTCTTAACTGTCCGTTTAAAAGATAAATATTCAGCTTCCTTTACTACCCATAGTTTCTCCCCATTTAAGGGGTACTAAGGAAGCAAGGACCGTAAGATCCCTGTCTCTACTTCCTAAATTGGGACCCTCATTTCGATTTCGTCCTAAGTAAACAAAGTTTATCGCGTCCATTATATCGTATTGAAGTGTGGACCGAGAAAGCGATCTCGATGACAAAAAGGCTAAAAGTGTGTAATAAACTTGTCACCCCCCTGCGGGGAACAAGAGCCAGCAGTGCTAGCAAAGCAAGACTGCGTGTCGTGTACTCGTGTACGCGTGTAGTGTCCCCTCCATTTTTTTCTGGTTCAGCTGCACATTATCTTGACGTCACTTTGATGTCGGCGATGCTGTGACCAGTCAGTCCACGGCAGCTACTTTTCCTCTCCCTTTTTATTTTCTCCTCGCACTGCTTTTTGCAGCGAATACAAAGCGTAGCAGGACACATGGCCTGAAACGGCTCTGGATGTAAAAGGCGAAATGTGGCCAAGCTTTTCGCTACTTCTGAATGACCAGACGCGATCGCCATGCCTAAACCCCAGCTTCTATGTGTTTAGCAATTGGTTTGGTTTATGGGGTTTAACGTCCAAAAGCTACTCACATGTACGCTGTAGTGAAGGGCTCCGGAAATTTCGACCACCTGGGGTTCTTTAACGTGCACTGACATCACACAGTACGCAGGCCTCTAGAATTTCGCCTCTATCGAAATTCGACAGCCGTGGCCGGGATCGAACCCGCGTCTTTCGAGTCAGCAGCCCAGCTTCATAACCCCTGAGCCACCACGGCAACGAACCCAACCGGTGCGCGGGCGACCAGCACACACTCAAGGACGCCATCTGACTTGTTCAAGTGGACATTTTTCTCCGTGCCCTTTATGATGTAACATGCACTTTTAGAGGCGCATCAAAATGGGAGCTTTTATTTACGATGCACTACAACAGTGGCGCCGTTTTCCTGGAGATAGCACCAAAAAGCGCACTGTTCCCAAAATCTAACCCAACGCCCGAATGTTTCATTAAAAAGCTGTCCTGAAAAATTTTTTTCGTGATTAAGTCCTGCTCACTAAAGCGCACCAGGCGTCACTGCTTATCTAGAACTTGCCACTAATGTTCTGAGTGCTCTGTTCCTTGAAACATAAAAATTACACCCGCTTACTCTCAGGGCAGAACGAACGACAAACGATGTCTGGTTGTCAAAATTATTAACTCAGTGTTCAAGCAAAGCTTGACTGCTACTGCACTGCCACTGAATATAAAGTGCGGATTCAAATATCCGCAATATACTATGGATGGTTTATGCTTCATACTTTATGGTGATTTAACGTCTCAAAGCGACTTAGGCTATGAGGGACGCTGTAGTGAAGGGCTCAGAGAATTTTGATCAATTGCGATTCTTTAACTTGTGCAGACATCGCGCAGTGCTCAGGTCTTCAGCATTTCACCTCCATCGAAATTCGACAGCCGCGGCCGAGATCGAAACCGCGTCTTTCGGGTCAGCTGCCGATCGCCATAACCACTGAGCCACTGCGGCGGCCTTATTCTATGAATGATTCGACGTATGTGCTGCTGAGGTGTAGTGAAATATGCATCATGGTCTAGATCAGGACCACAAGTTTGAAATCGGTAGCCAAAGTTGGTCTACCTCGTAGGATGGAGACCCTGGTGCAGTTGGCGCGCCCCAGAGCGAGCACCTTGAAGTACACGTATTTAGCTTTTTTCCATTTTGCTCTTCATTTTGGCACAGGACGTGTATGTGTGCGGAGGAAGGGGAGAGGTTGCTGGTCGTGTAAAGGGAATAACCCTGGACATGAATGCAAAGAATGCCGCTGTATACGACGTGATATCGTTAGGGAGTTAATACTTGTGCAGTTAATGGGAAAGCTCCGCCGCGGTGGCGCAGTAGTTGTGGTGCTCGGCTGCTGACCCGAAATCACGCCGCGGCGGTCGAATTTCTATGGAGGCGAAATTCTAAAGGCCCGTGTACTGTGCGATGTCAGTGCACGTTAAAGAACCCCAGGTGGTCGAAATTTCCGGAGCCCTTCAGTACGGCGTCTCTCATAGCCTGAGTCGCTTTGGGACGTTAAACCGCCATAAACCAACCAACCAGTTAATGGAAAATGATGTGTATAATGCCAGTGGTGCAGAGATTAAGGGATGCGCCACTGCCCTCCGATGGCAGGTGCTGCTACCTGCGGGGCTTGTACGAGCCATGTTGCTCTTCCCTAGCAATCTCTCGCAGCGAATCATTTACTAACTGCCAACTGCCACGATGGGCAGTTTGCTCAGAATCCGAGGGCCAGGTTACGATGACGCCACAAGGTTGTGTGACCTAGGTCGCCTACCTGCCTTCTAGGTTGCTTCTCTGGGGTTTCTTCGTAGATTTTTCGCTCACCCTCAAGGACGCTGACTCTGAAGCCGACATTAAAGGGGCCCAGCAACGCTTTTTTCATATGCTTTAGATGATTTCTTCATGACACGCAGATACCGAATCAAAAAGAATCACTGGAATCGGTGCACTAGAACGGGAGTTATTAAGGAATGAATTTTCAAAATACAAGGAAACGAGAAATTGCCCTCGACTCAAATTTTCCCGGTCTTCTCTTTGCCGTTTCACTCTCCCAATGACGACACGCGGCGAGACCAATCGAAACAGCGTGCACGAGCACGTCACCACAACGTCCCGGAAAATAGCTTCTCATGGTTTTCTGGTCGCTGTAACACGTTTTCGCTAACGCTGACGGCGTCGTTTCCATGGTTACAAGCACATGGGCGCTAGAGTGAGACGAAGCGAAGGAGCCGAAAGCTCCACTCTAGTACAGGCATGCTGTCGTTGCTCGAATCTAGAAAGCATCCTTTCAGGTAGCATGGCTGTTTTTGTATTTTCTTGTGCAAACGTGAAGTAAGCCGAGCCTGCCGGCCGGCCAGCCTGGACGCCGGCAGACGGGATCCCGTCTGCCGGCGTCATAAAAACGAGCTAAAGAGTGTTCTTGACGTAAGTAATAAAGCCTGGGATAGGAAAATGAGAAATATATCATTTTTCTGGGTCACTGGCCAATACCGAGTTGCTGGTAAAAGGGACAACTGTGACACGAGCGAATTTGTTGCGAGAACCGCCTCACAGCTGCCTCTGACCCGACGGGGTCCGGCTCGACTGGCGCCCGCTAGCTCCGCTGCTGAGGGCGTAGCGGATATTGACCACGCTATTATTTTATTGCGAGATAATACTGTTGACAGAAAAGCGGTGTGAAGAGTAGGCGTTTTATTATAGCGCAGGCGCCTTCTGAAGCGCCGGCCGCTGTGGCTTCGACGCGAAACGAGCTATAGGCCTAGCGACGACCACGGCAGCCAGGCAGCAGCAGAGCTCGTCGCCCGGAGCGCCCGCGAGCGGTGCCGTTGCCGTAAGCTCGCAACATAAGCAGGCATGCTTTGTCGCTGCTCGAGTATAGCTGGCAGTCTTTCTGATAACAAGGCGATCTTGTCTTTCCTTGCGATATTTGTATACCAAGCCAAGCAGCGCTCAGGCACTGCTGCACAGCGGCGAAGTGCGACACCGGTTGTGGGCGGAGCTCGGGCAGAACGGCGCAGCAGGAGGCCACGAGGTTCTTTGATGCAAAGTAATAGCCAGCGCCTCTGATGGGGCTTTTTTTCTAACAAGCTTTGAAATCCTTTTGCGTAATAAAAGATGCTAATTTTTTTCAATTTAATATAAAAGGACACAACAAAACATAACATATTTTTGCTCACGAACACAATTAGCTTGTTATTAGTTGTTCATCCAATCATAATCGTCCGCCAGCTGAAGTCATATCCGCTGCAAAAATGCAAAAGACCACCGCTGTGTGCCGACGCCGTCAGTGCCATGATTTTGATTCTGGAGCAAATTAAAATATTAAATACAGAAATATTCGTGTTATGACCGGTGGTAATAGCGTCGCCATAACTCAACAATTACAACAAGGAAGCAAAACAATGCACTCAGATTATGGTGCAGGGCCCCTTTAACGCCGGAATTTCAGCGGCGCGACCCCTTTAACCCTGTCGCGTTAAAACGCGTGTGCTGCACTACCAAACAGTTTGCTGAACCCAGCTGCTGAAGCGCCGCCTACTTGTTTTATATGGATGCACACTGTGCGCGCCTATCGGACGTGCAACGTGGTCCACGGACATGCATTGTGCACGCCTAGCCTACAGCCACACCACACCACTCCAACAAGGACCAGCATGCCTCATCCCACATGTGGCTCTAATTAACATTAGCACAACGGTAAAAGACTAGCGATTTTAATTTGCCAGCTTGTTGAAACGTCCTCGAGGTTGAATATGACTCGTTCAGATAAATGTTCATTTGTTTTATAAAGTGCCCCACTGGTAACATTTTCAAAAAAGGGTAAGTAACCAGGCTGGCATTGTGCTCATAGCGTTCTTGAGGCTGTATTTCTCGTGCTGCCAGTTTTTAATTCTGGTTGATTGGCTTTCTTTCAGTGGTCTCAATCCTTTTCTGAGTGAACATTACCATAAGCGCCTTTTCTTTTCTTTTTCAGCTGCAGTGTCGTCACATGACCAGAATTAGCGGGGACCGTTTTAAAACCGTCGAGGTACCAAGCTTGCAGGAGGGACAGTAGCGACGCGCTGCCCCCGAGCGCTGGCACCACAACTCTTTCTGCGACGACTTCTCAACAGAATGCACTTTGGCTGCCTGGTCAAGTAGTCCGTTCGCAACCCGTGCACTTCAGGAGCTGCTCACCGCTGCTGGCTGGTAATCAACGCCCTGGACCCATTATGGCGCATGGCCTTCGTCTAAAAGAAATTCTAGTCGCTATGTCCCAGCAAAAGACATGGCTCAGCTGGACTTGTTTTTGTCCTTTAGCTTTTGCCCACCTGTTCATTTGTATTATAAATTAAAACGTTTGACAAGGTGCACCTGCATTACTGTGCTAACTGAACACCCTTTTCCTTTTAGAAACTTTTGTAGCAGGTTACGCCAATGCTTCTTTTTTACTTATTACGTTACGCTTGTCCTTTTTGAATCTGCGGCAGTCCTTTTGTTGCTTGTTTTCATGGCGCGAGACTTGCGCCAAAGCATGTATATTCAGTTTTGTTTTTATGTGTTTAGACAATCGTGTGTTATTTGTACAAGCATTTTTAACTTGATGTATTAGATCTAGTGTGAATTCCATAAATAAAAATGCTTACGTTCCAGAAGCGCACCATGGAGGCGCAACAAAACAGTAATGACTACACAAACAGTCCAACAAAAAAACTCAGCGGGCGGTTGCCAGCTCGAACGCCTTTTTCTGCGACAAGTGCTGCAACACCCAGGGCTGACTATTGGCATGTACGTTCTTTTTACCTCGACGTCAGCGAACGCACATTTGTAGGGTTAGATATGCGGGATCTCTAAAAGCGGAGCGCTTGTGGACAGAGCTCAAAACGCATTGACTTCCTATTCCACACACAACTCGTTTTCGGGTTCTGGCCATCCTCTTACATGCAGCGTCCCGAACACGGAGTCTCCTCTCGACGGTCGTGGTGAAGAACTTTGAAGGGAAGGGCAGCAGGGCATCGGTCATCGTCGGCAGGTCCTCAGTCCAGTACTGCAGCTGCTTCTGGTATTCTGCACGCCCGCATGATACGCCATTGCTGATGTTGCAGGCCAGAGATAGGTACAGTAGGTTGCTACGAAAAGGGAGTCGGGTATCGTAATAGCCGATGCGGTTGGAATTTCGGCACTACCACGTGCAGGGGTACAGTGTTGGTCGCACGCTGCTGGATGGCGGGCAGCGCGAGCGGAATATGTGCTCGTGCTATATGCCCCGGAAGCAGTTTGTATGGTGCTCTCCTCAGCTCTCGGGAGTGATGAGTGCGGTGGTGGTAGTTTACTTTGTTTGGATCCGTATTCGAAGATGTGCTAGAGTGTGAATGTTTCCAACGGTGGTGCGTCGTCGTTGAAGTGTTTTCACGGGCGGCATAAATCAAACTATTGGTTCATTTTGCAGCGAAAGGCTGTGGCCTACAAGAATGATCGGGTAAACTCTAGATGCATACCAAGGCAGTTAAATGCGGGGAGCGACCGGTTTTATAGATTTCGGAATAGACTGCACGCGACGTCACGGGCGACATTGTGGCCTTCAATGCATGAATTCAGGCGACAATGTTGGGGTAGGTGGCATCAAGAGATTTAAAAAAGCTCAGAAGATTTAACCTTGGCTTCGTTTAATCAATCTGGCTACTGCTGAAATGTCGATGCAGGACCTCTAAAAACGGAACTCAGCTGTAGCACAAGAAACTGGATGCAAAGCAGAGCGCAGGGTAGGCCACAATGTCCGCGATTAGAAAGCGAATTGGTAATTCAACTGGAGGCTTTTTTCAATAGGCTTCACTTTGGGAAAGCGAGATGCAAGAAATGTAGTAAGCTGTTCATACAAGCGATGCTACTCCCTAGAACAAATTTCGCCATTGCAGGAGCGAAAGTCATGAAAGATTAGCGGTGCGATTCTGTAGCTGGCACAGAAGGCCTGCCTACTTGTATTCGGCTCGGGACATGCAGAGCCATATGCCAGAAAAAAATGTTTTATTATCAGTGTGCTGTTGGCTTTGATCAGGTACTCGACATGATGATAAAGCATGCAGTGCTAGTCGTCGCTAAGTGTTGTGAAGGAATATTTTGTTGATATTATGGCTACTAGGCCTGCTATGTCGCACTGGTTAATAGAGTGGTCCATCCAGTGATGTCCTATGAAGCAGGCGCCTCGTGCAAGTACCGTCGGCCGTGCATTAGGCGTTACTGGTAGCCATTACTCGTAGCTATGACTTGTCGTGATCGTAGCGGTGATTCCTTCCTTATTGTGTTCGCCTAATGGGCACGGTACCACTCTTGTATCGTTTAAATTCAAAGTCGTACTTCCGACATCTGAAGAGCGGTTCATTTGCTTCCGGTGGGGCTACGTATGAATTCGTTCGAACGCCAAGATATCCACCAAAAGTGGTCCCTTGTGCGAGTGGTCGGCGTGCTCTGCTGTAAGAAGAATGAAGTGCACAGCAGTCCGGGCACAGCAGCGTGATAGTCTGGCTCCGGTGGTGGTTGCAAGGCCTCGGCTTTTCAGGCGTCGAATCTCTTCCTTGGTCGCCGTGAAATACTGTGTTGGATTTTTAGGGTGTTTACATTTGCCCGGACGGTCTGCTATTGCTATTGTTGTTGGGCTTACAGTAGATGGCACATGCCCACACTAGCGGAACGGCAAGAATCGGGAGGCCTGGATTGTTATTCACCAGCATTTTTACGTGGCCTAAAAATATTAATACAGTTAGTAATATTGGGTTTTATGGCGCATAAGCAACAAATGCTCTGATGCGCCAAACACATGATTAGAAAAATACTATTAAACAAATGAGAGAGAAAATACAGGTAGAGGTAATGCAGAGACGTTCACCACAAGGATGTTCCGGTTGGCTACCCTGCAAGGGGGAAAGAGAAGGTGGGCGTATAAGGAAAAGAAAGAAAAGATTAACGAAGTCTGGAGCAAGCACACCAAGCCGAAATATCAGCACTGAAAGTCAGGCCAACGCCGTAGTGGTCTGCATGCTTTGAGGGCTGCCGAGCGCTGCGGCATCAGCACAACGCAACGTCCGTCCTTCGTCACCAAACACAAGACACTCACGCCGAGCAGACTGTCCACCATGAAGCAAGGTTGCTTTCCGTTGTGGTGTGATGTGATGATGGCAATGATAAAGTGAGACATCGCGGCTTCTCCTTGGAATGATGCGGCTAAATAAAGGCAGGTAAAACGCAAGCGGGAGTGCCACACCGATGGTTTCAAAGAATGGCATGGACTGAAAAGGAAAGTTTGAAAAAAATTATGAATTAAATGAAACAAAATGAAGTCAACTAAGAAAAGTCAATATTGAAAGACTTAGCTAGCTTATTCTGCTTCGGTCAAGCCACACTTTTATTTTGTTTTTGCGTCAAAAGACTTAACTTCAATACTGAAAACTTGGCGAGAAGAAATGCACCAAAACTACTCAAGTTATCAATCGCAAAGGGGGCAGAGACCTAGAAGAAGAAAAAAAAAACAGTTCTTTGCATTTACAACTAGAACCCATGGCCCAAGCCTTACAACGGAGCACCCTTGCTTCATACCTGGAACCAGTGTTCCTCCTCCGCGACGTTCATCGTACGTTATCTTGCGGAGAGTGTTCAAAATGAAATGCTTATAGCGCCTTTTCTCAGGAGACTTACGAGAATTTCGTCAGGAAATGGAGACGCACAAAAGGCTGAAACACTGAGACGTCTTTACAGAAGCAATATACAATAAAAATCAAATTTACCGTACCGCAGCCCTAAAAGGGATTGACACCAGACCGCTGCAAAGACCATTCTGCTTTCCCCATATAGACAACCCGGGCACTGCCAAAGGCACTCGCGCTGCGCGTTATTGTTGGTAGCCTCATGCACTACGGATTTTAAGTAGTTTTCTTTATATTTAACCCTTAAGTAGTAGGTCTCCGGGTGGTCCTATACGTCCTCGGCGACCTGTGTATATCTTCTTCACCCCAGTATGTCGATACTGCAGCGTCTTCTTTGTCTTCATGTTTTGGGGTACGAATTTGGCGGCGCGTCTTTCTTTGATCATGGAGCTTTCTACAGAGGTGCCGAGAGGTGATGGTTATGATGAACACTTTTCTATAAAGAGCTTTGCGCCTCCGAACTGGGAGGCGTCTTCAATCCAGTCCTCCTATATCCTTAGCTTTTTGCTGCACTGACTTTTTATAGGTACTTCAATTTTCTGTTACTCCCGTTTCTCTTTCATTTTTTTTATCCCCACACCCCCTTCCCCCCGTGCAGGGTAGCAAACCGATTATTCTTGCGGTTAATCTCCCCGCCTTTCCTCTTCTACCACCACCTCCTCCTCCGGTGTACCGGCTGTCTTTGGTCCTCTAGGCTTGAGCGGGACTGCACGGCCTCCCACTGCTGAGGTTATGGGTTTCGAATTTTCGGGCCCGCGTAGTGTGATACAGCGAATGGTGTTCCCCGTATAGCAGGCGTGTGTTTGGGTATAATGAGGTGTGTATGCGGTGTAAGAGGCGCAGGTGTGGATGTGTGCTCGTCTGTAGCTGCCTCCATGCTACGACTTCTTCCTGCGTCAGCTTCTCATGTGGTGGTGGTGGGGGGTAGATTAGCCGATTTAGCCAGTGATGGTAAAGGACCGCACAGTACTGCTGTGGTACCGGCTTTGGGGCCGCTGAGCCTTCTATTGGTACCCGGGTACTAAAACCTCGGGCTATGGGTTCTGCACGCCGATTGTCGAGGCCGAACTGTCAGGATAAAGAGGCATCTAGACGTGTATTGTGGAACGAGCCTATCGGCCACAATGCCCGTCTCTAAACTTAAATGGTGCCAAAGAAGAGGTAGACTTCTAACGGCAGATCATATTGTTCAAATAAGGAATAACATCAGAATCACGGGAGTTACATCCGAATTTTCCAAAACATCCGTAGTCCGTCAGGATGCATTCCGCAGCCAGCTCGTGTCGAGTGGATATCAAGTAGCCTCATGACCCCCCAATGTCATGCTGATACTGCGACCCGATGCGTGATTCCTACCTAGTGGCTCTCTCGGCTCCTTACTCTGGAGGTAGAGGAGGAACAAAATTTTTTTGAAATCACTGTTGTAGTAACCCTGAGGGACTCTACCTGTGCAGGAGCTCTCCGGCCTCCACTTCTGGTTTTTCCCGGTGGGGATTATGTCGCTCTCTTTTTAACAAGAAAGGGGCACCTCCGGCACCGCACACGTGCTCACGTGCTCACGTGCTCTCATCTCTCCTTATGCAGAGCCCTCCCACGCGGTGTTATCCGTGCAGGGGAGGCTGCGCTTCGGAGGATCCTGGTAGTGGTCGCTCTGATACCTGTCGTAACTTGAAAGCGGCCTCAATTTCGAGGCTTATATCCCCGTGGTGTCCTAGCTTGAAATCCTGGAATATTAAAGCTGATGTCACCACCTGATGCCTCAACATAAGCGGGTAGGTATATCTTGGCGAGACTGGGGCTATGGCAGGCACTACAAACTAGTGAGAGGAAGTCCCAAATTCTGACACTTTCAAGAGAGGTCTATGTAAACCAGATGCCGAGGCACATGCACCGCGAACGGCAGAAGAAGAAGAGCCACGGTCAATGCTCTGGCAAAAAAAAAACTATCAGAAGATCCGGAGACGGTATACATGACATCAGGGCCTACGCCGTGCCAGGCAGGTTCGCGATTGCTGCGGTCGACAACCAGAAGAGGCCAATCAGGAGGGCTTGAATCAGTGTAAAGATCCTGTGGAAGCGGAATCACTGGCCATAGCCATCACCATCAAAACTCAAGATCAAGAGAGGAAATCATCGCACATAGTGACGGACTCCCAACAAACTTGCAGGGACTACCTTGCTGGAAAATCTCACGGAAGGGCGAGCACACTACTAACTGCACTCTCACACTCACACAGAATAGCAGGGAAACCTGGTCACCAAGGCCTAGCTGGAAACGGGGTAGCGAATGATCTAGCTCCAGCTCTAACAAACCGGGCGGATCCCCATCCCTACCCCCCCCCCCTCCTGGGACCGTATGTTGACAGACTTGACCAACTTCGGCTAGACAGAAGACAATTCTCACCACCACACAAACTGTCCTCATTGGGTGCTGTTGACTGGAGGAGAATGCAAACAAACACATATCCAAGTCCACATTTTGCATAAGATCAGACCCACATAATACCCGTTACTATACTTGGTGGGCAGCATGCCCCATGCTCTGCCATACCTCTTGGGAATGCCACGACAAGTCGGACAAAAAGTTAATAGTGCCACGCCCGACACACGATCAGTGGGAGGGGGCCCTGACCAGCGACAACCTGGTCCAGCAAGCCTGGATCATCTAACTAGTCCGCAAGTCAGCTGCCGCCAGCGGAGCACTGGACTACACTCTTAGAACTAAAGGAGTGCAGAGGAGTGCCCAGAACACACTTTGAAGGAGTATTCGCTTGTCCCATATTCCACTCCTTTTTCCAGAATAAAATTACTCCCTCTGGACAAAGAGTGATCCAACACCTACTCAAGAAGTACTGTACTACTCCTGCAATAGAGTACAGGCACTCCTCCGAGGGAGTAAAGCTACCACATTGAAACAGCATCCTACTACTCTTTCACGTAGAGTTCCAGGACTCCGTTTGTTAGAGCGACTATACTCCTTCAAGGAGTATCAGCCCAGATCTTATATTACTCCTTCCAAAGGAGTTTCACGTGTTTTCAATGTATCGTACTAATTTTCTTATTTCACATATTCTTCAGAGCAAGTTGGTCATATGTTTTGCAGGATCCACCTGCGCTACATCTACAAAAGAGTAATGAGCAAAAGGGATTATAATCTTTGAGTAGAATAATTTTTGCTCATACAACTACTTTATGGCTACACTACAGTTTGCACATTAGTATGGTGCTCTGTCTGCGTTGGGAATAACAATGGTTCAAGAAATAATGACACAAATGTACAACACTGATAACTTTTATTTCTCAAGTCATTGCTGTGATTGCTGTGGCTGCCCAAAACACGCTCGGGAGGCGCTCGCTAGGATCAAGCCCCATTAGTGTCTCAAGCAGCAGACAAGCCCGCTTTGTTTTTGGGGTGTACTTGACATTAAATGCCAAGAACACTGCCAAAAGCAAAGTAAACCCATCTACCAAATCCACCGCAGTGAGCTGTAAGCGCTCAAAAGAAACTAAGATGCTGGATGATGCCGTAGCTTGCTCGGCTGAGTGAAGGAGCTTTGGCTATGAGTGCATTTCACCGGGTGCCTGCAAATATGAATGAAAATAATGCAAGTAAGAGTCAATTCCAATGCCCTTTTCATACTATCCTGCATATAACCCCATGAAAAAAAAAAGAATACAACTAGAATGTACTGATCGTGTGTGTCATGTCGCCACTAGTGTGTACCTATATTGTGACCAAGTGCAGACACCTTTCATTGCAAACCTTCATTCAGAGCTACAATTTTATGAAGCCCAATACAATTATCACTATGCTAGTCCTTTCAAAAGCTGTGTGCATGTAAAACAAGCACATATTTACCAAATGAAAATTTTAACATGAGCAAGCTCTTCTGCAAGTATCATGATCAGCCTGACTACGCCCACTGCAAGGCAAAGGCCTCTCCCATGTTCTCCAATTAACCCTGTCCTTCGCCAGCTATGTCCACCGTGTTCCTGCAAACCTTCGCCCATGGAACATTTTGCTGCTTCCTGCTACGCCTGCTTTCTCTTGGAATCCACTCCGTTACCCTTAAGGACCAGCGATTATCTTGCCTTCGTCTTACATGCCCTGCCAAAGCACCCTTCTTTCTCCTGATTTCGACTAGGATGTCTTCAACCCGCGTTTGTTCCCTCACCCACTCCGCCAGCTTCCGATCTCTTAACGTTACGCCTATCATTTCTATTTCCATAGCTCGTTGCGTTGTCCTTAACTTAAGCTGAACCCTCTTCGTTAGCCTCCACGTTTCTGCCCCATAGGTGAATACCGGTAGGATACAGCTGTTGTATACTTTTCTCTTGAGGGGTATTGAAAAACTGCCATTCATGATCTGAGAGAACCTGCCATATGCACTCCACCCCATTCATATTCCTCTAGTTTTCTCTTCATGATCCGGATCAGCGGTCACTACCTGCTCTAAGTAAATGTATTCCCTTATCACTTCCAGTCATTTCTAAAACCACACCTATTGTGCTTGACGGTTCTTGTCACATAATACATTGTGCAGTTTAAAATATAGGGTAACCTTGAATCGGGAAAACACTTAAACCAATGACAGTTTTCTTGCTGAAGAGAAATGGCTGTTACAATTCCTGTTTCTCAGATACCATTAACTGAATTTCATGCTCTAAAATAGTGAAGGAAAAATTCAAAATTTTTCATCTCAAAGAGGCAGACAACAAATTTCATCTTAGAAGAACTTGTTGTTGGGCTAGTTGGTAGTTATTCATAATTAAATTCAAAGGCGCCAAACCATACGCACACACACACACAGGAGAAGAAAGACGAGACAGAGCGCTTTTTTTTTTGCCACTCACAACTGATTTAATGTGCAGAAAAAACACGTACATATATGTCCCTGTCGGCGCATGCGCAAGGCAGACATTCAGCTTCATGAAGATAAGCAGCGATCAAAAAATGCTTTTTCAGCCTTATACAGGTGTATCGACGTTTCACTGACGCACAAGTTGCCCCTCTTTTCGATATGGAATGCTTCTATCAGTTCCCTGGCTTTTGTCACACTACTCTTTGCCAAAATCCGCACATCAGAAAAGCATGGTTCACAAGTACGCGACGGGCAGGTTCTGATGTGCATGGGTAAATGGGGGCCATCTTTATTCTGTTCTTCATTTCTTTGGTGTTCTCTGATCCGCTCATTGACACATCGCCCGGTTTGTCCTATGTAGGAACTGCCGCAGGAGAGGGGAACTTCGTACACGGTCGTACACGTGAACGGTCGCCCATGCCTGGTACCGCAGCCACTTTCTTTTACTTTTTCTTTTCTTTTGGCTATTCGAGAGCAAAGGCTTCCGAGCTTTTGGGGGGCGGTAAAAACGAGTGGCACCCCATGCCTACTCGCAACCTTCTTCAGGTTGTGGGCCAACTTGTGCACATATGGCACAGCCACCGGTCTCACCTCTTCTCGAGGGACCTCCTCCCCTACTCCTGCTACCTTCTTCTTCAACTTCCGTAGGAGGCTTTCGGCAACCTGTGTCACGACCGAACCAGGGAACCCAGCTGAAGCCAGCCTAACCAATTGATTATCAAAACTCTGTCGCATCTTGTGAACACATGACTTCCCTAGAGCAGACTCAAGGCAAAGTGAAGCAATTCCTCTTTTAACTAGTTTTGAATGCGAAGAGTCGAATGGCAGAAGCCCCTTTTTTGCACGTGGAGCATATGCCCAACACACCTGATCCATACAGAACTCAATGTTTAAATCTAAAAACTGTAAAAGATTGTTTTCAGGCAGTTCATAAGTAAAATCCAAGCCTTTTCCATGTTGTCTAAAAAGGGATAAAACACTGTTTACTGTACCAGCGAAGTTAGAGCTGCCATCCTTAGTTAAAACAATCAAGAAATCATCATTGTATCTAAAAACTTTAAAAACATGGTTAGTTGGCAAAACCTGCAGAAGCTTTTTGTCAATTTGTGACAGAAAAATGTTGCATAAAACCGGGGCGACACACGAACCAATGCAGATACCGGCCTTATGCAGAAAGAAGCCTTGGTCAAAAGAAATAAAAGTAGACTCTAAATAAAACTTTAACATACTTAAAAAATTATCAGTAGAAATACCGGCTGAGTTCTGAAATGAAACAGGATCATTTCTTTCAATACAGTCCCGAACAGAAGTAAATAGGGCATCATGGGGCACGGAATAAAATAAATCAACAACATCGACTGAAAAGGCACGCCCAATCCCAGTCTGAGATTTCAAGAAATCACAAACATCTTCAGAATTCTTGGTAAAAAACGGGTCTTGTAAATCTAGCTTGCTCAAGTGCTTCAACAAGTAGAGACTAATATGCTTCTGCCACGACCCCTTTTCCGTAACTATTGTTCTGAAAGGTAAACCAACCTTGTGTGTTTTCACCGAGAAGAACACATTCAGGCCGTTATTTTTGGTATTCTTGATTTCTTTAGCAAGGCTGGACAATCCCAAACACTCGCACATGGATACTGCACGGTTTTTAACTTTTGTGCACTTTACAGGGACAGGCGTAAAATTCTTCTTAATCGCTTCATCTGCTTTTTTCGAGAAGTTATCATCGGACAAAACGACAAAACCACCCTCCTTATCAGCTTGAAGAAGAGTTAGTGAAGGGCTCCGGAAATTTCGACCACCTGGGGTTCTTTAATTAAACGTGCACTGACATCGCACAGTACACGGGCCTCTAGAATTTCTCCTCCAAAGAAATTCCAGCCGCCGCGGCCGGGATCGAACCCGCGTCTTTTGGGTCGGCAGCCGAGCAAATTTCAGTTGCACATTTTTTTTTGTTTTTAATGATGCATAAGGCATTACTATGCACGGATAACCACACAGTATTCGCCTATGACAGACAGAGACGAGCGCTGTGTCTCGTCTTTCTTCTCCTGTGTGTGTGTGTGCGTATGGTTTGGCGCCTTTGAATTTAATTATGAACAAATTTCAGTTTGGTTTGGGTTGGTTTATGGGGTTTAACGTCCCAAAGCGACCCAGGGTATGAGAGACGCCGTAGTGAAGGGCTCCGGAAATTTCGACCACCTGGGGTTCTTTAATTAAACGTGCACTGACATCGCACAGTACACGGGCCTCTAGAATTTCTCCTCCAAAGAAATTCCAGCCGCCGCGGCCGGGATCGAACCCGCGTCTTTTGGGTCAGCAGCCGAGCAAATTTCAGTTGCACATTTTTTTTTGTTTTTAATGATGCATAAGGCATTACTATGCACGGATAACCACACAGTATTCGCCTATGACTGCTGAATAATTTGCAATTAAATATCTTCTCTCCTGCTTCACTTTTCAAAAATGAGCAATGGCAATGGCATCAAAGGTCAGTATAAGCCAGGGGAGGCATGAGGAAAACTGCAATATAATTGCGGCTTCGTCATTCATTGTGATTCCGACTCTTAATGCAGGCTGGCTTTAACATTGTAACTAATTAAAACGATGAAGTAGCGATATAGTAGCTTTTTTGTGCCTTCCATAACCTATACTGAACATTGATGTCATAGCAATTGCTATGCTATTGAAACGGAAGAAAAGAAATCTGGTTGTAATTCTTGATGGAACAGCGCAAAACATCGGGACAAGAGACAAGCGCTGACTTACAACTGGTTTTTATTTCGAAGAAACATTGCTTCTTATACCTTCTTCACCCTATCAAAAAACACATGCGTCGCAACCATATCGTTCAAGCGTCCACAAAAAAGCATAAGACAAATAAGGTTCAACAAGGGGAAGCTTTGGGCCAGTTGGTCAGACATGTTGGGGAGGAGGAATAACCGCAAACTTGACAGGACTGAAGATCGAGAAGAGGACAGGACGAGCGGTAACTAACAACTGAAGTTTATTGAAAAAAGACATGTTGCAGCAAAGGTTGCATCTGCGCATAGCGTACGGGAACTAAGATAGTGACACGTGGAACACACAAGATAATTAATGATATACATCGAAACGAACAAGAAACGAACAAAAAACAACAAAGAAATGCCCGTCACAGGTTTAACAGAAACCGGGTCTCTTTATCTAAAAGCGCCACGGAAGGCTCACTCACACACATATCAAGCCCAAGTTTGCGCATGTGTGCCGCCTCTAAAATCTCTCTTTCGAGCCTCGACCTGCCCCTTCCGATGATGGTGGCTTTGTTGAACTGTGGGTAGCAGCCATTGCATTCCCTGCAGTGTCTCGGCAGATTTGCGCCATTATCAGGTTTCAAGGAGCGGAAGTGCTGTCGCAGCCTATCATTTAGACATTGACCCGTCTGGCCAACGTATACTCTGCCGCATCGCAACGGGAACTGGTATACCACATCAGTGGCACAGTTGACATATCTGTGCTCATGCTTCGTCGTGCACGCGACCCTGCGCTTACCTTCCGCCACGCGCCCGCAGAGCTGCGATAGCTTGCAAGGGGCTGAAAAAACAATTTGAATGCCTTGCCTACCTGCCACCCTCTTGAGGTTGGGCCTACAGGCCGCGTTCAAAAAAGGCCGTGTTACCCTTCTCTTCCTGCCACTCCAAACTAATTAAGAGAGGCATAGCCATGACCTGTATGAGGTCAGCTCTCTCGAAGTCATGCCAGCACAAAGCTGCAGGTAGTTTTCAGGGCCAAGTGGATAAGTTGCTGCAGTCAGGCTTTCCACCACCCGTTCTCCAAGCAGTGGCGGAATCTCTGTTGCGGAAACTGCGGAACAAGGTGCGTGGCCAAGAGGAGGCGATCCCTCTGGACAAAAGGCCGCTTGAAGTTGTCCCCTATGTGCACAAGATGGCCCATAACCTCAAGAGGGTGGCAGGTAGGCAAGGCATTCAAATTGTTTTTTCAGCCCCTTGCAAGCTATCGCAGCTCTGCGGGCGCGTGGCGGAAGGTAAGCGCAGGGTCGCGTGCACGACGAAGCATGAGCACAGATATGTCAACTGTGCCACTGATGTGGTATACCAGTTCCCGTTGCGATGCGGCAGAGTATACGTTGGCCAGACGGGTCAATGTCTAAATGATAGGCTGCGACAGCACTTCCGCTCCTTGAAACCTGATAATGGTGCATATCTGCCGAGACACTGCAGGGAATGCGATGGCTGCTACCCACAGTTCAACAAAGCCACCATCATCGGAAGGGGCAGGTCGAGGCTCGAAAGAGAGATTTTAGAGGCGGCACACATGCGCAAACTTGGGCTTGATATGTGTGTGATTGAGCCTTCCGTGGCGCTTTTAGATAAAGAGACCCGGTTTCTGTTAAACCTGTGACGGGCATTTCTTTGTTGTTTTTTGTTCGTTTCTTGTTCGTTTCGATGTATATCATTAATTATCTTGTGTGTTCCACGTGTCACTATCTTAGTTCCCGTACGCTATGCGCAGATGCAACCTTTGCTGCAACATGTCTTTTTTCAATAAACTTCAGTTGTTAGTTACCGCTCGTCCTGTCCTCTTCTCGATCTTCAGTCCTGTCAAGTTTGCGGTTATTCCTCCTCCCCAACATAAGACAAATAATCACAGACATTTATAATCACATTTTTAACATGTCAAATTCTTTCTTAGTCAAAGCAACAGACGGCGTGCTGACACAATCGTCGCGCAGACTCGCTATCGAAGCTGCCTCGATTATTTCCCGGACTAACTGGTCTTTGTGATTAGCCAAAGCTTTGCATTTTTGGAAAACCGGTGCACAACTAGTTGAAGGGCAATCTCTGCAATGGATTCCCAGGTTCCTGCAAGCTTGCTCGAAATTATTTTTGTGTTCTAGCAGCCTTTCATTCATGCACCTGCCAGTCTGCCCAATGTACTGTTTACCGCAAGTCACTGGCAACGAATAAACAAGGCCTTCGGTGCACTCCACAAAGGGGGTTCGATGCTTTATTGTGCATCCCTGCTTCTTTTTGGTCGGATCGGAGTTGACTCGTCTGCACAGACTTTTGAGTTTATTAGGAGCAGTCATCACTACATTCACGCCAGCTTTTCGACCTATGCCTTTCAGGCGATGGGAAATATTGTGAAGATACGGAATTGCTACTACCGGCCTGCTTTCTTTCTGTTTCTGTGCATCATCTTGCTGCTCGGGCCTAGCCTGCATCAGGTGCTTTTTCATCTGCTTGGCAACAGATACCAACAGGTGCGAGGGGTAACCCGAGTTGCCAAGCCGTTCCGCCTGGCGAAGAAAGCTCACATTCATTTTGTGAACACAGGATTTCCTCAAGGCATTCGTGAAGCACAAGTTCACAATAGCCCTCTTGGTCAGCTTAGAGTGAGCTGATTGGAAGGGCATTGGCGCTTTCTCCGCTCTGGGCTCATAGGCCCAGCAGGCGTGCCCTCTAGTGAACTCAAGTCTCAGGTCTAAAAACCTGAGTGACCCTTGAGCAGGAAGCTCGTGCGTGATAATAAGTGGCTGCAAAGCCTGCGCAAAGCGACCCACCTCCTCCATTACTGCTTCTAGCGTATTCGCCCTTTGGCCATCACAAAGAACTAGGTAGTCATCAACGTACCTAAATACCTTTTTAACACTAGTACCTGCAAGGGTTACGTTCAGGAACCTGTCTTTTCGCGCCAAGTACAAATCACTGAGTAGAGGCGCGATACATGAACCAATGCAAACACCGCGTTTCTGGAGATACACTTTTTCCTCCCAACAGACGTAAGTTGACCTGAGGTACACTGCTAATAGCTCCAGGAACCCTCTAATAGACATTCCGCAGGCGTTTTGAAATGCAACAGCACCATGCGTATCTATGCATTCTTCTACAGACACCATCAGCTCGTCATGCGGTATGGAATAATACAAATCTTTTACATCAACTGAGCATGCGGCAAAGGCACTGCTAGAATTGTCAGTTAAAAATCTAGCTATATCGTCCGAAGATTTCACCTGAAATGGGTCGTCAATTGTTAGTAGTTTTAATTTTGCTTGCAAGAAGACACCAAGAATCTTTTGCCACGTCCCTCCCTCAGAAATTATTACCCTCAAGGGCCAGTCTGGTTTGTGAGTTTTTACAGTGAAACACGCGTCCAAGTTAGACTTCTTGCAAGTTTTTATGCCTCGAAGGAGGTAGTCAAGTTTAAGTTCTTTGCATAGCTTCATAGCAGTTACCTTTGCTTTCCTAACAGCTGATGTCTTGTGCTCGTCAAAAACAGAGCTGATGGTTTCTAACGCCTTAGTTTTGTACAAGTCCTTGGAAATCACAGCAAAGCCCCCCTCTGTCAGAGGTCAGCAACGCAAGGGAATTGTCTTTCAAGTACCTTACAGTACGTCCCACTGGGAGATTCCTCTCGCAGAGCTGGTAGCGGCCAACGACGTCGGCTCCGTCTGAAATACACCTTGCACTTTCCGACTCAGGGCTTGCCTTGGCAACGCGCCGCACCATGGCAAGAAGCTCCGGTGTTGTCTTCTTCGGTTGGATGGCAAACTTAGGCCCAAGGCTAAGCACCTCGCGGACCGGTTGTGGCAGAACATCCACACCAAGCGTGTGGATCTTGTTTTCTTGGCTTTGTTCGGTCATGCCTCTTCTCCTTTCATTGTAGTCAGTGCGCAGCAAGGTGCAAGGAAAGTGCAAGGTGTATTTCAGACGGAGCCGACGTCGTTGGCCGCTGCCAGCTCTGCGAGAGGAATCTCCCAGTGGGACGTACTGTAAGGTACTTGAAAGACAATTCCCTTGCGTTGCTGACCTCTGACAAAGAGGGGGGCTTTGCTGTGATTTCCAAGGACTTGTACAAAACTAAGGCGTTAGAAACCATCACCTCTGTTTTTGACGAGCACAAGACATCAGCTGTTAGGAAAGCAAAGGTAACTGCTATGAAGCTATGCAAAGAACTTAAACTTGACTACCTCCTTCGAGGCATAAAAACTTGCAAGAAGTCTAACTTGGACGCGTGTTTCACTGTAAAAACTCACAAACCAGACTGGCCCTTGAGGGTAATAATTTCTGAGGGAGGGACGTGGCAAAAGATTCTTGGTGTCTTCTTGCAAGCAAAATTAAAACTACTAACAATTGACGACCCATTTCAGGTGAAATCTTCGGACGATATAGCTAGATTTTTAACTGACAATTCTAGCAGTGCCTTTGCCGCATGCTCAGTTGATGTAAAAGATTTGTATTATTCCATACCGCATGACGAGCTGATGGTGTCTGTAGAAGAATGCATAGATACGCATGGTGCTGTTGCATTTCAAAACGCCTGCGGAATGTCTATTAGAGGGTTCCCGGAGCTATTAGCAGTGTACCTCAGGTCAACTTACGTCTGTTGGGAGGAAAAAGTGTATCTCCAGAAACGTGGTGTTTGCATTGGTTCATGTATCGCGCCTCTACTCAGTGATTTGTACTTGGCGCGAAAAGACAGGTTCCTGAACGTAACCCTTGCAGGTACTAGTGTTAAAAAGGTATTTAGGTACGTTGATGACTACCTAGTTCTTTGTGATGGCCAAAGGGCGAATACGCTAGAAGCAGTAATGGAGGAGGTGGGTCGCTTTGCGCAGGCTTTGCAGCCACTTAATATCACGCACGAGCTTCCTGCTCAAGGGTCACTCAGGTTTTTAGACCTGAGACTTGAGTTCACTAGAGGGCACGCCTGCTGGGCCTATGAGCCCAGAGCGGAGAAAGCACCAATGCCCTTCCAATCAGCTCACTCTAAGCTGACCAAGAGGGCTATTGTGAACTTGTGCTTCACGAATGCCTTGAGGAAATCCTGTGTTCACAAAATGAATGTGAGCTTTCTTCGCCAGGCGGAACGGCTTGGCAACTCGGGTTACCCCTCGCACCTGTTGGTATCTGTTGCCAAGCAGATGAAAAAGCACCTGATGCAGGCTAGGCCCGAGCAGCAAGATGATGCACAGAAACAGAAAGAAAGGAGGCCGGTAGTAGCAATTCCGTATCTTCACAATATTTCCCATCGCCTGAAAGGCATAGGTCGAAAAGCTGGCGTGAATGTAGTGATGACTGCTCCTAATAAACTCAAAAGTCTGTGCAGACGAGTCAACTCCGATCCGACCAAAAAGAAGCAGGGATGCACGATAAAACATCGAACCCCCTTTGTGGAGTGCACCGAACGCCTTGTTTATTCGTTGCCAGTGACTTGCGGTAAACAGTACATTGGGCAGACTGGCAGGTGCATGAATGAAAGGCTGCTAGAACACAAAAATAATTTCGAGCAAGCTTGCAGGAACCTGGGAATCCATTGCAGAGATTGCCCTTCAACTAGTTGTGCACCGGTTTTCCAAAAATGCAAAGCTTTGGCTAATCACAAAGACCAGTTAGTCCGGGAAATAATCGAGGCAGCTTCGATAGCGAGTCTGCGCGACGATTGTGTCAGCACGCCGTCTGTTGCTTTGACTAAGAAAGAATTTGACATGTTAAAAATGTGATTATAAATATCTGTGATTATTTTTCTTATGCTTTTTTGTGGACGCTTGAACGATATGGTTGCGACGCATGTGTTTTTTGAGAGGGTGAAGAAGGTATAAGAAGCAATGTTTCTTCGAAATAAAAACCAGTTGTAAGTCAGCGCTTGTCTCTTGTCCCGATGTTTTGCGCTGTTCCATCAAGAATGAATAACCAACATGCCCAAGCTGCTGTCCTGGTTGTAATTATTTAGCGATTAGAGACGAATACTATGCAACAATTCTATGTATACGAATGCCCAGCACGTCACTACAAAGAACACACATAACCAAAAATTTGGTGTTTATACTCATTTAAGGTAATACTACTTCCCACGCAAGAACACGACAGCCATGTGTAAACTTTTTGCTTTCATAGTAATAAAATCTATCCAACGACAAGTTAGGCGCAGCATGCCTGCTCTTTATAAATATGCAATACTGACAATGTTTGACACTAGCATTCGGCATGAACGAGATAACTGTGATTACTTCGCACATTACGTGCCAGTCCATACTATTATGCACAATTTAGATTTGCAAATGTAATGTGTAATTCTCTCTGACTGCCACGTTAGTGCACTGCAAACCAATGAAGTTGCCTTGCATTTGCAATGTTCTCACTACTTTTATGCAACACTGATCACTTCAGTATATCTGCATCGTTCTGTTAGGCGGCCACGGGATAGCTAGAATTAAGGCTATTTTATGTGATGGAAACCATTGACTAGACAACAAAGAAGAAAAGCCTCAACTACTGTCCTGGTGCTGGGACGTCTAATAAGAGCTCAGAAAGACTCGGTTTCAATACGCCAAACCCTCCGCATAACATTACCCTGTGCGAAAATACCCCACCCCACCCTAGCTTAATTTCTGTCCACATGCACCAAGGCTCACTGCACCTGTTATAAATATTGCCCTAAATATTGCAATCAAGCTGCCCGTGTATGCATAGGCTATCTGTGCATCGAGAAAGAAAGAAGTTGTTAGGAATGTTTCACACCAAAAACAGAAAAAAAGGCAGCCTGTTTCTCAGAAACAGCTAAGAGCATGAAATGGTGTGTCCAAAAAGATTAGGCTGCTTTGTACTTATTTATGACAACGAGAACTGTCAGAGCTGCGCTTTCAAAAATTCAGGAGCTTTGTGCACAAACGTAGCTTCCGTATGCACGTCTTGCAGCACCAACGCTTCCGAATTGAAACGACCAATGAATATGCACAGGAAAAAGCAAATAGAGAGCGCTTGAATTTAAAAGAAAAGCTACCTTGTACAATCAGAAATTTCACGACAGAACCTTCCAAACAGTGACGTGTACTGGTTGCGGTATACCGAATATATACCTAGCAAATAAGTGTGCGCTTTGTTAACGAGCGGGATTCTGTGGCGGCAATGCTACAGCTCCAATTCCGAAAACCTAATGCTGCAGAAATTGAGTTTTCAAAATACGTGCGAATGCACGATACACTTTTGCACGCATTTAGAACTTTCAGTTGTGAAACACAGACAACGAATCTTGTGTATGCGTCTTCCTTGGCTGGTAAAAAAATTCTATAAGTCTCCAGTTTGCCTGTGTACTCCCCAAATTCTAGGATCCCTGTCCGCTACATGTCAAATTTCACTGAAGCGAAAGTAATACAACCGACAGCTGATGATCTGCTAGGGCAACAGGATTTCAAAAGTTTGAGAAGGGCAGTGGGAGTCCAATCCAGGTGGAGTAATGAAATTTGACTAGTAACAGACAGGGATCCTCCAATCTGTGGAGGACACCGGCAAATTGGAGACTTACGGAGGAATTTTTTTACCCGCCAAGGAACACGCATACACAAGAGAGAACCACAGAGGACTACGGCTTTTACCAGCCCTTGTCCTGTGCGGTTCTGTCTTGTGTATGCGTCTTTTTTGGCTGGTAAAAAAATTCTTCCATAAGTCTCCAATTTGCCTGTGTACTCAACAAACCGCAGGATCCCTGTCCACTACTAGTCAAATATTTCAACTCCACCTGGCTTGGACTCCCACCGCCCTTCTCTGTGGAGAAAGGGTGACAGCAGCTGGCAAAGGACAAGGTTAACTGCAGATCAACTGGGGAAGCATTATCCTGCACTGATTTTGACGGCAGGTTCACAAGACAAACAAAATCAACTCGAGGAGCGGGGTGCACATCATGCGACTGAATGTCAATGGCCAGTGAAAATGGCACCAGCACTGTGGAATGCACATGCAGAAAACGAGACGCATTTTTTGTCAACTTTGAGTAGCAGTCTACTGCAATTTTAAAGAGCAAAGCTCTCAAGTATGGCAACACTGGCACTTTTTGTTTTACTGGGGTGAGGGTCGTCGTGAGGGTTGAAGTCCATATTTCTTTTCCATCCACTGTGTTAATTGCGAGCTATGTTTACCTAATAGGGGCTGGGCATCTAACATCACCGTTATTTCTTTGCAGCAGTTAAAACAATACAGCATACATTTTATAACATGCTTAACGAATTTTTGGGAGCAGCATGCTTTTACCCTTCTACTATTTGTTGCTACTGAATCAGTTTGGCGTTGACAAAAGATCTGTAATAAGGAGTAATTACTCATTGACATCCACTCGAGCACAGCCAAATGGCTACAAAGGAAAGCTATACAGCTTTCACAGAAACTTCGTAGTTAAAGAAAGATTCGTCCTGGTCCGGTGTTCGAACTCAGAACCACCACTTCACAGGAGCAGTCGCTCTATCAATTTGTCCAACCTGGACGGCAAGCTTATGGTAGGGCGAGAGCGAAGTGATCAATAACTCGAGTGGGAACTGTGTTGGTCCAATGTTTTAGGACCCCTAAAACATTGGACAAACTCAGTTCCCGCTTCATGTTACCTCTAAAACATTGGACAAACTGAGTTCCCGCTTCATGTTACAATACTGAGTGACATTTTGGTCTATACACCAGAAATACCGGTAAAGCATCATGATAGAACACAATGTTTTTTAAAGGGATAAAGGAATATGTTCGTCCTTTCAGAGGGCACATATGCATAAGAGGCAACATGTGTGAAATAGTCTCTGCACCTGAAGCAGTGTAAATTCCATTATGTTAACAGCAGCAGTCAAAAGCTTCATGAGCGACTATTTCATACAGATCATGTAATTACATTCATGTAATTCAGGATCAGATTCATGTGATTATACAGGGAGGTACTGCTGCTAAGTGCACGTAGAGCTCTGCATGCATTTCTAAACCCGGCTGTGAGCCTATGTCTACGAAATTTTTCTAAATAGGCAGGTAAGGTATGCATCACTGGAAAACAATACCTACCACAAACAGCTGAGGAGAGATAGCACAGCCAAAAGCTGGAAGCACGAATGGCCCAGTAGATACTGGCAGCTGGCAACTGCAAATAAATATGTCAGAGCAACTGTTGTCAGTGGCCGTAACAATGTCATGAATGACAAGAGAAGAAATTGTCTACTGCTTCATAAATTAGAATAAGGTAGTAACATAGGAACACAAAAAGCAATGAGAGGGCCCATGACAAAAGAAATGAACAGATTGTATGTGATGCACCGATATACATTTTTTCAGTAGATTTACATGACTGTCACACCCGCATAGAAATATGAGCAGGCTGGAATACCACTATTTTTATGCATGATGAAAAGAGCGTAACTATTCGAATATAGCATGCACAGGATTTTATTACTACTAGGGTGCTTTGCAGCAGCACCGAAGGTATTTTTAAATTGAACGTAGCGACCAGTAGACCCGTCTGCTTTGCACAAATGATGAGAGGATGGAAAAGGCATGCATTCATTAGCAAGAAGCACGATATCTCACATCACAGCATGAAACGAAAATTGGTATTGCATTTAACAAATCTGCACAGAAATAAAAACTGCCTAGTGGCAATGCAAGTAAGAGCAAGGGAAAAAAATACCGAAGAAAACTGGTGAGTGTGGTGCAGGGAGGTCTGTGGGTAGGGTCTCGTGCCTGGGAATAGTTCCGAGCGCGGAGAATCGCCGGCAGCACAGCTGGTGGCAGTCAACCAAGAATAAATAAGAGAAAGTGAAAATCAATAACAAACCATCACCGATATAGCGAACGACTTGAAAGCGGGCCGCACAAACGAGGGATATAGCAAAAAGCTTGAAATCCTAAATAAGTGCGCAGTTGCATCCCAAACAGTTCTCAAAATCTGAAGGCGAGGAAGCATCGACACCTACACCTCAGGGCAGACGCAAGAACGATCTAACTTTGACATAATACGGTGTCAAATTCTGTTCCATGGGGAAGCACAGATAAAAATTTACAAATGACTAGGAAAGGGATATGCCCCAGCCTTTTACACGCGATCATTGTCCCCGAAAAAATTGTATGACAAATATTAAGGCGTAAGCACTAATCCCACGAGTACACACACTGAGCACTGTCTGTTGGCAGCTGGCCTAGCGCGAGTGCTCTGTCGCGCGGCACTGCCGCTCATCGTCATCTTCTAAGTAGCACAAATCAATCCGACGGGCACCAGCCGCGAGGCAACTCGACCGTTGTCAGTTCCCTTGTCTGTCCGCAGCTGGCCTAGCAAGAGCGCTCTCTAACGTGGCACTGCACGCTCATCATCCTCTCCTACGTAGCACAAATCTATGCTATTGGAATGTAGTAAACTTTGTCTGTTGTTTTTCGCAGCGCTAGCAAGCGACCGCATAACTCTGTTGTGATAACTGGTGGAATTTTTATTTACCGCGGCACCCGAGTACTAAACGCAGATAGAGACTATGGAGCAACAGTTGCCATGCGGCCTATACGCCCGTTCTTTTCTGGTAAAGGCCGATTCACACGATTTTCCGTTCGCCCGCTGCCGAGGCCGACAGCGCGCCTCTCAATATGGTGACGCATGAATACGTAGTGCGCGGGCCGCGGGCGAACGGACCGTCGTGTGAATCGGCGTTAACGCATTATAGCTGCGGCAACCGCACGCAGACTGCCTGCACTGCCATCCCTATATAGGCGCACACTAATAACGCGTGCGAATAGAGATCAGAAGTAAAGAAACGTACACGGGACTCACCGTTCAGACGGCTCATCAAGGCTTAGCAAAACCGCACATTCTTCTTCGTTGCCTCTCCAGATGACAAGAAGTCGTAGCGCTACCTTTCTTCAGGGCTTTACCCGTTCAAAATCACCAGTGTTGATAGGGCGTAATTCTCGTCGTTGGTTTCCAAAACACACTTGTGTTCTTCATACACGTCCACCGCACGAGCACGAAACAATGCTACGAAACCCAAATAACACAAAACGTGACGACGGCTGCAGTTTTGCTTCGTTGAAAAAACCTACAAATGCGCTTTTTTTATTACTAATATTTGAATTGTGTTCGCAACAAAAACAAATTATATTTTTTCATTTTATTTCTTTATTAAATGCGAATACCAAAGCGCTTTTAGATACTTTTGCTGACATGTCGTTTGTAGAAGCTGCGATCCTGTGATCCCATCCCCGGGTGTCCTAGCAGACGACGGCGCAGACGACGCTGTTGACGAAATGCAATTTCGATTGACGGCAGCGAAAATCCCTTAAATGCGACAAAAAAGGCAAAGAAACGCACCGTATCGCAAACTGGTCCATATCAAGGATATGTTCGACGCGAGCGGTAGGACAAAGAGCAGCTGCGATGCATTACTCTACGCGACACTGGCATGGTCGACGGAGATCTACATGAAACAGAGCTTAAATGTGACCCGTACAAGCGGATTACTGTGATATCAACTGCGTTACGGAACTACGACGATACTTGCTTCACACTTTAGCTTGTATGCAACAGCGGCCCGCACTCGCCGCATCCTGTTCGAGTGTACTTTCACTAGCAAGAGCCCACATGCATGGAAGCCGACAGAAGCAACTGTCTTTTCGAGTTCAGATTGTTCCGAATAATACGAGCAGCTTACTTTAGCACGTACTCGAATTCAAGTTCTCAGCCTGTGTGTCACGTATGGTGACGATGGCGTCGAGGACGAGCTTAAGAATCGCCTTAACGTGGCCGCAACGCAGCCGGTATCCCAAGCATTCGTGCGCTAATTGTTGTTCACCTGTACTGCGAACGTGCGCTCAGTCGCAGGCCAGCCGCTAGCTGCTCGATTTGCCAGCCTTGCGAGTACAATTCGCAAGTTTCTGAGCCAATCTTTGAGCGATCCGAGCTTTCAGCTATGACGCTGCTCGCGAGCGCGCCGCGCGACGAGCTTCGGCCTGCTCCCTGGCTGCCGTATTCGTAGCTAAGCCTAGGAGGTTTCACTTCGATGCCAGAGCTGAGAGCGCTTTGAAACTGGCTAGCGCTGAGGTGCTACTCTTTGCATTGTAAGTACGTTTTATTGTGAACTATGTCTCGTAGTGAAATAAAGATATGTTCGGGTCCACCCGAACGGTGATGATGGCGTCGAGGACGAGCTTAAGAATCGCCGCAACGCCGCCGATATTCCATGCATACATGTGTGCTAAATTTGTTCACCTGTGCTGCAAACGTGGGCATAAAGGCTCGCTCAATCGCAGGCCAGTCGCTGCTCGATTTTCCAGCCTTGCGTGCGCGATTCGCAAGCTACGGAGCGAATCATTGAGCGAGCCGAGCTTTCGGCAACGACGGCGCCCGCGATCGCGCCGGGCGACGAACTGCGCGCTGCTCGCTGGCTGCCCTTGTCGTCGCTAAACCTAGCCGATTTCACATAGATGCTGTAGCTGAATGCGCTTCGAAACTGGCCAGCACTTAGGTGCTACCCTCGGCACCGTTTTACTCTGAACCCCGCGTCATAGGGAAATAAATATATGCTCGGTTTCCGCGACCCCTTCAGGAGCGGAGCTATAGCAGAGGCCAGGCGAACTCCAGAGCAGCAGCAAAGCGGCTATGGGAGGAAATTTGTATGGCTGTTATCGCTTCTACCAACAACTCGACATTGGCTAATGATACTCTATCCCAGAGCTTTGGTCGTGAACAAACAATACCAGTGCATTTTTCTGACGCCGGCATCCAGGCTGGCAGGCCGGCCCCGAGAAGCTAGCGCGCCCTTACGATTGTATGGCCGTAAGGGCGGAGGAGTAAAACAAGCACTGAACTCCCTTGGGGTATGCAGGAGTGGAAATGCCATTTTACTCTTTTGTCAAGAGGAGTGAACAGGACCTTTCACTCTTTCTCGTTTGTAGAGAGAGTAGATTGAGACCTGCAGGAGTAGCGAGGCTCTTTTACTCTTAATGCAGGAGTAGCAGTTCTTAGAGTGTAGAGGCCCCGGCCACCCGGCTCCTGCGAATTATTCTATGCTAATTAAAAGTTTTCAGTAGGGTACAGAGCTTGCTTGGGCCAATTGGCACGTAGTTCTAAAGAAAAGAACCAGCGGAAGGACGCAGGAACAGAAAGCAACACAGGACGCCACTGGACCTGTGTCCCTCTCTGTGTGTGCGTCCTTCCGCTGATTTTTTCTTTGGAATTAAAAGTTTTCTCTATCTCTTCAACAGGAGCACGAGCACTTTACCGGGCATTTCTAGCACAAGGAGGCGCTGACCACACGCACTTCCACGGGCTCCTCGAGGGAATTTTCCAGAAGAAGACAGACACGATGGAGCCTCAGGCTACGGAAGAAGGCCTACTTTCACCCCTTGGCGGCGGTCCCCCAGCGTCTCGGACTTCACCTTGGCGGGGCAAAGAGCTACTCTCAGCCGGCACCTGCCTTGGCTGCTTCTGCGGAGCCTCTTTGGCAGCGGCCACCGCCGCGCTGCTCTTGTTCACCATCCACGGAGCTGCCACGCGGGACGAGAGGAACGGCACTCGGGCTCGGTTCTGCTGCTCCAGCGAGGCAGGCAGGCTGTTCGCCGTCATCGACAAGCACGAGTCGCCCTGCAGAGACTTCTACGCGTACATCTGCAAAAACGCCATCAGACACGGCTTTGTGCAGCAAGACGTGGCCAACGACATGCTGGTGAGCTTTCGTGCGGACATCCTGGTAGTTTTAATCACGAAAATCTGCTAACCTGCATTTGCATTTTGCTGGTTTCGCCTGCCGGCTAGTCTGAAACTGTTTCAAACAGCGAATTTCGCTAATAACTTTTTAATGCAACTTAAATGGTCACTCGAGTCGAGAGAACTGTAAACTATTTAATCATCATCATCATCATCATTAGCCTGACTATGTCCACTTCAGGGCAAATGCCTCTCCCATGTCTGTCCAATTTACTCTGTCCTTTGTCAGTTGCGGGCACCCCATCTCCGCAGACTTGATTGTGTATTGACCCTTTCCGGCTCAAACTTAAGCTGTTCAATATAAACAATCGATATCATGAGGCCACTATGTGTCGGAGAAGGATGATTCAGCAGAAAATAAAATTCTGTTGGTTCTTTATCAGTTTTGTTTGCATAATTTTAAATGGAACCAGAGGAACTTAATGCGTTCAAAAGGGTTAGTCGAGTGATTCCTATGATTATTTAATATCATCTGGTTTGAAACAGCGCTTGTCATTGCTGAAGTACAGCTTGTGTGTCAGTTTTTATCAAGCATATGCGATAATGACATGACGCCCAGCTTCAGCCTGCGGTGTTATGTTTCATTTGCGTGAAGGTCGGTGTACTCTCCAACGCAAGCGGAATTCTTGAGTCGATTGAACAAAAGCATTGCTTCTTTTGAGAGACGGTGTGCAAGAAGCAGGGCGACTACGATCTCATTTTGAACATTTAAAGCTTCGAGCGCGACGCATCCTTTTGCATTTTCTAAAAATGTAGAAGGCGAAATGCTCAAAAGAGAGAAATATTCATGAGCTGAAGGTGCTTCTTGCAAGGCGGGGGGGGGGGGTCACCTTTTTTAATTTTGTCTTGCTCTGCAATATAATGCTACGTCCACGAAACTGATTTTTGTGTGATTACTCTTTTGGTCGCTCAACACGAACTATTTTGCGAGTGTGTCCACTTCTCGGAAATTGAAAGGAGGACAGCTTTCAGCCTTAGGCGTAGTTTTTATTTATTTATTTTATTTCAAAATATTGCAGGCCTATGTGGCCCAGGCAGGAGGGGCGAGCAACCTAACAATACACAAAAGAAACGAAAAAACAACACAGCATCATTCGGCGATAACAAAGGGAAGATAAAAACAACAGCATTAAAAATACAAAATGAGACAACTTAACCAATGAAATGTTCTTCCAATGCGTTGCTAAAATTGCTATTTTGAAAAAGGGATTCTGGGAGCATGTTCCGATCGGAGATGGTTCGGGGGAAGAAGCTATACTTAAATGAATTTGTTCGTGCGAAGATAGGCTGCAGTTTGTGTTCCTTAGTGTGTCGTGTACGTCTGGTGGTAGAAGGTTGAACATAGTTATGTATTGTAATGTTTACCTCGCGTGAAAGAATCTTACGGAGGAACAAAATTCGGTTTATTTTTCGGCGGTCTGAAAGAAGTGGGATATTATTTTCTGCCAGTAGCTTTGTGGGAGAATCAAATCTGCTGTATTTGTGGAAAATAAACCTGACTGCTTTCCTTTGAATGATTTCAAGGGAGTTAATGTTCTTTTTTGTATGCGGATCCCAAAATAATAGATGCGTATTCGAGCTTCGTCCGAAGAAAAGTGTTATATGCCAAAAGCCTAATATTAGAGGGAGCGGAACTGAGTTTTAGTTTTAGGAAACACAATGTTGAGAATGCTGAAGAGCAAGAGTTACTCTACTGCTCGCTTCTGTAACGTCCTAAAGTGCGAAATGTGCTGAAAAGAGCAATAATCCATAGAGGTTCAATGCTCTTGTGTTATGCTTACTGTTGGGTTCGTGCGATAAATAATATTTCTTCACCTATTAAATGACAGCCATACACATGTGGCAGGCCAATCTTGAAATGTTTTCCTTTCACTAGATGTAGACATTTTCTCTGGAGGACAGGACGTTTACTGGCACATATTAGACTGCGCAAGAAGCGAATTTCGCTCCACAGAAGCAGTCACAGGCTGGGGAACTCAAATGAGACCGCGCTGCTTATTCTTTAATAGGGCGCCAGGCCTCAGTGATTACATTTGTAATCATTATTATTTCCAAAATATTTTAGCGCTTGTAAGTGTGTTTTGCAGACAAAGTTTATATCCAAGGAGCAAACTGTTCCTTACTTGTACCCTTCCTTATTGTTACGTAGGAATAAAAATGGTTTTCTTCTGCATGGTGCAAGGGGAAAAGGTGGCGCTAGCTGATGACAACAGCAAAGCGCACGCAGTTCCCGTAACCCTTTACTACCTACTAGCATATGTCGGTGAGGTGAAAGGCCACTGAAATATGTTTAACTGCTAAATGTCCGAACTGCTGCAAAAAATTTACGACTTTCTCGCTCGCTTGAAGACTTGTGGCATCCAACTTTGATGATTTGATGGGCCTGAAAGGGTCACGGGATGAGAATAAAAACGAGAGTGAAAAAGCTCCGAAAGGCAAATTCGGATCAAAAGTATCACAGAACGCTACCTAGCAGGGAAACCTACTCCCCGAAGTGAATCACATATAATTTGCGTGTTTTTTGTGCTTCGTAAGAAAAAAAAGGACAGTAAAGCATATCAGTGACAAGTGGATTGAATGCACTGTCTTAATCTTTCAATAACTGGATGCTCATACACTGCGCCACAGGAACGATGGGATTTTGTTTATTCATTGCGCTCTAACTCGTTCTCACTACTATTCTCATATTTTCGCGCATACGCTGAATAGATAGATAATCGCGCGCCGGTGAATGTCTGGTATACTCCTATAGCTTCCCTAAAATTTACACAAGCACAGAAAAATTGGAGAGGAAAACCGATCGGACGGAGAAAGACAGGCTCCATCAATGCTCTGTACTGTTTTCTTCGCTGGCGTACCTTTTTTGAAGCGTGCACGTAAGGTGATACGTCGCTACACTCGCATTCTAAAGAGCGCGCCTGTGGTAGTGGGAAATTTAAATATATCATTGCGCAGGCTTTGACTGTGTGTTGGGGCCTTTGGAATCGTTTGAGGTATAACCGCACAGTGGAAGTCCATGTATTAGAGGTCGTTGAAAATAAAGGGAAGTAAACTGTTTAACACTATACAACTAAAATTATCTTGGCATACTCACTGGGAGGTAACATGTCTTTCTTTTATTCACATTGCAATGCTTGACAGGAGACATCCAGGTCTCACTCTCTTCTGGCGGGATTTAGCGAAATTTGGAACGAGTACAGTCCACCTACAGAGGGTTCTTCGGGATCCTTACTTATGACATGTTCAAAATTTCAATGAATTTAGCGCCGCACACTTAAATTTATACACGAAAAGACTTACTCTATTTCACGCTTGAAGAAACCATAAAGGTGTCATACTAATGAAAGAAAAACAAAAGCTATTATTTTTTGACCAACATTCGGAAAATAGTGTCTCCAACCTACCAGAGTGCGCCTGTTCATTAGAAACAAAACACTAAAGCATACGCTTTCACTCTGGGCTGAGCTAGAAACCGAAAATTTACTTCGTTTTTATTTACTTTTTTACAAGATACTGCCGGCCTCAGTTTGAGGCCCTGGGCAGGAGTGGGCATACAATAATACGTCAATGAAATGCACATAAAAAAAAGCACCACAAGAATTCAAGTGAGAAGGAGAGACGAAATCGAGCAGTAGTAATAGTAAGGAAACGTAAGGAAACGTAAAGAGATTATTTAATCTTTTCAGTTGAAGATTGAATAATGCTTCTTAAACTCAAGCTGAATTACATGAATTACATTATGTTCAAGTGAAACATGTGGATCAAAAAAAAACTTACTTTGTGCCGTGATAAGAGATCTGCTAAAGCACATGTTACATTATATTGGCTGCAGATCTTGCAGTACAAGCTTGTTTGGGTGTAATAAAGCGGACACCTAAGGTTATTTTTTTGTGGAGTATTCTCACGACATTCTTTTCAAATTTGGTGCCGAAGTATGGAAAGGATGACTAGGAGATTTGTTACGCAGTGAACAGGAAGCGAAGTTGTCTGCTCGTTTCAGCAACTATCTCAGCGGTACGCTTTTCAATGCTTACTCGATCCAAGCAGCAAGTTTAGGCTGACGACGGCCTGCATCGGCCGCCAACGTTTGCCCAGGGTGTGCCAAGAAGGTTGGAGATTCAGTGGCCCCACGTTTGCCGACGTCCATCCCTACTCTATGTATGCTAAGGTGTTTGAACCTGTGCACTGCGCATCATTTCACCCTGTTCGCTCTCCGCAGGGAACATAGCAGAGCTGAGTGCCACACTCCAACATGTAACGGTCATTGCATACGCTATCTGGATACCAACTGCATTTGATAGAAGGTGAACGGGCCCGGTTTCAGTTGCACCAAGCGACAACTGCTACGTTTTTTATCCAGTTTAGGCGTAGTGAAAGTCTGATTGGCGCTAACGTTATAATTATAGAAGGAGTAAGCGCAACCCTTGTCAAAACTGAAAGACCACTGGGTTTCCTGTTGGGCCATGTGGCGTGAATTGCGCATCGGCAGTTTTGAGAAGCCTTGAGGCGAAGAAGCACTAGTCCTCTCTCCTCTGTCCTGCAACGTGGGACTTCCCGGATTCTGCGAGAACATCAGCCCTGGCGCTTCCTAACAAAGCCGTGAACGATCAAGATAAATTATGTAATGCATTGGCAGTCCGCGAATAGAACATCGTTCGTACGTTTAGTACCCAGAAAGATTGTCGACGTTGCACACTGTGCTACACGGGATACATGTTAATATGTAAAACACTCTCCGCGTCGGGTTTCCCTTACCTTATCGCCGCTTGGATATCGAACCCACACAAAACAGTCCCTAAAGATGGGGATCTGCACTCCGTGGTACTATGCGGACAATGTGACTAATTTCATTCTACACTTTGGTTCAACGACACGAGTGTCAATGCTCCGTAGTACGACCAAAATGACCGTTGTGAACAAAGTTCATTATGTGTCTTTAATTAGATACTTGGTCCTTGTCCTGTCGTGCAATTTCGCAGGAGTACATCATCTCCAACATCATCAAAGGAACACAAAACTACGGCAGCCCGGCTGCGGCAGCGCTTCACGCTCTCTACACATCGTGCCTCAATGAGGTTTGGCGTCAAGATCAGCGAGCCAGAGATGTCGCGACGATCGTGCTGGAAATCGCCAACACCTCCAGCCGAATGAGTGGCGCAGATTTGCTACGTTTCGCCCTCGCGGTGGATAGGCGATACCACCTCAAGTTTATTTTCACTTTAATCAGCCGTACCACTAAAACACAAGTGTTCGTGTTAAAAAGGAGGCTAATCCGGACCACCGAATACAAAGCATTTTGCGACGATTCCTGCTACATCACTGCTCTCTCCATCCTGAGCGCGCATTTCGGCACTAACTACACCCGGAAGGACGTGTCCGCGTGGGAAAAAAAATTTCCACTTGACAAAAAAAGAACTGGTTCGTTGTCTTTAGAAGAGATGAGCGGCATCTTCGGCGGTCTGAAAGTGTCGCAGCTACGGGACATATTTCTCGAGTTTCTTATCGATATTGACCAAGTTAGGGAATTTCAGACGATCTCAAAGGCTGCTTTCTCTACGGACGTACGCCTCTTGAGGAGCAACCAGCCGTTGTCCTTATGCTACATGCTACTCGTTGTCGCCCTGGATGCCATGAGCTACATTCAAAGGGGCAACACATTGAAATCGCCAACAGTGCGTAGCAAGGAAGTCTGTAACGACCACGTGTTCCAGAGTGGCCAGCTATGGAGGGTCACGTATGTGGCGGCCCTCGCGAGTCCCGCGAAAGACCAGCAGCTGCACAAGATCTTCGAGGAGACTCGAAAAACATTCGTGGAATACGCCCCTATCCTGCGGCTCATGGCGGCGCCAAATGACACGGAGCACTTACGGACGATGGTCGGCAACTTTACTCTGAAGCTACCCGGCGACCTGGTGTTCCAGGAGCCGGCCGTTCCCCAAATGTCAAAGCAAGGATTCGCTCGAAACCTGTTCTTGGCGCACAACTTCGAGTTCGACGCTAAAAAGGCAAATATGAAACGAGGGTTCCCCTGGATTCGAGACGACAATGAGCACAGAGCCAACAACCGTCTGTACTTTTTGAACAAGGCCACCCTGTACGTGTCGTCTTCGGGCTACGGCTGGCTGAGTTCGGGCACCCTCGATCCACTGCTTGCCGACGCCGCGGTGATTGCGAGTCGTATGGCAGCTTTGATGTGGAGCAACGTGCGGAGACCGGCGGGCTGGTCTCGAGAAACAATGGCGGCGTTCAAAGAGTTCAGGTAATGTATATTACTCTGTTGTGAATGAGCCAAAAAAAGAAACCAAGCCCTGACGAAATAACGTGGCCTAATCTGTTGCGAGCATTTTCGGTTAAGATCATAGTTTGCTGTGAGCTGAAGTTTCCTCTATCCCCAGCACAGTAGCTACCGCCCGCGGGTATATTTCACAGCTGCAAATGCGAAGTATTCCGGCGAGGTCATCTTAAGGCGCTTGCTGTACCCTTTAGCAAAGTGGGAGCCTAAAGTGACTGAATTTAATTTCATTTTTGGGCCTAGGGCTCGGAAATTATTATGCACAACGGCCTCCGCTGCTCTCATGACATGAAATCCATAATTATCGGTCTGCGTAATATGAAGTCTAGTTAAATGCTTCCCGTTCACATCGCGCTTTAAAAATAACTTGGCGCTTTACGCAACCAGCCATTCTTAAAGTAATTGTTGGTAGCGTGTAGTTGTTTCGCCCGCAAATTAACGCTGTGATTAATAGTTTCATGCCAGGCTTAGAGAATGCTCTGAGTTGTCTCAGTACTGCCGTCACCATATTCCGCATTCAACCTTAAAAAAAAAGTTCACTCCTAATTAACCTAACTTTAGTTGGAATGTTTTCTTTAAGATGTTGCACTAGACATTAGAATACACGGTCGATCATGGCAGTGGCGAAACCAGAAATATTTTTGGGGGGCTCTGATGTGCCACCGTTAAAAAAAAAAAGAGCGCATGCGCCCCAAAACATTTCTTAAGTCATTTTTCTGCTGCAATAAAGGCGAAAGGTTAGTTGTTTCATTCATCGTTACATCCGCCTTAAGTGCTTCTGCGCTATTAGAATAAACATAATCAATAACTTGTCCCGTGTACATGTCACACCACATTCATCAGCGTCACAAAGTTGGAATGGAAAAAAATATCACACCATATCTACATTTTAGTCTTTACTAACACGCGTATCACGTGAATGGAACCTTCCCGGAGAAATTCTCGACATAAGTGATAACGAATATTTTCGGACAGCACTAACATAATTAACAGGAGGATGAAACTATTTTGTAACAGTTATTGCATTAGTTTATGTATCTTGTTATTTGTAACCACTCCTCTCGAATGCGTTCGGCCCTGAGGGTTCAATAAATAAAGTATTCAGGTTCTAATGCATCTTTCAAAAAAAAGATATTTAGACATGTTTTTTCAGCTTTAATAAAGTCTGTTGGCAAACATTGTTTATTGCTGAGAACCTAAATGTTAAATACGTAGCACTATAAGCAGGAAGCTCGGCTATTATAAACTGAGCGAGGGACAAGATAACAGCAAAAATGTACAAAAATGCACTAGTAAAATGAATTCAGTACTGTATCATGCCGATATAACAATTATACTCCGCGCAAATAGAGAAGGAGCGCACTCGTAGTACCTTTTCTGAAAAGTGGAAAACCACGAACAAGTTCTAGGAGTCATAGGCCGATAGCCCTCACCAGCTGTACAGCAAAATCATTCTAAAGTGCTGTCGACATATGACTGATATTCGTACTTTAATATCGGCGACTTTTAGAATGCATCTATGTGGATTTGAAAAAACATGAACGACCTACCGCCTTGTTGTCCCAGAAAACACCATCGGGGAGGTGTTCATCCACAAGCAGTATTGTATCGCGTCTTCGGCCTCGAGAAGGTGTGTGATGCCACGTGGAAGTTTGGTATCCTTCGTGACTAGCAGACCTAGGTATACACGGAAGGATGCCATACTGCTTGAACAACTTTAAAAGCACATTTTGCGTCCGCCTAAGAGCAATTCTTTCCATTACTTTCACACAAGAGAACGGCGTACCCCAGAAGTGTATTCTAAGCACGGCACATTTCATTTTAAAAATGAATTCCTTACCTAAAATAGTTCCCAAGAGCGTAATGTTTTCGGTTTATGTAGATGACCTACATATAGCATGCACTTCGTTCAGCATATGTATGTGCAGAAAGACAAATACAAATGTAACTAAATAAACTAGCTCTTTGGGCAGACAGAAATGTATTCAATTTTTCTCCTCAAAAGACAGTAAGTGCTCTGTTCTCATTGTAACTGGGCCTACTGGTCGGTCCTAATCTATACTTGAACCAGACCACAGTGCCAATTAGGCAAGAACACAAATTTTTAGGCGCCATTTTTGAAAAGAAACGCGCATTTCTACCGAACATCAACAACTTAAAAAGATTCTAGAGCCCTCATTGTCCTAAAAGTGGTCTCAGGAAAACGGTGCGGTTCCGAGTAGGCCTTTTTCAAATCATTCGCTCTCTGGTGCTCTCAAAGCTAGACTAAGGGTGCGGAGAATGTGGTTCAGCAAGAGCATCCTACTTGAAACCATTAGACCCTTTTCGTTATCTTTATTATCTGGCGCATTTAGAAGATTGCCGGTAGCCAGCGAAACAGACTTTATTAAAGCCGAAACAATGTGTTTTAAGTATTTCTTTGCGGTGCACATGTAACCTGGATAATTTCTTTATTTAGTTAGTTAGTCAGTTATTTATTTAGTTAGCTAGTTAAACTAACTAGCTAACTAAATAACTAACTGACTGACATGCGCACTGCAAAGAAATACTCAAAACACATTGTTTCGGCGTTAATAAAGTCTGTTTGGAATCATTATTCATTGCTTAAAACATAAATGTGAAACACGTAGCTTTATAATCAGGAAGCTCGACTCTTATATACTAAATGCGGGACCAGTTAACCGAAACAATGGACAAAAATTACAAAAAAGCACCGAAAAAAAGAATTCACTACTTTATCACGTGGATATACCCATTCTTCGCGCAAACAGATAAGACAGGCCCTTATATCAAAACCTTTTGCTGCGGCTACTTAAATGCAGGCAGTGCGAGGCGCGCTCATTACCCGCAATGGACCCCAAAGGCGCGCTGGAAATGGAGGCGTTGAAGATGGGTCTGCGCATCGCCGCCGCAGTCGGGTCAGCGCCAGCTGAGCCTGCAAGAGGCGTCGCACCTGCGTCGCCAAGACCCAGCTGGTACACAATGCGACCTGCCTTCAGTGTCCTCTGGATGTCCGAGGCACAGTTCTTCTACGCGCGCTACGCCTATTACAGCTGCAGTGGCACATTTGACGCCACGTTTTTTGTGAATGTACCACTCTGGCGAAACGCTGACTTTGCCACGGCGTACCACTGCCCGCCTAGCACGGAGGCCGGTGAACCCAATTACTGCGAGAACGTTACGCTACCTCGCGGCTGATACAGCGATGTGTATTTGTGTGCGGAGACGGCTGCCTGGTGATATGTTTTTGTATGATTTTTGCTGTTTGATCTGTGTGTTCCCTTTTGCGATACCTGTCGACCACTTGGCGTCGTAGCTATGAGACGTTGCTCTCAATACTCCACACCAGCGGATCATCTAAGCATTCTTTTTATATTATGTGTGACTCTTGCTGACCCTTATCTGGTATGAACATTTGTGTGTAAACTCATGTCTATTATCTTCACAGAGAACTGTGAGAACAGCGCGGTAGTTTTTCGGCGTGTCTTCTGAGATATTCGCGAGAACTGACGTGTCTGGGCGGTAAAACCCTGCCACTATTGGCCCAGCATATGAAAGCTCAGGAAATGATGTAAAAAAAACACAACGAAACAAAGCTAAACATTGATGCGTCATAAATTTTCCTGCTGCGAATTCTATGAAGTATCCTTTACAAATCTTATTTAAGGGTATGCAAATATTACTTTTAGAAATCTAAGATTGTCGCTTTTCCGCCGTATCGAATAAAAAAGTTCAGAAAAAAATGGAAACGAATCGCGTTGTAATAAATCGAAATCGTTTTAAAATCAAATTTTTTCGGGGGTATTCGATAATTCAGTGGTATTCGTACAAAACGGATATCTCGCGAAAGAAAACGGAAGTAGGGGAGGCATTGTTCAACGGTTCCGTATCTCAAGGACTTTTCGTTATCGTTGTCAGAAGACTCAACAATGATCACTACTTTACTCGATGACAGCTGCTTCTTTCCTACAGAGAGGAGGCTGCGCGGGCGTAGTGGTCGCAAGTCTGCCATTCCTCCAAACAGAACGCACGGTGATGCCCCTTGACGACTACCGCGATATTCAGCGTTCTAGCAGCTTCTCTGTCTCTGGTGTAGCTGGTGCTTTGAAGGTAGGTTATGGCAGCAAGACGACCAAAGCAAATTGATTGTAATCAAGAGAATATTTTCCTTTGCTTTTTAGCCGTTGAAAATTGGCAGTTGTCTTAGAAAGATGCCTCCAGTTACAAATATTTACACTATATTTTCATGTTTTATCTTTTTTACCCAATCTCCACAGGAATTCATCTGAGCGTTGGATGCGGAGCCAAACTCTTCTGTTTACTGCGCGATGTCAGTGCACTTAAAAGAACCCCAAGTGGTTAAAAGTATCCAGAGCCCTACGCTACGGCGTTCGTCATAGCCTGAGTTGTTTTTGGACGTTAAACCCCATAAACCTAAACCATCCAAACCAGACTCCTCTATCTTGGCTGTTGGGGTGATAAAGTTGCACTCATCAGTGCAGAAAATGCGTTCATCAGCATAGAGAAGGACTGTTGACTTGAATGCCCAAGACAGTAATAACCTGGCTATAACTTATATAGAACACTCAAACGAAGCGGCTATAGATAATTCAGAATAGTAAGGATGAAAAAGGAAAGTCTTGCTTCACGGACGACCGCTTAGGAATGAGCTCGGAGGGATTGCCGTTATAAGCTGAGTGAATGAAACATTTGCAGTTGAGTTGCATTTTTTTAGTAGCCTGATTTTCAAAATTAGACCACTTAAAATCAGCAACAATGAATGAATGGCGGACACGATAAATGGCTTCGAAAGGATGATTTGGAGGAAAGCAAGCTGTTCATGAGGTGAGAAGCAATGATAAAAAATTTTCCAGTAACGTGTGCATTACTTTTAATGAAACGGCCCATGACACCGCACTTTTAGCGGGGCGAATGAGAACTGACATTCTGCTTTGTGGAAGATTTAATGAAACTTAAGTGGAAAGTTTGCAGTCCACATTTGCCAACGTGATGGGCCTGTAGCATTCCACAGCGCGCACTTTTTCTTCGAGACAGTTCTTTGGGATTAAGAATTCGGATTTAGCAATAGTGCAACAGAGCGCACCATCTTTCATCCATCTTGCAAAAGAAATAGCCTATTTTATTGTTTTATTGGCTGCGCGAAACGGCCAGCAATGATTTTCTTCTCTTGGCGTCTATGTTGTTTTATCTTGTCGTGTTTTCATTCTCTTTCCTTCTTCTGTATGTCTTCGCAGCTGGAGAAATAAGACAACGAGTTTTTGGCTTGGTGTCTTGTGTGCTTTTTTCTGGTCCTCTTTATAACATTCTTTTGGCATGCTTGAAAAGACAGTGAGCAGAGAGGACACAATCAACGATAAGAAGTCTTGTGCTAAAAGAAGGACTTTTCGAAGGTAGTCTTCTCCGCTTAGAAGAGGACGTACGGCGCGATAGAGGTGCGACAAGTTTGAATAATTCTTTAATCTGCAGCAGAAAAACATCCTAGAGGAAAGAACATTTTTGGAAACTTGATTCACACGTTGCTAAGTGACCTCTAGAACCAGCTTCAGCTGGTCGCGCTGAACGAACCCGGCGACCTAACGTCTCTCCGCGTAAAAGATGCATAGGAGACGTAACTGCACGCGTCGCTACAAATTTTTGACGTCAATGGAAGCATAGATTCGCCCTCATGTCCACCTCTTGCCACAATCATGCAATCTTCATCTCTTTTTGGGTGAATTATGCGAAGCCTGATTCCTTGTTGGGATGGCCATGAGGAATGGTTTGAAGTCCAGCTACCTTGCAACTCAATGAACAAGTGTAGACTCACTAAGTAGCCTCTTTTTTATGAATGCTCCGGGAGCGAAGGAGTGGCCTGCGATACTTATATACTCTGCCTTGTACAGAGCCCATCGACGAGCGATTGCGGCGGACTTCAGTGTCGAGTACTTTTTCACACACCACGTGTACGCGAAATAACCTATTGGCGCACATTTTGGAAGGCTTGAAGGTTGAGCTTCTTCTTTTTTAATGTGTTCTTGCGTTCCGCTACTCACACTCAACCTCGGCAACACACTGTGCTGAAATCTGCTTGCCCTTATTCGAAGACTTCTGCTTACCAATCTCGTGCTTCATTTCAGAAGTTTTCGCATCTTCGGGTCTTCTCGTGGAGAAAGAAATACCTTTGTCACCTGTGTCTCTTTAACGTCTTCTTGCTTTTTTTGTTGACTAGACCTTGTCTTGGTAGCCTGCATCTCTATTCTAATGTTATGCAATGCAATACGTAAGTTCGCAAACCTTTTGTCGACGGTACCCATAAAAAGGGCTCTGCGCTCATCATCCGCTCTTATCTCGATCAAATGTGCTCGAATGGCAAGTGCGGCATTTCGCAAGCTATCTTCCCAGTTCGTTTTCAGTGTCTGCAAATCAACTTTTTGCGTTTCATGTCTCTTCTGAATGAATGATGTCAACGTCTCTATTCTTTCACTCATATTCTCTACCGTCTTGGACTGTGCGCATACTGAGGACACAGGCAGTTTTCTGTCCCCATGCAGTCCAGAGAGGTGTGCCACTGTTTCTCTGAAAGCTGCTGTTTGAGCGGTAATATTGGCCAAGGCTTCCTTGACAATAAAAAGATCGCTCTTAACAGCTTCGATATCCAACTTCACGCATTCCTCAGGGGACACACCTGATGGTGTCGGTAGAGCAAATGCACCACAGTTTGACTCTCCATGTGCAATGATCTCCCTATGAAGGACTCTCACTCCGCAGCTTCGACAGCGTGCTACTTGGTAAGCGCTGCTTGTGTGGAAGTGCTTCGTCGTGCTCGAAGCATCCGTGACAACGTCACAGCCATTTGGATGGTTCCAGCAGCGCACCTGCAAAGAAAAGATATTGATGATTTTTTGCTACACACGTCTAAATACCTTTCACCGATCTTGATGCGCACCGTAGCACATTTGCCAGCGTATGCGTTGTGATTTGAGTAGCGGGAAAGCCACGGTATTGCGACTATTGTAGTGACCAATGAGTACCGTTCGCTCTCTCAACTACCGCAATACCACCAACATGTGCATGTAACAAAACGTGCACATTGAGAGCGTCGAGGTTATTGTATCGACGTTCCACGTGTGAAGTACCATATCGAGTGGAAGCAATCCTTCAAGACTAGCTCGAGGCAGCTAGCCACATGTTCCGCTCCTCTGGAAACTTTCCTTCGTGGCTGTTTTCTCCTCACAGAGTAAGTGCTTTCTCAGGAAGCGTAGTGCAAGTCAAGCCTCTACTGCGAGTCCTTATCACTTCCCAGAAGACAAGGTGTGTGCTCACCTTCGATAAGTACAGACAAGCCGATAAGCACTTCCTTCATCGAAGTGACGTGACCAACCGCAACTATGGCTTTCCTGAAGCCGTGCGATGCCTACATCTCCCTGTTGTTGCTCAGTGTCCGACACTACAGCCATCGTATTTTCCTCCTTGGACACTCTAGCTCATCCAAATGCAACACGTTATACATTCGTCTTTAGCGTCTTGTCGTGGTCCTACATCAGCTTCGTACCGTGCGAGGGAGTTTTCAAAAAAGAACAATTTACACCAGGTGTGAGTACCTTAAACCGCATTTAACTGAAAGCGATAGTCCATAGAACTCTGACACCCAGTGTTAGCTGCAAAGTACTCACAAAAGACCCAAACATTCCCTGATGGCTATTCTAAGGAAGCTTCCTCCTGTGGTTTCAATGTGCCCTCATGAGGACAAATTATGCGAGCGAAAGGCTTACTTTACATCGCCAGAAATACACAGCATAGAATAAACTCGCCTTTAGGCCCTGTGTGGAACTGCTGACCGAAGTGGGGCTTTAAAGCTGATTTATAAAAAAAATTGCGAGGACACTTTTGCAACTAAAGTGCTGACAGGCGAAAGCCGAGGACACTATGCTGTGACGACTTCCGGTGGATGTGACGTCACACCGTTCCCGCAGCTATATCGATACCTAAATTATGCAATCTTTCGGGTATCTCAAGTGTTAATTACGCTTAATTATACATTTTCACCATCTAATTTCACACAAATCCGCCGTTTTTCTGACCATTCTGTGACAATTTTCACTATGCCGTGACGACTTGCGGAGGATGTGACATCACACCGTTCCCGTGGCTGTATCGACGTCGGCGCTATTTCGACGCAATTACAACAGTTTTGCCTATAATTAATTAACTTATTAATCTACAGTCATCAAACTATTCTTGTAGGTTCATTTTTTCATACTCTATTTGAAGCAGCTATTGAATTTCTTCTATCGTTTTTAGTTCGCTAGTTCAACGCGTGTGACCCGCTTTGTTAACGGGCGACTGTATGAGCCATTAAAGGCTTTCGCCTTAATATGTTGAGCATATTAAGGAGTAATTGATAGCCAGCCAGTCTCCTCGAATGTGCGATACGTACGTCACTTGTACACCGTCGCAGGCTCTTGTATACTATGCAAAAGCACCGAAGTTTGGGCCAGTTGGTATTGATCCATCTTGAAAACGTAGCAGCACGAAAAAACGGGGACAAAATTGACACAGGTACGACAGGAGATGTGCTGCACTTCCAACTGAATTTTATTGCGGAAACCAAAGGTTAAGTACATCGTCTCGTGGCAATCAACCGCAATGGTGCAAAACCGCCAGTTCATTATCAAGGCGAGACAAGGAAGCGGTGCTAATACACTGACCACACTCTTTTCTAATGTGATATGCCTCAATAATCTCTTTTCATCCGATCCTTTCCATGCCCAAGAAACCTAGTTTTCCGAAAAATGGGTTTTCACTTACGGTCCCGGCAGTGGATAGCAAGATGACCGCTCTTTCCTTCTTTCACCAGATTGTAATGCTACCTAGCTCTCTCATTAAAACAACGTCCACTCTCACCTATGTACACTCTGTTTCAAGTATGCGGAACACTGTACACTACCTTAGTGATGCAACGGGTGAATCCTAGTTTGTGGTTGATAGTACAAATCGGCTTTTTCTTATTAACCATCACAGGACAAACTTTTGATAGCTTGCTTGGGGCGGAGAAGAGCACGTTTACGTCGTATCTTCTTGCTATCTTCTTAAGATTATGAGAAACTGTGTCACTACAAACGATACTACAAACGATTCCAGCACGTACAGGGATTTCGGGCGACGAAATAAGAGGAGAAACGGGCTGAAAATTACTCCAGTGTGCTGTTTACAAACTCCGATGCCTCTCTAGCCACAAAATTATGCCCTTACCAACAAAGGGATGTGCCTCAATAATGTGGCGAGAGTTGAGTGCTGGCACACTGCTGCAGTATGTTTTTACTCTAAGGCGAAAATTACATGACACCGCGTCCAACATTTTCTGAAAAGGTTTTAAAAATTGGAAAATTGTTAGACACTATATTGAAGGTAATGGTTCATTCTTCTGATGTTCTTTTGATGTTCTTCTGTTGATTCTTCTTGCGGATATATTGATTTTTGTAGTGAAATTTTACATTATATGAAAAATAGCGTTCATAAACGGTTTCGTGCTCACAAATTCTTTTGTCCAGAATTGCTGGGTATGTATATACTGCCGCGTATTATTGTAGTGCCCGTTCGTTCGGGCAAGGCAGCAGGAAAGGGGTGTTATCATTTTTGTTCGTGACGCAGGAAGCGACCGGACTTATCTCGATTGATCACAACCATGAAGAGCTGCATCTACGTGTTTCCAGATTAGTCTAGATGATCTCGACCTGTTAACTCGAAGTTTCCTTGCCGGCTTTAAATTGAACGATGCCGCGAGCAGCGGGCATTCGTAGTTCGACGACCGCCGAGCACGCTTGTCGCTACGTGCTCAGTGCTGCGTCACTGAGCATGGGCTTGACTGATCAGAGCATTGAGTTCAGCTGTTTTGTTTTGTATTTTTTATGTTAACACAGAACAAAATAAACTTCTCTTTCCACGCTACGCCCGAGCTCGTCCAGACCCAGCGAAGTTTATTTCGGCGCTGGCTTGTTGAGAAGTTTCGTCAAGTGCAGGCGGGCCTCGGATACACTGCGACCCCAGGTTCCGCAACCAGCCTCCCAGCCCAGGCGCCGTGCCTTTTGCCGGTGCTCGGGCAACATCGTGACCTTCAAGCAGCAGCCCAGTCGGGCGCCCGTGACGTCATGGGAGGCCCGGGACCTGCTGCTCCTCCGGTGTTCCGTGCGCCGCCCCCAAAGGCGCACTGTTTCCAATTTCAAGTTCCTTCCGACGCGACGGCTGACGACATCGTCGACGGCATCGAGTCGGTTGACGGCCCGAAAGGGCTAGAGAGCCTCCAACACCATGGAGGCATGAAGTTCTGCGTCGCCTTGGCCTCGGCTGCGGCGGCGGAGAAGATGCTAGTGGAAGGCGCCTTCAACGTGAACGGCACTTCCGTTCCAGTAGCCTGCGTGGGTCCCGCCGTGGTCCACGTGACGGCTTTTCGTGTGCCGCTGTACGTGGGAGATGCGGCGCTGGCGGCAGCGCTGACTTCTTACGGCAAGGTGCTGGACATCACCTACCCCGTCCTCAAGGGCCGTCGTCACGTCGGCAACGGGACGCGCGGGGTCCGGATCGAAATGAAGCAGGCGGTGTCGAACTTCTTGACCGTCCAGGGCCACCGCGTCATGTTTGACTATCGAGGTGTCCGGAAGGTGTGTTCCCGCTGCGGCCAGGACGGCCACATCGGCGCGGCGTGTCAACGCCGCGGTGCGCTCGCTGCGAGGTGTTCGGCCACGACACGGCCGGATCCGGAGCGGCTTGCAGGCGCTGCGGCGGAAGCCGCGCCACAGCGGACTGCCTGCGACCACGGTCCTATGCGGCGGCCGCCGCCTCGAGGAAGGAGCCGACCAAGGACAACGTGGCCGCAGAAACACGGAGCACACCAGCCGTCCGGACGTCGGTTGCCGACGAGCACCCAACGACCAGCCGCTCGAGGGAGCCCGAATCCGCCCCCGCGACGGAGGTGCCCGGGAAGGAGCAGCACCACGAGGGGTCACCTTCAAACGAGGTGGAGCCGTTCGGTGCAATTTTCGCCCAGCCCTTGGCGCCGCTTCCCGGCACAGACACCTACGACACCGTGAGCAGCAGCGACGAGTCGAGCGTGGCGTCGGGCGACCTGGAGGTACCGGAAAAGGCACGCCGCTTCGCCTGACAGGCGACTTGACGTGCGGCCAGGTGTCAGGGCAGACGACTCCTCCAGGTGCGGTCACCGCGCGCTTCCCGTCACCAGCCAGCCACACCCTCCCATCGGCGACCCTGGGGTCGGCATCGGCTTCAGCTGCGAGCGTCGCCAAGACCACGCAGCAACCAGTGAGCGAGGCCACAAGCGCCGACGACCCCGAAAATATGGACTTTTCAAGACCCGACTACAAACATGCCCACCCTCAATCATCGGAATCCGAAGGGACTGTTAACGAACGTTGTAGCAAAAAAGTGCCGCGCGCGTTAAGCGCCGCCCATGGCAGCGCTCTTTAGGTTGTATCCTTTGCCGTCGGTGCTCTTGGCAGTCATGGCGGTTGTGGATCTCCTCTCCCTGAATGTTCGGGGATTTCAATCCGTAGACAGACAGAGAGAGGTGATGCACTTTGCCAGGGCTAGGGGCGTCGACATCCTGTTTTTACAGGAATGCAACTTCCGTACTTCACTTGATGTGCTGAATTTCACCACCCGGTTTTCTGTTTTTGCTTATTTTTCGTTGACTGATTCTCATATGAGCGGTGTTGGTGTCGTGTTTCTAAACCCCTGCCTGCGCGCGGGTGCTCATTGCACTTTCGGGCTGGACGGCCGCACTCTTGCGGTCGACTTCACTCTAAACCAGCGGCGGGTACGTGCGTTGGTTGTATACGCGCCAGCGCGGCAGACTAGTAGTTCCGATTTTTTTGAGCGCCTCGACTTATTCCTCCTTGATCCTTACCCCACTTTCATCGTCGGTGAGTTCAATTGTGTTCTTAACATCGACCGTGACGTCCGCGGCCAGGGTCACAGTCACCGTTATTCCGGTGCCCCCGCGCTCCGCGATCTCGTGACTCAGTTCCGTTTGTCTGACGCGTGGGTGCAGCTTCACGGGGATGCCTTTGGATCGACGTGGGAGAGAGCGCAGTCAGCCAGTCGGATAGACAAATTCTATTTTCCACCTCAGCTCGCTTCTTTTGTCGTCAGCTGCGAGGTTCTCGCGTTCCCTGCAGGCACGCCAGTGATTTCCGATCACCACCCCTTGTCAGTCAGGCTCGACTTTGGTGAGGACACCCCACGTACTGTTACGTGGCGCATGGACACGAGCCTACTGGCAGACCCGAAAAGCGTAGCGTCGCTGCTTACGGCGTTGGCCGCATCGTGCAAGAGCTTCGTTGTGACTGATTCATGGGACACACTCAAGACTCGTTGGCAGGCAACTCTGGTGGCGGCCGGTCAAGACCGCAGACGCCGGGTAACTCATGCACTGAATGACACCCTCAAGCGCATCCGTATAGTGCAAAGGGGAGTACCCTTAACCTTTGCCATGAGCGATTTCCTGAGCCTACTTAAAGCACGTTACCACGTGTTGCTCTGCCAGTCATCACGGGCAGCTAGTCGCGCACACCAGCTCGGGCGGCCTATATCAGACCCGGCTGTGCTACGACACGTACGCGCAGGCACGGCAGAGGAATTCGCTCCCGCTACTGTGCCTTTCGTGACACTCCCAGACGGCACCCAAAGCGGAACCACGTCCGATATCTGCACGATCTTCGCAAGTCACTTCTCGAACCTGTTCTCTACGGACGGTTGGCTACATCTTCAAGATCGTTATGACGGGCTTCTACAAAGGTTTTTTGGAAGCTTGCCACGAGTAGCTGAAAAGCTGCATGAAAACCTTTGCGCACCAGCCACAAGCCAAGAGCTGCACGCCATCCTGCAGAGTATGAATGCAGCCTGTGCCCCCGGTCCAGACGGCATTCCAACAAGTTTTTTTTAGAACGTTTTTTTACCAGATCCAAGGAGCGCTGCTGGAGATGGTCAACGGCTTCCTCGCGGATGGGTTATGTCCAAACTCTTTCCGCGAATGTCGCATCATACTCATTCCTAAAAGCGGGCGGTGACCCCTCCGACCCGTAAACATGGCGGCCCATAAGCCTCTTAAACGCAGACTACAAAATAGTCGCACCTTTACTGAACACAAGAATGCGGACGATCCTGCCTCACCTAATCCACCTGGCTCAAACCAGCAGCGTGCCTGACCGCTCTGTGTTTGATGCATTGGCACTCACAAGAGACCTGTTCACATTTGCCAGCAGGACGGGCTTCAGCGGGTGTTTTGTTTCTCTTGATCAGGCGAAAGCATTCGATCGGGTGGAACACTCGTATCTGTTCGGAGTCCTCGAAGCCTTCAGATTCCCGCCGCAAATTGTCAGCAGGCTGCGCTTACTTTAGGCAGACCTGAATGCTCGTCTCTCCGTAAAAGGCCACCAGAGCGCTCCCTCCTCAGTCACCCGGGGCATAAGGCAAGGATGGCCTCTCTCCCCAACATTCTTTGTGTTATGCCTCGATCCACTCATCCGGCGCATTAACGACAGTCCATCCATACGCGGCTACCCTCTGCCTGGCCAGGGCCAAATCAAAGTTTCGGCCTACGCCGACGACGTGTCGCTTTTCCTCAAGGACGAGGATAGCTACGTCGCTTTTTCGCGGCTGTTTCTCGAGTACAGCGAGATATCGGGGGCCCTAATGAACAGGGGAAAAAGCAAGGCGCTAAGGCTTGGCACCTTCACACTGAACCTTGCGGGCGAGGTGGAGTGGGTGCAGGGAGTGAAAGGCCTGGGAGTAGTATTCCTCGCCAGCGGAGAAGTAGCCCGCGAAACCTGGACTAACCTCCGCACGAATGCTGAGAAACGCCTCTCGGTTGCGTCAACTTTCCGCCTTTCAATGGCAGAGCGCAGCTATGTAGTTAAGTCCACAATCCTAGCCGCATGTTTTTTTGTCGCCCGCGTCGCAAACCCACCGCGCACGTTTCCTCGCAGGCTAACCTCGGCCAGTGGCTCTTTCGTTTGGGCGGGCAAAACCGAACTTGTTTCACGAATGTTCATGCGCCTTCCATTCTACAAGGGTGGGTTTAGTATTCCTTGCATCCGCACCATGTGTAATGTGCTCGCCTTGCGAGGAGTACGCAATCTTGTGCGCAACCCAGACTATCCCGGGAGAACACTCATCGCATACTTTCTGGGTACAGCGCGTAACGTGTTTTTTACACAACACGTGGTTGGCCCAACAGCCGAGCAGCCGCCGGCATTTTTCGTTAACGTGCGTCGCACACTGGCGTCGTTGACTGCCAGCGTGCCCGATCTGGATGTTGATGAAAACCCGCCCTCCAGGATGTGTGAAGCACTAACGGTCGCTGAGCTGACCCGCGAACAACTCCAGAAAATGAGACGGGCACGCTGGCGCCAACTGACCTCAGCTGCGCTTCCTGCAGATGTCAGGGACTTCGGCTGGCTGCGATGCTGGCGGGTCCTGCCCACAAGAGACCGTCTTGCGGCGTGGGGCGTGGCGCCCTCCGCCCGATGCCCGCAGTGCGGCCTCCTTGAAACTTTGCAGCACGCAATGTTTGAGTGTGTAGTTGCGCGCACCTTTTGGATATTAGTGTCACGCAAGTTTTAAACTCGCCTGGAAGCGCGCACTAGTTCACCCGAAGTGTTTCAAAATATGCTCTTGCGTGTCGGCATGTTCGTTTTGTGGCGGCAGCGTGGAGTGGCCTCCTTAAATGGGCGTCCGCAAAGAACAATGTTTCCAATGTTGCAGCGCCTCCGCACGCGCCTCTTTGAACAAGCATGCGTTCAAAGAGGTGCGTGCGTTTCCCATTACGCGAGGGTGAGTTTTTGCGCAAATGGTCGACATACTTTATCGTCCTGCGCGGCGGTCGAGTGTCGGCTTTCTTACTGCCTCACTGACGTGCTCAGTGCTGCGTCACTGCGCATGTGCTTGACTGACCAGAGCATTGAGTTCAGCTGTTTTGTTTTGTATTTTTTATGTTAACACAGAACAAAATAAACTTCTCTTTCCACGCCGCCGCCGAAGGTTCAGTTCTTTTGCGGGCGCAAGTCAGCCCAAATAAACAGCTTCGTTTCCAAGACTGGTGTGTGTCTTCTTGACCGCTGGACTGCCGTCACTACAACGTGACATCTGGTGGAGGTGCTGGGTAGCCAATTTGAAAGATCCCTCCGGCCGCCTTGCTCGTTGGAGCCTGCGCCTTCAAGAATTCGACATAACTGTAGTCTACAAATCTGGCCGCAAGCTTTCCGATGCAGACTGCTTGTCACGAGCCCCTGTCGACGCAGCACCCGAAGAGGAAGACGACAACGCTTTCTTAGGGCCGGTAAGCGCCAGCAGTTTCGCGCAGCAGCAGCACTCGGATCCTGACTTGCAAAGCCTAGTTGATTATCTGAAAGGCAAGACCGCATCGCCTCCTCGAGGGTTCATGCGCCAACTGTTGTCCTTCGTCGTTCACAATAATGTCCTCCTGCAGAAGAACTTCGCGTCCAACAGGACAGTACATCTTCTTGTCGTGCCTAAGAATCTTAGGCAAGAAATTATGCAGGCATGTCATGATGAGCCGACTACAGGGCATCTCGGGATTGGTCGCACGTTGCACCGCATCCAGGAGAAGTACTATTGGCCGCGGCTAGCTACCGACGTTTCCCATTACGTGAAAACGTGCCGCGAGTGTCAGCGACGCAAAACGCCTCCGACTAGACCAGCCGGACTCCTGAACCCCATACCACCGCCAATTAAGCCCTTTCAGCAAATAGAGATAGACCTCCTCGGCCCCTTTCCGACCTCTTCATCAGGAAACAAGTGCATCATCGTGGCCACCGACTACATGAACCGCTACGCCGAAGCAAAAGCGTTGCCTAGTGATACCGCAACAGAAGTCGCAAAATTTTTTGTCGAACAAATTCTCCTGCGACACGGCGCCCCGGAAGTGCTCATCACAGACAGAGGAACGGCGTTTACAGCGGAGCTGACGCAAGTCATTTTAAACTACAGCCAGACAAGCCATCGGACGACGACTGCCTATCATCCGCAAACCAACGGACTCACAGAGCGTCTGAACAAGACCATCGCAGACATGCTCTCCATGTACATCGACGCCGAACACAAGACGTGGGACTCCTTTCTGCCCTACGTGATCTTCGCCTATAATACTGCCGTCCAGGAGACAACCAGGTTTACCCCATTCCAGCTGGCATACGCCAGGAAGCCCACGACAACACTCGACGCAATGATCCCGCACGTTTCCGACGAAGACAACCTCGGCGTCGCCGCCTACCTTCACCGCGCTGAGGAAGCTCGCAGACTTGCGCGGCTTCGCATTAGAGACCAGCAGCACACCGACGCCCGACGCTACAATCAGCGCCGACGAGACCCACATTACAATCCAGGTAATCGTGTGTGGATATGGACGCCAGTTCGCCGCCGTGGATTGAGTGAAAAGTTACTGCGACGCTACTTTGGCCCGTACAGGGTTCTCCGTCGCATCGGTGACCTTGACTATGAAGTCCTTCCCGACTGCACGACAGCATCTCAGCGACGCCGCACACGCCCGGAAGTCGTACATGTCATGTTTACGCAAAAGGCGTACTGGCGCTAAAAAACGAAGACAACACACACAACAGGCAGGACTGGCGCCACTTGTACATAGGGAAGGCAGAGAATATACTTGGTGTGACCGAGAGGCACGGTGTCCCCTTAGTGTCTCAGAAGCAGCCTTTAAAATGCAGGAATACATTTGATCTTGCCATGGTAAATCACAAAGTGAAAAATACAAACTCCGCTACAATAAGTTAATCATCGGCAGCACTACCTACATTTATGACCATATTTCAAACGAAGTTGTTCCCCGCACCCCATAGCTACTACGTAATCCTCCGGAAAAGCCTAAGCTCCGCCCTTTGTCCATTCTTTACACTAATATTCGCAGCCTTGTACCGAAGTTAGATTCCCTCTCAAGTCTTATACGCACTACGGAGATCAACATAATTGTACTAACCGAAACATGGCTAAATTCAACAGTAGCGGACTCCGAAGTAACTTCCATGTTTCCTGATTTCAATATCTTTAGACGCGACAGAATTAATAGGCGAGGAGGAGGTGTACTAATAGGTGTTCATCATTCTTATCCTTGTTCCGAGATTAAACTTGATTCCCCTCTCGAACTCCTTTTCATTAAGTGTCATGCCTCGTTCCCTCCTGTTATCATTGGTGTTTGCTATCGGCCCCCTGATCTAACTGATTCCTTTGTTGCCCACTTACACGAAGCACTCCGCGTGATAACTACGTCCTATCAGCACATACCCATTCTTTTTTATGGTGACTTCAATTTTCCTGACATTACCTGGTCCGATCTTCCCACCATTACATCAAAAAATAACATTGTAAGTGACTTTGTTAACACGTGCCTAACCTTTGGCTTGTCTCAAGTCGTATCTGAACCTACTAGGCAAACTGATCATTCCTCCAACATTCTCGATCTCATTCTCACTTCCCACCCTGATAAAGTTTCTACGCCACTTCATTTACCCGGACTTAGTGACCACTCCATTATACTAAGCACATTTTCATTCCAAGTCCCAAGTTTGAAGAAAACCAAAAAAACACTTACATTATATGACAAAGGTAACTACGCTGCCATGAACACAGAACTAACCGATTTTTGGGCGTGGTTCGTCCATGACTTTTCAAGCCGGTCAGTAGAAACTAACTGGTCCCTTTTCACACACAAAATGCATCAACTAATAGATAAGCACATCCCTACTATCACGATCACAGAAAAATCATCGTCACCGTGGTTTAACAACGATCTGAAGCGCCTTAATAACAAGAAGAAACGGCTTTTCCGTACAGCCAGACGTGTGAACACTGACTGCTCATGGAAAAAGTACCATTGTGCTGAAAAAACATTCCAATCTCTGCTAAACCAAACTAAACGTTCCTTTTTTTCATCAGTATTACCTTCTATGCTTCTCACTAATCCTAACAAGTTTTGGAAATCCATTAATCCTTCACGCAACACACCTATTACTTTACATGATGAGGACCATAATCTCATTCCGGAACATGATGTCTGTCGCGTTCTAAATTCTTTTTTCTGTTCAGTTTTTACTAACGAACCGGACGGCGAATTACCGCACTTCCCTGTCTTCGATCATCCAGCTATGCCAGACATTTTGTTCGATAGCAATGGTATTAGGAAACTAATTGAATCATTGAAAGTGTCATCGTCATCTGGCATTGATGGCTTGAACTCTAAAGTGCTAAAAAATACTAAAAACGTGGTTAGTGTCATTTTGTGCCATCTTTTTCAACAGTCATTATCATCAGGCGTGCTTCCGCAAGACTGGAAAATCGGTAAGATCGTTCCAGTCCCCAAGAAAGGTTCATCGTTTTCATGTAAAAACTACCGCCCTATTTCTCTTACGAGCATCTGTTCAAAACTAATGGAACATATTATTTATTCTCACATCGTTAAATTTTTAGTTTCGCTCAAGTTTTTTCATCCTAACCAACACGGCTTTCTAAAAGGACTTTCCTGTGACACCCAACTAGCCCTTTTTGTTAATGATCTTAGCTCTCATCTTGACCTAAACATTCCCGTTGACACGCTCTTCCTTGACTTTGAAAAAGCTTTTGATAAGGTACCCCACAAAAGATTACTACTAAAACTTTCACATCTTAACCTTACCCCCTTGGTGTTAAAATGGCTACAAAATTTTTTGACCAACAGAGAGCAATTTGTCTACGCCAACAAATCATCGTCACCTCTTTCCCCCGTTACTTCAGGTGTACCACAAGGCACAGTGCTTGGACCCTTGCTTTTTCTAATCTACATTAACGATCTTCCCTCTAACGTCAACTCGAACATCCGATTATTTGCCGACGACTGTGTAATCTACCGCCCTATTACCAGCAGAACTGACTCTGACACCCTCCAAACTGATCTAACCCAAATTGAAACTTGGTGCAAGCATTGGCTAATGTCCCTTAATATTACTAAAACATGCATGCTTTCTTTTCATCGCAGGCAATCCCATATTCCCTCAAAATATGTTCTTTTCGGTTCTGAAGTATCATCTGTTCTTTCCTGTAAGTATCTTGGCATCACCTTAACTCATACCCTAACATGGTCTTCGCATATCACGAACATCGCTAATGACGCTAACCGCACCCTTGGCTTCCTACGTCGAAATCTTCGTTTTACTACCCCTTCTATCAAATTATTAGCTTATAAAACATTCGTCCGACCTAAACTTGAATTCGCGTCAGCAGTATGGGATCCTCATCAATCTAACCTTTCTATAATCCTTGAAAAAGTTCAAAACCGCGCTATCCGTTTTATTTATTGTGACTACTCTTACTATACTAGCGTGTCCTCTTTAAAATCCAGAGCATCCTTGCCTAACCTTGAAACTAGAAGAAAAATAACTCGACTATGCCTATTCCACAAGTTCTATCATTCACCTTTAGGATCATCTATCATATCAACAGCTCATCGTCCTTCTAGCCGCAACAACCACATCAAGACCGTATACCCACCCGCTGCAAGAACAACATCTCATTTCCGTTCTTTTTTTGTCATATCATCTCGGGACTGGAACGATCTGCCGCCGGAAGCCGTACTCATCGTCAACTGCATCGACTTCAAAAAAAAGATTGAGGCCATCCTTATGTAATCAGCAATCTTTATGTATCCTGTAATCTTTATGTATCCTGTAATCTTTATGTATCCTGTAATCTTTATGTATCCTGTAATCTTTATGTATCCTGATCTTTATGTACTCTGTAATCTTTATATAATCTGCATGTAATCCGCCCATCCCTCATGTAATGCCCCACAACCGGGGCCTTTGAGGTAATAAATAAATAAATAAATAAATAAACCATGGCAGCAGATAGACGACTCGCGTACATAGGAGACTGGTGGTGTGATGCAACTAGGTAACGCTGATGTGAATTTAGATGGGGGTTTCTGGCTAAAGTAAAACTCAGATGCATTACCTCGAGCAAATGCCCCGAGCCAGGAGAGCGCACCCTAAATTGCAGATCAGCCACATTGCAGCAGATGCCTATTTTAACAGCACATATGGCGCTATGCATTTCAAAGCAAGGCTATCTTTGTAGATGCAATCTCCACGACAAATTCCGATTGACACTCGATACTGTGCAGTCAATAGTACAAGGAAGTGCCGAGATCAAAAAGTAAACTATAGAACGTATTCTCTCCACTGTGGGCACTTGGTCCGCTTCGTCCCGTTGGGTTTACTCCCCGCGATGTCGTCCTCCCTAATTACCTTAACGAGGGGGGTCACCTGCATTGTAGCTACCCCAGCGCCAACAGATGGCGTAACAGTCGCAGGTGTGGGGGAGACAGCTCTCTCTCTTCAGCCTCGGGAATTAATTGCACGCACGTCGCACGAGCTTGCGGGAACATTTCCCGTGAGGTTGTATCCCTCACTAACGGTATGAGGTAGGTGGAGACGCATTTTTTTTATCCTGCTTAAATTCTTTACGCAGCACGTTTCTCAATTCTTCCTCCTAAAGTACTCATTTTCATAAGGTGCGTGCATTCACAACACTGCTATGTTGTCTTTTGGTCCTCGCGTATGTGAGCACCGAGAGAATTCCCACGTTCTAAGCGATATTTGTTACGTCACAGCATGCATGGAATGTTCGTTCACGACAGTTCCTAAAGGAGGTAACTCTGACCTGCAATATAAGGTGGCCAAGGCAATGCTGAGAGAAAAACAACATCTTAAATGAAATGCCGCTCCCCTTCTACCTGACCACACACTGTTTGGCTGTGTGGTGCTGAATGTAGCATTAATGTCCAATTACAGACACAACACCACGCAGCAGATATCTCTGTTTAGAAACAAACCGTTTTTTTTACTTAGCTAGTGCTATTCTATCCCAACATCTTTGTTTTCAAGGAATTGGTAAGTGAATGAAATCAATGGACAATGCAGCTAAACTGAATGTTACAGACCCTAGAATCGGTGAGTGCACAATCACTGGCATCATAACGACATCCTTAAATAGCTGTTGTGTCCCTGATCATTCTCAAAAACATGAGTCGTAATATTTTAAACCTTTTAATGGAGAGTAGTGCCACTACCTGCACCCATTTCCAGCAGCGCTCCCATGACTAACCATAAATGCGGGAGGACAACGTTTAACATTGCTGCGGCAAAAAATTTGCAGAGGGAAATTAAGCTTCACGTTAAGGGCATGACACGACAGCATTACTCGATTAATGCCAATATATGTGGAATTGGTCGTTCTCTATATTACATTCATAGGTCCCAGGGAGTCGTCATACCGCTCCTGGCACAGCCACCCAGGTTGGGCTTCCCGAGCAACCTCGCGACCAACCGTAAATGAAAGTGCCAACTGCAACGGCTGGCAGATTGTGATGAAGTCACAAAGTCAAGAGACCTGCGTGGCTCGCCTAGGTTGCTTCTATAGGGATTTTCTGTGGATTTTTTGCTCATGGCCAATGACCCTGTCTTTTCTGAAACACCGGACAATGAACGCTATAGCGTTGAAAATGTACGCATTGTATCTCTTGGCAAGCCATCATAGCTCTAAGCAACGATAGCATAAGCCTCCAAACCGTAATTAGTCATACAACGTTGACAAGACTAACAATAATGAAGTTAGCAGCAGAGCACATCCCCATGTGCACTACATCAAGTACAATAATTTCAGGCTCAACAGTTGACGATGGCAGACAGTGATTGTATCGACAAAGCAAATGGCTTTACAACAGCCTCAGAAAAACCTTGAAGAAGCTAGTTACTCAACACATCTCGGTTTCAAAACGGTCAAGGCTACCTAAGTTGACATTGTTGATAGTTAGTATTACCATGTTGAGTTGTAATCAATATATCATTCATAACACGTACATATGTAATTTTTCCATCAAAAAAAGGCAAGGATGGCACTTCTCTGCATTAAACTTAAAAATGTGGACCATGCAGCTGGGAACATGCAATGAAAACATCACAGTACAAACCTAATCCAAAGAGTGTCATGGCAAGAACATGCATTCGTGACCCTTAATTTGGATCACTGCAGCCCCCCCCCCCCCCCCGCACACAGACGCATGGCAGAAAAGAATGGGCAGATTACCTTCCATGGAGGAGATATGAAGCTGTGAAATAAACTTTGAATACTGATACATTGTCGCTGCCTGCTTTGCAGAAATATTAAATGCTATCACAGTTTCACTTATCGTGAGTGATCAGAAGCTGGTCATGCTTTCTTGCCACGTATGCTGCTGCAGGGATTTCAGGGGATAACTGGGGCTTCCAACATTAAGGTTTTGAACCATGTTACTGGAAGACTGGCAGCTTACAATGCGACCCTGTGCTTTTCCACAGAAAAATTTTGACTTCTGACGAAACATGACGCCTCTAGCTGTTGCTTATAGCCGCCATCGTGAGATATGCCAACACAGTATGTCGGTCAGGAAGAGATGTTCTCCATTGTCACTTTTGAAGGTATGATTAAATATAAAAATATGGTAACAGTGATAGGCGACAACCAACCAGACAAACCAAATTGAGTAGAGTATTTTGGTTTGGTTTTAAGGGGCTTAACGTCCCAGTATGATTCAGGTGATGAGGGGCACCGCAGTGGAGGGTTCTGGATAATTTTGGCCGCCTGGCGTTCTTTAACCTGCAGTGGCATTGCACAGTACACAGGCCTCTTGCATTTTGCCTCCATCGAAATGCGACCGGCGCAGCCGGGATTGAACCCCATTTTTCACATAAATAAATAAATAAAGTGATTGCTAGAAGAAGGCGCATTACAACAATTAAGAAAGGCAGGCCATTCCATGAATCTGGAGGAGCTAGTGCATAACAAGCAAGGAACTCTTAGAAAACCACACAATAGCAAATGAGCCATCAGACTAAAAGAAAGACCAGAATAAAAAAATTGCACAATACATCACAGAAATTTAAGGAATACAGCGTAGAATACACAAAGTAGCCTTCAATGGAAACAAATAAACAGAACAGGACACAAAGCTTACAAATAACAAAAGGGGCAGGAAGATGAGAACATCAGGAAGATGTTCTTCACTGTTACTCTGAAAGTATGATGATTAAATATAACAATATGGCAATACGGACGGACAACCACCAACCAACCAAACCAAATTCAAAAGAGTATTTTGGTTCGGTTTTATAGGGTTTAACGTTCCTAAAATGACTCAGGCTACGAGCGACACCGCACAGGACGGCTCTGGATAATTTTGACCACCTGGAGTTCTTTAACATGCAATGACATTGCACAGTGCACAGGACTCTAGCATTTCGCCGCCATAGAAATGCGACCGCCGCGGCCGGGACTGAACCCTTGTTTTTCGGGTCAGCCGCTGAGCGCCATAACCACTGCAACACTGTGATGACTGATAGAGTATTTTCAATTTGGGAAGTAAGAATGTGCATGACAAACCATAAGATTTGCTCAACCAGAAAAATATTTGGTCAGCTGCGATTTCAAGCTGAAGATCCAACTGCACTGCAAAGAGAACTACTGTCTTACTTTTATACAATCTTTTAATCTGAGACTTCCAAGCACAAATATTTTGCCAAATAACTGACAAAAAAGCAGATATGAAATAAATTAAAAGATGGTTAGAATTAGAACGGGCATAATGACAAATAAGGAAGGCAGGACATTTTGAGAACCTGGAAGGGCTAGCGGATAACTCGCAAGGAACTCTTAGGGGACACACACTGGCTAATGAGCCATCAGACTCCAACAAACATAAGAATAAAAAAACTGCACAGCACACCAAAGAAATTGAAGGTATATAGCGCAGAATACAAAAAAATAGCCTTGAAGAAAAAAGACAGACAAGGATTCAAAGCTTACAAAGAAGGAAGGGGTAGTAGAAAAATATAACAATGAACCACTTTATCCTACTAGGAAAGGTGGCATTCGCCACAGCCCTGATACAGAGGGGATGCCAACAGTTATCCATTTAATCTAGTGGAGTGCGTGGTACAAAGACATGTCCCGCAATAAATAGCAAATAAACCACGTTCCGCAGTACAAAAGAAATAAAACAATTAACCACTATAATCTACTAGGCAACGTGACACTCGACAGAGCTCAGACAGAAATGGGGAATTTATTAGTGCATTGGACAAAGATATTGTCACCGACAAACGCAGCAGAAAAGCGGCAAGCACAGCGTTTCCTAGGAAGAAGCCCGCCGAACCGCCGAGCTCATCCAGAACGAAGACGATGCGCGGCCATGCGCCTGGAGCCAAGGCTCGGCCACCAGGTGGCGCCGGCAGAGTGCCAGCAGTGTGGCATTGCCCCCCTACCTTCCAAGAGGCATCGACCCGATGCCGCACGGGCGGAAAAAAAATAATGAAGGGAAGGCGGAAAGTGAAGGGCGCGAGTGTCTGCGTGAAAAGGGGCTAACGGGAGTAATACGGCTTCAGTCGCGCCACGTGGACTACTTCGGGCGTCGGTTGTCGAGAGGACCGGACAGTTCCTTGAGGGAGCGCCTCGCAGGTCACCGCGCTGAGGCGGCGTAACACCTTGTAGGGACCGAAGTAACGGCGAAGAAGCTTCTCAGAGCGCCCCCGCAAGCGGATCGGGCTCCACACCCAGACTTTATCACCGGGTGTGTAAATCACTTCCCTGCGGCGGAGGTTGTAACGCTCGGCGTCGCGTTGTTGTTGGTGCCGGATTCGCTGTCGAGCAACATGGCGAGCGGCTTCGGCGTCACGAGCAAATTGGTTCGCTACGAAAGAAGAGGGAGCAGGATCCGGAAGAAGCATGGCGTCCAGCATGGTCAAGGCTTCGCGACCGTGCACCAAATGGAACGGAGTGAAGCGTGTCGTTTCGTGTAGAGCAGTGTTGTAAGCGAACGTGATGTAAGGCAGTATCCGGTCCCAGTTCCCACGGTCATCGTCTACATACATCGAAATCATGTCGGCAATTGTCTTGTTAAGCCGCTCAGTCAGTCCGTTCGTTTGCGGATGGTAAGCTGTAGTCCTTCGATGGCTGGTGCCACTGAGTCGAAGTACCTCGCTCGTAAGTGCCCACGTGAAGGCGGTGCCCCTCTCAGTTAATACGACTGCAGGGGCTCCGTGACGAAGTACAATGTTGTGAATGAAGAAATGTGCAACTTCGGCTGCGGTACCACGGGGAAGGGCCTTGGTCTCAGAGTAGCGGCTAAGATAGTCAGTGGCAACAGCAATATACCGGTTACCCATGGAAGACGCCGCAAATGGGCCGAGTAAGTCCATGCCGACCTGTTGAAATGGGAGGCGTGGTGGATCGATCGGCTGCGGGAGCCCGGCTGGTTTAGTCGGCGGCGTCTTCCGGCGCTGGCACTCACGACAGGTTCGGACGCAGGGGTGGACAACCGCTGCAAGCCTGGGCCAGTAGTACTTGTGACGTATGCGCGCCAACGTGCGGGAAAATCCGAGGTGGCCCGAAGGAAGGTCGTCGTGGCACGCACGAAGAACTTCGTCACGAAGCGCTGTAGGTACGGCAAGCTGATAGGCAGTGTCCGTTGGGCCGTAATTGTTTTTATAGAGGACACCATCGCGCAAGCAAAACGATGACAGCCCGCGCTTGAAGATTCGAGGAGGAGATGGAGCGGTTCCTTCGAGATTCTCGATGAGAGGAAGCAGTTCGGCGTCGGTCCTCTGTTGGCGGGCAAGGGTGGACGCGGTGACAGCACCGAGAAAAGCGGAATCGTCGTTGGACTCGCCCGTGGGGCCGGGAATAGGAGCGCGGGATAGACAGTCAGCATCGCTGTGTTTCTCGCCGGACTTGTACACGATGGTGACATCAAATTCTTGTAGCCGAAGGCTCCAACGAGCAAGCCGCCCCTAGGGATCTTTCAGATTCGCCAGCCAACACAGGGAATGATGATCGCTCACAACCCGAAATGGGCGGCCGTACAGGTATGGACGAAATTTCGTAACGGTCCACAGCACAGCCAGACATTCCTTCTCCGTGGTGGAATAGTTTACTTCGGAACGAGACAAAGTGCGACTGGTGTAAGCAATCACGCGTTCTAGACCATCCTGCCACTGAACGAGGATCGCACCGAGGCCAACGTTACTGGCATCAGTATGTAGTTCCGTGTCGGCGTCCTCGTCGAAGTGGCCAAGCACAGGAGTACATTGGAGACGGGACTTGAGTTCCGTGAAGGCTCTTTCCTGGTCCTGCCCCCACAAGAAGGGTTCAGCGTCTTTCGTCAGGCGGGTCAGAGGCTCAGCTAGCTTGGAGAAATTATGAACGAACCGGCGATAGTACGCGCAGAGGCCCAAGAAACGACGCAGGCTCCGTTTGTCTGTGGGCTTGGGGAAGGCAGCTACGGCGGCTGCCTTTCGGGGTCTGGACTAACGCCTCGAGCGCTGAAAATGTGACCAAGAAACTTCAGCTGATGAAACGCGAAGTGACATTTCTCTGGCTTGAGAGAGAGACCAGCGGAACGTATGGCCTCGAAAACAGCACGCAAACGTTTCAGGTGCTCATCGAACGTGTCGGAGAAGATCAAGACATCGTCGAGATATACGAGGCACGACTGCCACTTCAGTCCAGATAGCACGGTGTGCACCATTCGTTGGAATGTGGCAGGGGCCGAGCACAAGCCAAAAGGGAGCACCTTAAACTCGTATAAACCGTCATGGGTAATAAAGGCGGTCTTCTCTCGGTCGCGTTCGTCGACCTCTATTTGACAATACCCACTGCGGAGGTCAAGAGACGAAAAATAGGTGGCATGGCGCAGGCGGTCTAGAGAGTCATCAATGCGTGGCAGAGGGTACACATCCTTTTTTGTGACGTTATTGAGGCGCCTGTAATCCACGCAGAACCTGAGGGTGCCATCTTTCTTCGTGACGAGGACAACAGGTGATGCCCAGGGGCAATGCCATATAATATGGCCAGGCTCCCCGCAGTGGTAGCATAGCGGGCGGTCGTTGGGCGTGCGCCACACGTGCGCTTTGCTGATAGGAGGGCGCAGGTTCTGCTGCTGCTCGACGGGGCGCACGTAACGGTGGGATGTTCGAGGTCCGGCAACTGGGCGAAACTCTTGCGGCATGGGAGCAGGTCGGCGCAGGGCATCGCTGTAGGACATGACGTGTGGCTCCGGTAGTGGTGCTGGTGGTGGCTGCACCACGCGCTGGATTTCGTCACGGATGACGTCCCCTGTAGAAGGTATGCTTGCCGACGGAGCATCCATGCGGAGCTGTCGCAGTTCTTCGCGGACAATGCTCCGTACAATCTCTCGCAGCGCCTCATCCCCGGGGCCTGGCAAGGGCGCGAAGTATTGAGTGGCCGCTACATTTGCCTGACGGCCGTATTGGGCGCTCCGTTCCAGCAACGAACGCTCCATGGAGTTAGCTTCCTTGGCGAAGGCGGCGACGGTTAGCGGAGGGTCGCGCATGAGGCCAGCAAACAGCTGCTCCTTCACCGCACGCATAAGGTGCTGCACCTTTGTAGCCTCTGGCATGGTAGGGTCGGCCCGATTGAAGAGGCGTGTCATGTCCTCTATAAACATGGCCACGCTCTCGTTGGACTGATGTGACCTGGAGCGAAGGGCAATTTCAGCGTTCTCCTTCCGTTGGCTCGAGCTGAATGTGGCGAGCAACTCACGGCGAAAAGCTGCCCAGTTGGAAAAGGACGCCTCGTGGTTCTCAAACCACGTTTTCGCCGAATCGAGCAGTGCGAATTATACATTCAGCAGCTTCCGCTCGTCGTCCCACTGGTTAAATGTGGCCACACGGTCAAAATTGGCCATGTGCGAGAAGGACGCACGGCGGGACACTGCCGGAGGACTGACCTGTCCGGCTGCCAGTGGTGGATGTCATCGCTCTGACAGGCCTTGTTAGTGGCTCGAACTCGGGTCAGGCCTCGCAGGCGACGGCTCGTTTTGTGGACGGGTGTGGCGTCCGCGGTTCGGGGAGAAGCGTCACGGCTGTCGTCGGGGTCAGCGTACATGGGATGGTACCCAGCACCTCCACCAAATGTCATCGACAAACGCAGCACAGAAGCCGGAAGCACAGCGTTTCCTAGGACGAAGCCCGCCGAACCGCCGAGCTCACCCAGAACGAAGACGACGGGCGGCCACGCGCCTGGAGCCAAGGTTCGGCCACCAGGTGGCGCCGGCAGAGTGCCAGCAGTGTGGCAATATGTCCTCCAATACATTGTTTTACAGGACAGTAGCATCAAGCTATGGGTCGGAATAAGTTGGCAGCAGTTCCCCTGGAATGTTCTTACCCTGGCTAGATGCTCCTCTAATGCCTGCAAAACGAGAACACAGAAAACAGGCCAAGCACAAAAAAAAAGAAAACGGCAATCGGCACCAGCGTTGTTCAATACGGCGGGCAGTCCTGTATTTTAAAGTGGACCATTTAGTGCAATGCTATGGTAGCATGCACTTTTCATTCCTGTATAGCGCCTAATGGGACGCAGAAAAAAGATTTCGTACTTGCATGTCATGGCAACATGCAGAGGGGGACGACCTCCATATACAAAAAAAGGCGTGCTGAGTTGCAGTCACTAGTGCCTGTTTGTACCGGTATTCTATGAAAACTGCTGGCTACAGGTACTGCCGGCTTTTTGGATATGGTCCGCCAGCCTGCACAAGTCACCGCAGTGCACCGTGAACACTTGTAATACATTACACCGAAAGAACTAACGATAGCATTTTCTGTATGACTACGGACACAGAAAAACAAATACATCTATCTCCACCAACGTGCTGTCCTTGCTAAAGCCCGCTACAAGAGAAATTAAGCGTGGAAAGCTCACTGGCGACCGTGTGAGTGACACGGTCATAGCAGAATACACACACAAAATGAATTTAGACAGGTTAACGAAAGTTACAACCCTGCTGCCTGTTGCGTTTACTTACCCGCAGATGCAAGTGATGAAATAGCAGGTTTATAGGAAAAACTCCAGCAGGTTTCTATGGAGCAAATTTGTCCGGTATTGTGGTTATAAACTGCTGTGCCTTTCAGGTTACTGGTAAAGGCATCAACAAGCCTGCATCTTTCATGACTGCGCAGTGACAGTTGGGGACGTGCACACAAAGACATACCATGTCTTCACTCGCGTACGCTGAAAAAGTCACGTTCAACGGTTCGCACCAAGTCATGCTTCCTCTGCATGCGCATAGATTTCCTTCTTCAAAGCTTCTTATTCTCAAAGACTGACAATACACAAACAGGAATGTGTAAAGTAACAGATTGAAGAACTGGTCAACAGGCAACACACGAAATTTATGCAATTGTTGATGCCACCCGCAATGCAGCTTGCGCCATCGTACATCTTGTCTGCACGGTTGGCGTGGGCACATTTCAATACAAATAACAATTATGAGGACCATCTAGACAACCTAAATTAACTGTATTTTATGATGCTGCAAAGTTTCATTCATGCACAAGGTATAGTTGATTGGAAACTGGCCGTCAGTTATGACAATTCTGACCATCCAACACAAAGAATCCAATTTCTCATCACGCATGGTGGTTTCCTTTTATGAAAATGCAAAAATATGTGTCTTCCTTGGAGCATTACAATGTAGTCAGTGAGGTTGAATTTCAAAACTGGCCACCAGACAACACTCCGCAATCTTTCTTAATGCATACAACGCACAATACACAACGAACGCAATTCAATCCCCACATAGAAAAAGTTTAGACCCTTTTGAACCTACGTTGGCACGTACAAGCTTTTAGAGAATAAACTACGAGTTTATACACAAAAAACAGCGGTGTACTACACATAGGACGCGAGGCGTATATGGGTTAACTGTGCTTGAGCTTCAAAGAATGCGAGTGCAAGACATGGAAAGTACTTCCCATCGAGCAACTATGAAAAGCGGAGGCTATTTAATTTGAATTTACCGAAAAGGTTGTTCAATGTTCCCTATCAGAATGGATGGATGTAACCGAATGTAAATGCACAGTGGCTGAGAAAAAGAGAGGTTTAAAGTTTTCTCCAAAGCAACCGATGAAACTACCGTCCATTGTCGTGCCACAGGAAATGCAATGCTATTAGACAGGATAGACTTGCTTTGGGAACCAGAACCAAGTGCTGAAGCAAGTGGCAATAAAAATTCTTTCCTGGATGCAAGGCACAATGATGTCTGTGGAAGCTCGAAGCAAAATGCTAAAAAAAAGGAAACATCAGCTACTCGAATAAAAAGGCTAACCAAAGAACGGCACTGCTTTTGAATTTAATGCACAACATGTGAAGTAAGTTTTACAAACAGCCAGAAGGTATTCAACATTTTGTAATCGCAAATGTAATAAAATAATCGTGCAATTTCACACAACAAACCTAAAAAACTAACCTTACAATACACTACATAACAATGTTTTTCATAGGCACCAATCAAAGAACTTTTTCTTTCAGCAGCCAGGACCCTTGCAACTAGTCATCATGAACAGCTTACAAACAGCCAGAACGTATTCAACAATGTGTAATGGAAACTGGAATAAAATACTTATGTGCACTAAGCAACCTCACAAAAATGACCCAAATCACGTGCGTTACAATACAATACAAGATTACAATGTTTGTCTTAGGCACTAATCACAGTATTTTTGTTTCAGCAGCCATGACTCCTGCAGCTTGTTATCAAGAACACCTTATGCAAAAAAATAAGGCTTCTTCAAGTAACACCAACACAACAAAGAAGCTAGCACAATATGAAATGGTCACAAACACCTGATATTCTGACAACCACAACAGATAAAAATGGTCTGAAGATAATGCTCCACAAATATTATGCCATTTATATCCAGCAGAGAAAGCGGTCTGAGAAATGGTGATTTAGATGTTCGTAAACTCTTTTTGTTGGCTTTGATACCGAAGTACAGAGAACTGTTCTAAAACGTGCACACTAACACAAGACGCATCAATACGAGGTCGGACACTTGCCGTTCGCCACTCATTCAAGCCACTAGCACTGCCAGAATAAACACAGTAAGATTAACACAAGAGCAGGTTTTCCTGTGTTGTCACACAAACTGAAATCGGTTCAGTCGGTTCATAAATTCACTCATTAATAAATGAGTGAATTTATAATGACCATCACAAAAATGCGCCCACTCAGACTGCACGAATAAAAAGAATAGTTGTGCATGTTTTGCCCCCTTGAATCTTTTCACGGAAGCAGGCAGATAAATGGCATTAGCAATAGAAATTTAGCGCAGTGGAGACGAAGTAGCGTAGATGTAGACTGGTTTACTGAACGCCGGCTACGAATGCGCAGTGCCCTGCCTGATTGTATCCATGCCACAACGCGTGCGTAGTCAATTTGCTTTAAACTGGCATACGTCTATGCTATTACGTCTCTGGTATGCTACATCTCTTTGTAATATTGGGAACAATGTTTTTAAAATCTCTCTCCAACGAGAAGTGATGCCATCCACGTATGACCGAGATTTCATTTCCATTGATGCGAGTTTACAAGCATAGCAGGATTACTCTCTGTGTTCAGGAAATACTTCTCGCGAGTGTGTGTCTAGCTTAAGGGAACAACAAATGTATTTTCCTGAAAAAACTTTAAACGTGAACAAAACATACAAATGTAAAGAAAGGCGAAGGTTAGCTACCACCTCTTATCACAGAGCATCCTGCTAGAATCTCATTAGATCGCCCATAAAAAGGTAAATAGGAAAACATATCGACTAAGGGCATTAGAAACCGCTGCTATTCTTTATGAATCGTCTTTTTGTGCAGTTTTAAATTTTTTCCCTGAGCGAATGTCTTATGGCACAAATCACATTGGAAGGGCTTTTCTCCCGTATGGAATCTCACATGCCTCGCAAGAATTGAATGTTGTACAAAGGCCATGGGGCACAGCTGGCACTGATACGGCTTTTCACCCGTGTGGGTACGGATGTGTGCCACCAGGCTGTTCTTCGATGTAAAGCTGCTACCACAGTGGTCGCAACGGTAAGGACGCTCACCTGTGTGAGTTCGCTGGTGTTTCACTAAGTTGCTCCGGTCTGAAAAGCTGCTATCACAATAGTCACAATGGTAAGGACGCTCGCCTGTGTGAGTGCGCTGGTGTTGCACTAAGGTGCTCTGGCGTGCAAAGCTCCTACCACAGTGCTCACAATGGTAAGAACGTTCACCAGTGTGAGTGCGCTGGTGTGTCTCCAGGTGGGCCTTTTGTGCAAAGCTCTTTCCACAGTCATCACAATGGTATGGGCGGTCCCCAGTATGGACTCGGAGATGCACCACCAGATGAGATCTTTTGTTGAATCCCTTGCTGCAGTGGGTGCATTCGTGCACCTTCTTTACTGCAGGTTTACCCCGGTGGTTACCACTGCCAGAAGGAGTAGATTCCATGCTGTGGCTCACTGGGAGCCTTTGACCAGTTGAATCTTGCACAGGAGGCGCGTGGTCGCCCTGTGTGCCGACTGAACCTGTGTGGTAAAGGAAGAATACTTTCAATCAACAGCAGGAACCAACATTGCACAGCTCACCTGGAGCTGGGGAAATGAAGATCAATGTGCAGGACATAATTGGCAACAGCTGTGGATGTTTATGAAAAGTTTTATTGAATAGGTCGGCCTTAAGAAGAATTCAGGTCTGAAGAAAGATATCCCTAGAATGAATTCTGCAAGCAGCTGAAAACATTTCAGCTGCAAAAAATGTAATCCTTGCCAACAAAATAGGGTAGCATTTGAAATCCATTCTAAGCACTTGCATTACTGCCATCATGATAGACGCTGTGCTAAGCCCATCCAAGTGGGCCTAATACCCAACAAATGACAATTAGCTAAGTTTAGCACACTGCCACTTTTGTTTTCTTTATTTGCTCCTTAGGCAGGGTACAAGAGGAAGCAAAAGCTAAAGGTTAAAAACCTGATGAGGCCTTGGACGCCTGCGCAAGTCCTAACATCAATGCATAGAACTCACAGGGGTGACAGTTTGGTCAACAGTTCACATATTCTGGAAAACAACTTTCCAGAATATCAAAGGCAAATATCATCATAATTCACCAGAGCTCCATGAACTGAAGCTTCTGTATTATTCACACTGCTCTTTGAAAGACAACATTCAGGAACAGATTAATGAAGAAAAAGTGAAGATTATAACCTGTCGAGTTTTGTCCAGAGAATACACCGTATTTGCGGCCTCTAATGGTCAAGCCTGCAAGTGAAAGACAGGTTACATCCATAAGACACAGGATTACATGTGCAACAACTCACATGGTGTTATGTGGATGAGACGGTGAAAATAGCATGCCATCTCATACAAGTGTTGTGCTAGGTCAGGTAAATTGAGTAGGACAGGCTTAAAAACAATCAAGTTCCAAAGCAAACATTCCAAACTTTTAATTCTGCCTCCAGACGAGAACTATAATTATGCTCATGAAAGAATCAGTTACCTAAAAATATCGGAAAGCTGTTGCAAAAAAACCAACAGCCACATTATAGACCTGTTCGCAAGTACAGTAACTGGCTTCATGGGAAGGACTGTACAAGTCTGCCTACGTAGGCTTAAAAACTAACGAGTGTGAGTTATGGTTAGAGACAAAACACAATGGGACAGGATTCCTCCTGTTTTTTTAAGACCCCTTATACCCTTTGTACAGCACGTAGGAAAAAAATTTCAGAGCTTGACAACTGGTAAAAAATTGTCAGGAGGCTTGCTTGCAGCCAAGATTACAGCCGCCCACAAGTGTGGCCAACATGCCCAACAGGGTGTTTCCCCTGCAGCAGCTCCAAGAGAGGCATTAACCAAACCAGTAGAAGCACATCTGAAACAGCACACTACTGTGTGTCAAGTGCAGTTAGTGCGTGGCATATTTACTCGTGTAAGGCCCACGCCTCGAATGTGGGATGAAAAATTGTAATGAGAATGAAAGCTGATGACGACAATAGGTGAGATGGTGAAAGGGAAGCTTTGGCTAAAGAGGGCCATGGCTCAAGGCACTTTCTTCGACACAGGTTGGGGTTAAAGGCCCATTTCCAAGCACTGCACCCAGCACAAGCTAGGGGGAAAACTTGCTTATTGCATCACTGGTGGGTACCCAGTTCTAGTACTGAGATTACAACCCTGCACATCCCACATGCGTGGTGCATGCTCCAATGACTATGCCACTGATGCGGCGAGAGTGAACGCAGCAAGACATAAAGAATTAAAGTACAACTTGTCATCACTTATCAGAATCTCAGCAACACTAAATCAGTTTTACAGGCATTTTATGAGGCATTAAGACCTGCCACGTGTCAGGTACTCACTCCGGCAAAATCAGAAAAAAAGGACAGAAACAGTGTGGTTCTTAGACGAGTAAGTCTGCTACAGCTTGCATTGCCTTGGGCAACACGGCAAAGAGCACTGCGTCAATAGGTCAGCACCGCACAAGGTAAACAGGGCCAACAGAGCAAAGAGCTATACAGAAACACTGGGGAGGCAAATTTTTCAAATGGCTTCACATCATAACAAAAGAATTTCCTCCTCAAAGATAATTCAAGGTGCATACAATCATCACGAACTGAAGTCCACACCTGATGAATTACAAATGCGCACAACAGCACTAAGCATTAGAAAACTAAAAAAAAAACATTGTCACCCCATACAGCCAAATGTCGAATGCTCTTAAAAGAGCCTCAAAACAGAACGGAAGACGTCAGAATGCAGGCTAAATCACACAGCAACAAACATAGCTTGGAAAGAGTCTGGAATGCTTCGCACATGACAAAGTGAGGTCAGTCACATGTGACCAACCACAAGGAATCATAGCGTACTCTTCAGCAAAGCCATAAAAATGCCCATAAATCAGTGAACGGCAGCAGATACGATACCATCTAGAATTCACCACATAATACTGACAGCAGGGTTTCTGCAGAGCCCCAATGTTCATATGCCCCAACTAGCGGACAGAGCAAAGTGAAACCTGGTGGAGTCACACCGAATGACGACAGCAAGCATTTTGAAAATATGTGTGGCTGTACTGAACAAGAATCAATATAAAAATTGATGTGTCAATCACACATTCATCAAAAGGGAAATTATTTAATTGCATGCAATATTCACACGATGTTTCTGCGTTAAGTGAAAAAAACGAAAGAATTTGGTATAAATGAAATAATCAATTTGCACACTTATCACAGCAACCACAATGTCCAGCACAATTACATTGTTTTCTTTTGTGTGATCCCGCACACCGTCTTGCGCAATGACCGTCTCTTCAGTTCCAGAGATCCTGCTTTGATCTCTGAATAATAGAATGGAGTCAGGTTGGTTGGTTTATGGGGTTTAACGTCCCAAAGCGACCAAGGCTATGAGAGACGCCGTAGTGGAGGGCTCCGGAAATTTCGACCACCTGGGGTTCTTTAACGTGCACTGACATCGCACAGTACACGGGCCTCGAATTTCTCCTCCAAAGAAATTCAGCCGCCGCGGCCGGGATCGAACCCACGTCTTTCGGGCCAGCAGCCGAGCACCATAGCCACTGAGCCACCTTGCGGCAGAATGGAGTCAGACTCACCCCACTTTGCACCAAAAGTAAAGGCGTCATTTTCTGCCGTTTGTATGTTTAACCGAGCATAATGTCTTGGAACCAATGCCTCTCGTTTATTTAAGATGAGCACCAGCTGCTTATTTTTTTTCGACTCTCCACATCCCAAGTGTTAATTCACAAACTGACATGCAACACCCTACAGACACCGGCCCGGCACAGGCCATCTTCCAAAAATATGCGAAATCACCTGAATATAATAACTGCCCTGAAAGATACCCCACTTTCACTCACTGTGTTGTGGAATGCAGGACGACCGCTCAGTATCCTCCCATCTCCTATCCAACCCTTTTTATGTGGAGTGCCTGGCTTGGCTAAGATAGCTGGAAGACCAATGTCCTTTGCATGACAGGCATAATCCTCTCTTGGTGCTTGGTTCTGAGCGACCAAATATCATGATTCTAATACTTCTACTACTGAGTGCACACCGCAAGAGTACATAGGTAATAGGCTGCGTTCAACTTCAGGTGTTCTCTTCATACCACGACAGAAATGGGAATCTCACCGAGAGCTTAATTTAAACTGGTCAACCATTACACAGCAGTGATTTCTGCTCAACCACTATCGAGTCAAAACGAACAAAAAGAACCTTGTGCCTCGTCACCGACAGGAACAACTTTTAGCGACAACTATGCTGCCACCCGTTATTCCCTCCTTCCTTCTCCTTTAAGCAAGCCTGTTGTGATTTCAGGGGAAAGAACCATATTGCTTACGAAACAAGTTCACTAAACAAAATTTTTGTTTTCACGGTAATGCCCACTTTCCTCATTATTAAGATCCCTGTTTTGAAGCAATTACATCGAAACTATTTCCAATCCACTATGTGATAGACACAATGCACTGAGATCACTGCACATGGAATTTTCCAGGTTATAAGCATGAAGCAATGGAGTCATGAAAGGGTGGCAGGAATGGAACCTTGTACGCATTGGCTTTTCTGTCACGGCCTGCAAAATAACATAGAGCAAAGGAGTCACTTTGGAATGAACACAAACGCCACAGGCATCGGAACATGTGCGCTTTTGTGTAGAGGGCAATGCAGAAAAAGCGCATTTAACAACACTTTCTGTAGCCTTTCTTCTCTAGACACAAAATGTGAAAGGATATGGATAAGAAATAGAAGAGCAACTTGCAATGTGCTGTAAAACCGCGAGTGAAAAAATTGGAAACCGATGTTTTCCACCAGCTGAAATGCAATGTCAGTTACGGTATCTTTAACAATGCTTGTCACTTCGGCCCAGCTGGTCAGGCTAGTTCTCTTCGCAGATCCAGGTAGATTCTCATGAACCTAACTTTGCAGATGCAAATAAGTGAAAGTAAGGTTCTTGCCGTATTCGCAGCAGAGCATTGCTTTCGAAGGTTCATCCACAGGCACATTTTACCCTGGCCTCGTTATACTGGTCCTCATGTCTGAAAATCGAAACAGAGCACAGTAGACTAAGCAGGAGTCTCCAAAGCCACAACAGCATTCTTTATACGCTTTGTGTATAGAGCACATATCATGCAGCAGGCACCTGCCTATTTTAAATGCATCTGCTTGTGTCTGTGGCATGATGCACGTGCAATACAGTAGAGCTCACTTATAACTGCCACAGACACAACAAACAATTGCTTGACATGAACAAGTGCGGTGCCACCTTCAAAGTATGCCTTGCGCAATGGAAATATGTTTCAGATACAACTACGGCCGCATCAGTCGGTTATTACAAACAAGGAGGTGCTGTTAATACCCCCAAATATGAAGGGGTTGCGCTTCCAGCATGCGCGGTGACCGAAGAGCATCTCAGTCCTCGCGAGACCGCCCCGGAAAGAGCATGTCGACCTTACAGAGAAGTAAAAAGGCAGCTTTGAAACCGTAAGTGGATGGCCTACAAGGGCCTGTGCGCTCACCAAATGGGCAGCATCCAAAGTCGAAAAAGAAGAGAGAGAAAGGGAAATTGTTGAAAGCGAACCGTCTCCCCATGGCTACAGCCTCCATGAGGGAACCCAGATAACCACATACAGCCTTTTGACGTATCAAATACAGCACTTGCTGGACATTGTGTATGTCCGATAGATCTCCTGATATATCTGCATAACATTGAGGGGATATCCACAGGATTATCAGAAATGCATCCGTACCTCTAAAATAGTATGTTGTACAGATGTTACGGCTGGACATTTGTCGCATATAATGAATGTGCACATAGGGTAGTAAGACACCTATAGTGCTTCCTATGCATTGCAACGAATGCCTCATTGGCAGTATATAGATCTTTCCAAAAAGGGCTCCCTGTGCGCTGCCATATTGTTCCCTGGACTGCAGTGGGCACCTCGCGCTAGCATGGTGGAAGCGGCGAAACACCTCCTCTCTGGATTGCTGGAAACTGGTTCCCCCGTCGCATCCACCCTGCTAGCGCGAGGCGCCCACTGCAGTCCAGGGAACATTATGGCAGCGCCCAGGGATCCCTTTTTGGAAAGGTGTATAGCACCTGGTATCTACCTGAAGCCTGTGTATAAACTGTATTTAGGCTAGCTAATACAGATAGCATGTAGGTTGACTGACAATCGCTGTAGTAAATGTAAACTATAAGATTTGAATGATGTGCAATAATTAGGATCTCAATCATCTAGTCTAGCTAAGGTCAAGAAAAAACTTACAAAAGATATTCATTGTACATCAAGCTTTCCAGAATCTTCGCAGCTGCGTTAAATTGGCATCAATATCTTCATTGTTTACAAAAATGTCTTACAACAGCATATAACACATTTTAACAGTAAGCAGCAAAACACTCGAAGAAAACCCAAATGGAAAGGGATTGTCTTTAGTGTTTATAAAATGAGCATACGAAATACAGCTACTAGACTACAGAAGAACTAAACACCAAAATGGTCACTTAAGTCAGTCAGGTATATAACTGTGCCTATTGTGCTTGGTAGGTGAGTATATGGAGCACAGCTCTCAGCAAAACACTACTAAAACATGCTAACAGTGGCTACTCTTCCTGTCGCAATTAAGACACCCAGCACTGTAATAAAAAAGGCATACTCAAAAAGAATACAAAAAGCAAGCAGAGTGCTACTTGAGTTCACTGTGAAATATGCATACAGCCACTGCAAAAGACTGAACAGAACGATGAGTACTTAGATCGGCTGCCGATTAAAAACAAGTCATAATAATAATACAAAAAATGACACTACAATGAATATGCACACAGTAGCTTGTAGACCAAAAAAAACAAATTGCTGTCCCAAAAATACAGCATGAATGTGCAAACAGAAGCTTGGTTAGTAGATACTTCTTTCAAAATGAATATAAAAGGAAGTAATGTATATGACAACATTGATGTTAAATGATAAGAGCCGGAACGAAAAGAAACACAAAAATTCAAATAAATGCGGACTGGCTAGCTTTCCTCTAAGCCAAATGAACAGAAAACAAATGTGTGAAAAGTAACAAATTCACTGTTTACTGTAAGTACAAAACAATCACTTAAGACAAATGCCAAAAGAAATGCAAAGAAACATAATAGCTGTTACTGTTATTTGCACACAAGGCGCAGCACTGTACAGAAAGGACTAAAACTACTTACGTGAGTGGAACAGTGACAACTTAAGGCAGATAGAAATTGCAGTAAAAAAGCACATTTTCAAAAAAAGAAAAGATGACATGAAATGCTATTAACGTTAGCTGTGAGGTGTACATAACAGAACCACTGTACACTCGCCGCCAAAAGTAAATGGAAGGCGACTTTGTCAAAAAATTTAACTTCTTTAAATCTAAAGCATAATGGTCCATGCTTGTTTGGGCACAGTGCAATTCGCACAATCACAATTGGGCTGCGCATATGTATTCAAGGATGCATGAACTGGGGGCCAATGATTGAATTTTTTCCTGAATATTGCCTTCCATTTATTTTTGACGGCACCTGTACATATAAAAGTCCAAATGAATGAGGACCATATGGCATATTGCTTTGCTCTCTACCATAAGAAAGAAATGCTGCGTTGAACAAAAGAAAGCTGAAATGAATATGCAAGCAGGAGCTTGTAAAGACTAGCAACAGGAGTTGTCATAAAAAACTCTAGCATAACACTTCATAAGCAACTTTAGCTGTGTTGGTGGATATTCAATTACCAGCTTATTCAATAACATTTTGTTCTCAGTCCCTGCCAGCCCATTCACTGTGATTTGAATAGTCATGCTAGATTTTTTTGTGACAAGTCCTGTTTCTAGTCTGCCTACAAGCATTTGCTTGCATACTGTTTCCAGTTTCTTTTTTCACGCATTTAAAACTTTTAAAAATATGCAGTCCCGTAGACCCCTTGGCAGCTCTTGCTTCAGCAGGTCCTCACAGTACAGCTATACATGGGCCACTCCAATGGGCAACAAATGCGACGAGGCCTTGCAGCTCTTGTTCTGGCTTGAAGTTAGTAGGTTCACTGTTCAGCTGTGCATAGGCCACTCCGCTGGGCAGCGAAAGCGACAAAGAATCTTCAGCGCTGTGCCCAAAATAAATAAAATACCTTAAACTTCTAGCATGCGGAAAATTTAGTTTCCTGAAACTAGCTGTGTGCATCCTAAACTGATTTCAAATGAACAGGGTCCATGGGCATGCTTGGACTAACTATAATACAGCATGAACGCTAACTTTTACGCTTTTAGAAATGAACAATGGAGCCTGTTTCCTCATGTGATCTTTCTGTCCTGCTTCGTTGTACAGTTTACGAATGCCAAATTAATAGTAAAAATGAGAACACACCACCACTGGTTTCGAATTTTTCAGAATGTCCATTCACCAGACATCACAAACACAAAATGCAAAACAATCTTTACATCTATGTGGCACTACAGTAGAAAGAAGGTGGAAAGATTAGATTCTCGACAGCACAAAACGAACAAGCCAATCTAAAAGGAGCCTTAATCTGCTGTAGCAGACACAAACAGCTATCCTCTCCTCCAGCTTGCCCCTTGTTCATTTTATGCCTTATCTCTGGACTTCATTATAAAATAAAACAGGCAAAATATCTCGCACCAGTGGACAAGCCAGCTATTTTGTAATGGCAGTTTGGCTGAAGTGAATAAACAAATTTTCCACATGGTTATCTATCACGTAGGCACTACAACTCATAAAACACTGCAGTAGACTACACAAAAGTTGTGCTTCAAAATCAACTCAGTCATGACATAAAACCTTTGTTTTTGTTTTCAATTTGCCCGCTTAAATGCAACTCTATTTCACTTGGGACAGACACTGCAATGATCTAATAAGCTGAATGGCTTGCCTTCTGGACTGTCGCAACACATGTAGGCAATCGTATGCTTGCACGTAAACAGAATGTTCCTGCAGCTTAAATTTTCAGGTATAAGAGTAAGAGGTATGTGAAAAATTAGGGTGATGGCTAAGCTTCACCTTAACAGTAGACAAGATAGCGTCCACACTAGTAGACACTAAGAGCGCCATCACAAGTGTTCCCCCAGTGACCAGTAAACTAACTGTTTATACCTCATGTGATATGCCATCGCTCCACAGTACCTCCAGCTGCAAGCACACCTGATGGAAACTTCATACATCATAACAGCCTACTCCTTCCCTGATGGCCTCTGTGAAAAATTGACACTTTCTGAATTTATCAATTTTCAATGTTGAATCACACCATTGATTAAAATTATCGATTAACAATCTCTATAATCAAACAACGCATCCGCTAGCTGGTCGCTCCTGTAACGCGCTCAACCGACAGCACATCATTGCCTTTGTGTTGCATGCCCACCTGGCACATAAAGGGCCTGGGTTTGTGCTGCAATACACGAATTTAACGAATTATCTCTATTTTACGAAATACCCCCAAGAGCAACCTCCTCGCTAATTGTACCTACATTTGGACCCTCCCCTACCTTCATTTGAAATTTCTGAGATTTTTTCCAGAGGGATGGAGGGGTTTGCCGGATTTTCAGGAGAACGAGCTCGTTAACTATAGTGTAAAAAGGCGGATTCTCTACATGTTGAGGCAAACATTTGGTAGTCTTAGGTAAGAGACTCCAAGTTCTGACAATAAAAATTGGTTATCACAGTTGCACTAGTACAAATTCATGGGACACTATCGAGAACTTCCAAGTAGAATCTTCACTGCTATAAAATCAGCACAATAGCAACAGATTGGCGTTTGCCCCACGCATGCAAACTGCATGCTCTGCTCATTTTCAGTTTTTGTTAGAGCGGCTGAATGCTCCCTTGCCTAGGCATTAAAATGTTTCCAAAGTTCTATCAGAAAATATCACGCGCCATGTGAAATAGTTGCACTACTTCAGCCCATGCAAAAATATAGCACAAATTTGGCAACATAATGATAATACACAATGAAAATTTTGAAGCATAGGAAAACTGAGTGAAATACCTTTCCAAAGCATCTCGATGCCTCGCAGGGGCATGGCGAAGCCAATCTCTGATGGCAGTCTCAACCACGAATTCACTGCAGTTGTGCACAGCAGTCGTGGCAGCTACCAAAGACCCCATGAAAATTAATGAGCATACCAAGAATGCCTGCTTCATGTCTGTACATTCAAAAACAGCCACGCAGCAATGCTGAGCATTCAATTACAAACTACAAAAACGAGAGGCAATACGAAACTTTCTAGCGTCAGCCAGAGGTCTACATAGAGAGGCTGCTTGCGCAGCCCACATCGCAGCCCACATTTCCTACATTTACAGAGTAACATAAGAAAGCAAGGCAGTATAACATATGTAAAAGAGGGCAAAATAAGGGCACACATAACGGGGAAGAAATAAACTGCAATGAATCGACTGATTACAGATATGTACCTTGTTGCAGTTAGGTGGTGCTTGGCCCTTGCAATGGGTCGACGCAACCTGTGCGACTTTCCACGGCTGTAGAAAGAGTAATCAAATGAGATTTCCAGGATAAAACAAAGCGTTAGACATCTTATTTCAAGGATTACAAAAAGGTGGCTCCTTCCGCATCTGCACTCCACGTTTTGGGGGCACAATAAAGTGTCCACCAAACATCCATCTCTGCAGAAAATTATCTTATAAATTTATTTTATGACTAAGTTATGCCTTGCAGCACTTAGGCTGCACTTCGTTCTCGCAACACACCGATCGAAAATATCTGTGGCAAATCACACTTCAATTGAGGTAAAAGAGAATCCAGCATCAAATGGCGGGCTACTTAATACTCTGCGTGAATTAAGGACCGGTGGCTATTTCAGCCGCTAAAATTTCCCGCCTTTTCGAGTAATCACGACCAAAGCAAGGAAGGTAATGTGGCCGGCTTCGCGTACGCGATACAGGTTACAATTAAAGGCATTCACTCAAAACGGCACCTTCTCTGGAGAAAATATCCTGATATAACACTCGTTGTTTGATGTCTGAGTACCAATTGCTGCAATTGACCATACGACAGAGCAATTAAGCAGCTATCGATTCATTAATTTTGCAAGACGACGCAAACCGTGGCACTTCGATATGGCTCTGGGTATAACAAAGAGCAGTAAAACCTACTGCATCAAACGGGGGGTGACAGAAACTTCCCGCCTTTTCGTCACACGTAGCCAACCTGCACAAAAACAATTACCGGAAACTCGGATGTGCCTTGCAGCAGCTAAAGGGCAGTTCGCGTAGCCACGTCCCGTACGACGCACCTCAGGGTGCTCCGGCTGCCAGAGCTGCCACACACACAGCCGCCACTGCCAGCACAGATTCGCAACAAAGAATGACAGCGAAACGCCAGTGCTACCGCATATCCTCGTCGCTAGCCATAAATGCACCCGCCGTTACGATGGTTACGAGCTAAAGCCAATAAGCCCCTCTGGCCCCTCATTACGAGCGTGTTAACTTAACCTACACAAAAACAATTATGCACGCCCCCAGATATAGTTGTACACACAGTACTTACCCATAGAGAAAAATATTGGTAAAGAGCGGACACTCTCATAGGGCCCAGCGGCCCAATTTACTGCAGCGCACCAAGCGGGCGGTCCTACACAATGCAAAGCAGGAAGCAGTAGGAGTTGTGAAACGACAACCGTATGCTCATTTCTTCAACCTGCAGAGCAACGAGGGCCTCTACAAAAAGCGCTTATGTGCAAAAACATAATGTAAAACATGGAATGCACTCGATAAATTAGGCGGAACCTAGAGCAATCCTGCAGAAGCTTGCACATTGCTTGCGCACTTAAATCCAGTCCCCCCCACCCTTCAAGTACTGTGGGCTGACCTTCCATCCTGTGTACTTCTCTGAAAGATTATGTTGAGGCACGTTGGTTCCAAGTTCACCGTATGCTTCAACGCAACTTTAACCTTTAAATTTATCAAGTGGTACACCAGAAACAGACGATTGAAAGCGAACTTTGTCTAAATTTCTGCTCACAAATCTCACATGCCAGCATAAACGAATTCTACAATACAGTTTCACAAACTTCTGCCGGCACTCAAGAGAACAAAAATCAAAATCCCATTGCATTGGAGATGTCGCAGCAAAACATGACAAACCCTTTCTAGATGTGCAGTATCCTCAACCAAAGCAAAGTGGGTCTCAAGTGCTTGCACAAATGTGTATGCCCTTTGCGATGGTACAGTTAAATTTCCAAACACTTTGCCTGGTAAATGATCTGCTTTCAGCATCGTAAAATAATGATGAGAACCACTCAATGTATTGTCTTCATCTTTCAACAACTGAGGGCAAATGCAATTCTTTGCATATTTACCAACAAAATATTTTACCAAGAAGCCTGCCACGTAATAGACAAGAGAATTCTCAATAACATGAGAGTGGTTATCCGCGGCTAGCTCTGAAACCTCTTGCAAGGACGGAAAGTCGTCAGCAGGAGCCTGCCCAACATTATCAACTAGAGATGCCCTGCTAACAGAGAATGGTGAACATTCCAGTAGAAGTTCACATCTAACCTCCTCAGCATTACCTTATTTAGAAAGTTTGAACAGTTTCTGAATGCAAATATGCTTTAAACCAGAGATAAACTGGAAAACATTCGGATTCATGTTGCAGCCTTGCTTCTGCCTAATGTGTCCAAACATATTCTCCAGCGAATCCGGCTGCAGCCGAAGGGTGAGGAGGTACAAAAAATTATGATTTTGAGAAAGATCACTCCAAAGAAGCAAAACAGCCTGGATAGTTATCTGCCAGCCTATGATTGTTTGTGGCTGACGCTTGACAGCAAACTTCCACGTTTTAATCCAGTGAGGTTGATCTTGAAGGCAGTGAACAAGTTCGTCATCACCTCTTTTAATCGCATAGCGATATCATTGCGCTATTGTTTTAGGAGTTGAGCTGTTCAGTGCATCAAAAAGTTTATCCATTCTTTTGCAAAACTGCGCTGTAGCCATTGCTGCTGCGGGCAGCTCCCCTGCATATATTAAAGCCATAATGACCAAACTCACTGAAGCACCCAGTACTTGTGCTGCTCTGCTTACTTTCATATTAGAAAACGATTTTTGAAAAATGTGCCGCTCGGTCAGCTTTGGGGCTAAACGCAAGCGCAACTCGTGGGACAAATTGCAGAGGCGCTCAATGTAAGCCCAGTCCACAACCTCTTCCCCAATTAGCAACTTGTGAGCTTGCACATTATTACGAGTAGTTTTAATGAGATGGGGCAAGTCAAAAGTAAAATATATCCGCTCACCCCTTCTTTCAAAGAAAGGCCTGTCAACAGGCACGTCCAGCTGATAACACAAGCTGATTTTTGATGCCCCTTGGTCGCAAACAAGTGCTTTCACTGTCAGTTTGGCTATTTCTTTAAGTTTATCAATAAGGGACATGAGCAATTTACGCATAATAGGTGCTGGTGTTGACAATTGTAAATGCTATTGGCTGAACCCACCTCTTGGAGATTCCACCCACCAGAACAACCAAAGCCTTGTCTGCAATTGTCGATGTCCACACATTACCATCATCCACAAAGCCATGAATAACATCCTGACTGGAATCGTGGCACAAGTTTTTTTTCTGTACTGTTTCATCTAAGATCAAAGTGCATGCTTGATCTCTTTTATCCCAAGTCTGATTTGCCGCTGAAAGCGACTCAATGACCCCAGGAATCACACCTGGTTTCATGTTGACGTTCGCCAACCATCGTCTCAGCGAATGCTGGGTTGGCAAGGTGAAAATGGGTGCTAAAAATCTATACGCCCGTGGTCCACGAAAGTGTAAGTGCAACGCAATTTTTTTTAGCCACAAAGGAAATCGTTTGTCTTTGCCCCTTGGCTTTGAACGCACGTGTGCAGTGAGTAGTTTAAACACTTCGTCAGGGACAAACGGCCGAAAGACACCTAGTGCCCTCGAAATAGTTGGCGGCAAGCTTTGTTGTTGTGTGCGCAACCTTGCGATGGTCTTGCGGGAGCTCTTCACATTTGCCTGCAGCCTCCTTATAGTTGCTGTGGCCCTGAATTTGGAATACTGCAGACAATTTGTGTATACTGAGCCCATTGCAGGATCGCTGCCAAGAACTGCAATAGAAGAAAAAGAATTAGCAATAAGGTCAGTCTTGGCACAATGCTTTTTAATGGTTCCGTCACAGGAAACATTGCTTGCAGTAAATGCAACGTATTGCATTATGGTTATTTTTGTATGAGCATAATGCACTCTGCGCAATTCACTCATACAACCCATGTACACGACTGTCCCGAATATAACTTGTCCCGGAGTAAGATTCCTGCATGTGAAGTAAACGCTTCGAGTGTCACACTATGCATTCAATACTAGCTGTGCATTCAACCCCTAGTTTCCTGTGAATGCACAAAAAAACGTCCACGTAAGCATTTGCCGCACATTTGTGTAAACAGCCGCCTTTTCTTTTTGAATGATGCTGTTACCGACATCTGTAGGAACACGTCAGACAAATGACTTTTACCTTATCTGGATGAATACAATGATGGGAGCTTGAGGGTTGAGGAGATATCTAAATTAATTGAACATAAAAAGGCATTGCTTCAGACGCATGTACCAAAACAGTGAGGGCAAACCTCCGACACTTTAATGCATGCAGCTCCCCACACAGCACCAGCAGCAGTCACTAATGTTTCCAGCCAACCAGTGCTTTGCTGTTCTTTGTTTTCTTTGCTGCACCCAATTCTGCCAGCGTCTTCTCTTTCTGACCAACAGGTACTATGGGTATAAGCTTTTGCATGTACACAGCCATCTTCCTTGTACTTGCGCAGCAAGTCGCAAGCTCACTGAAAACATGGCCTCTCTTACCAGCTTATGAGCCTAATGACAAAGGTTTGTTTGCCTACCGTGAATAGGTGGGAAAAAATGAAACTAATAGTTCTCATTATTACATGAGGGGCACTGAAGCGCATTTTGACGTTTTCTGCAGAATACTGCGGCTTGTTTGTTCTTAACGCATGAAATTTAAGATTTTCTACAGTGGAAAGTTATGTTTCTGAGGTCTAAAGGGAACACAAGAGCCGAACACAACGTCATGGAATACACAAATTTGCATTGGCACATGCAATTCAGGTAGTAACAGTGGTGCTGAGGCAAGCACACATTCCTCTGTGTTCTAGTTTGCAATGCCTCTGTAAGGCATTTCCTGTCATCTCTTGTCAATTGGAGTTAGTGTCCTCCATATTGCAGTTTCACTGAGTGATAGCTGTACTCAGCGTGCCAACCAGCTTGCGGGTCGCAGGACCTTGTCCGGCGCATGCCAATTACCTACAGCCTAGGCAAGGTCAAACTCTACTTATTGACACGTCAACCATATTAGTACAGAATATTGATGACTTGTCGAAACTACGAAATAGTCGTCTAGCCTAATTCCAGCATGGGAAACACGATGGCGACAACCAAACTTTACCCAGGCCACCTCAAATATAAACTTTATACATAACAAATATACTATAAAAATTTACTCGAACTGCATATACGAAACATTAAGGAGCATGTGCAAGTACAGAAGTGAGGAACTATGTTTATTGTGTTGTGTTGGGTTTATTGGGTTTATTGGCGCATAAGCAGCTTAGGCTATCATGCGCCAAGAACAAGGTATGGAAAAATTGGCTTGAGCAGAGTTTGAAAACAAAGTGGATAAAAACGGTGGTGTAAAGGGCCTAAAAAGTTATTTCGTGCAACCTAGTAAAGATATGACAAAATTTTAGAAGAGACTTATGATAAATGCTTTAAAAAGGGTTGGCAACCTCATCAGCCATTCTTGGCTGTGCAAGGATCTCGAGGTCCCCAACCGATGTAATAGTGACCTCAGCCGTTTTCTCGCGACGGGAGGGCGGCTGAGGTGCGTCAATAAATTGTAAAGCACGGGATAGGAATTTAGAATTTTTCTAGTACTTTGGCTTCTTTTAAAAAGTTAAAAACACTTGACTTATCAATAAGAGCTTCTTCACCTAAAATGAATGAGGGATGAAAAGGGATGTGTTGGTTGTAAAACGGGGTAAAAAACTTGTTTCTGAGTGTTTCGAGTTCTATGCATGAGATTAAAATATGAGTTACTGTGAGTTAGTCTCCGCATTTTTCACAGGTAGGTTTGTCTTGTTTTGTTAGTAGAAAGTTGTGGGTAAGGTGCGTGCGTCCAATACGTAAACGACATAAAATAACCTCAAAAAAGCGTTCCTGATGTGTGCATGATTTCCATTCTCCTAATATTGGTTTTATTAACTGTAGCTTGTTATTTATCTGACTATTCCATGTGCTCTGCCATTTGTTCCTCAGTCTGCTCTGAACTAGCTTCATGCAATCATTATGTGGCATGCTTATTGTCTGTGTTTTCTTATTGTGGACTTGAGCAGCACATGTGTCTGCTCTCTCATTACCATGAATTCCAACATGGCTTGGAACCCAACATAATTTTATGTTATGCCCTTGTGTTACGATCCTGGCTATGTTATGTAAGACCTTACCTATTGATTGCATGACTGCATTTCTGGACTGTAGTGCTTTCAGTACACTGAGGGAGTCTGTGTAGATAATACTGTTTTCGATGTTCTTGCTTATTATTTCCTCCGTAGCAAGAAACACAGCATAACACTCGGCTGTAAAAACTGATGCACACTGAGGAGCCTTACTATTTTTTCCCAGTTCCCTTCCACTACTGCACTTCCAACATAACCTGTAGTTTTCGATCAGTCTGTGTAGAACTCGGTCTAGCTATCATAGTTTTTCTTTAGTGTAAGGAACTCTTGTATGATGTGTTCTGCTGGAGTTTCTTGTTGAACTGTGTAAGACTTATATCACAGACCGATGCAAAACTGTACCAAGGGGCAAATGCGTCGCAACGTTCTGCAACGTTTGGTAATGTTTCTGATAAGTCAAGTTCTCGGCATATCTCCTCAAACCGCATTAGCAAAGGCCTGGTTGCTTGGGGCTTGTTTGTAAATATTATTCGAGAAGGGCATGTTGTGACGATTGAATAACACACGTGTTTTGTTCATGACCTAATTCTAAGAATGTATGAGCATGTAAGTGCTTTTCTTCTATCTTCTAGCGATGGCTCATTTGCTTCAACATGAAGGCTCATTACCGGAGACGTTATGTATGCTCCACAAGAAAGGCGGATACCTAGATTATGAACTGGATCTAATCTTTTTAGATATGAAGGCCTTGCCGAGCCGTACACTATACTTCCATAATCTAGACATGAGCGCACTAGAGAACGGTAGATGTGAAGGAGGCATGCTTTGTCAGATCCCCAGCGTTTCCTTGAGAGTACTTTAAGAATATTCATTGCACGGGAGGCCTTTACTTTCAAGTTGTTTATGTGCGGCAGAAATGTAAGTTTTTTATCAAATGTTATTCCTAAAAATTTATGTTCTTGTTTTACCGGTAGTGTGGCTCTGTTTAGGTGTAAGTTCGGATTGATCTGCAAGCCTCTTTTACGCGAGAAAGCAACAGCAACTGTTTTCTGTGGAGAGAACTTGAACCCATTTTTGTCTGCCCAGATTGCTAGCTTGTTTAATGTGAGTTGTACCTGCCTCTCACACGTTGAGAGGCTGGAGGACGTGCAAGCAATCTGAAGGTCGTCGACATATACAGAATACATAATGGAGTTGGGAATTATTTTCGCTATGGAATTCATTTTCACGACAAAAAGAACGGTACTTAGGATACAGCCCTGCGGTACCCCATTCTCCTGGACAAAGCTCTTCGAAAGGGTTGCACCCAAGCGCACCTGAAAACACCGGTTTGACAGGAAATACTTCAGGCTGGTCAACATCCTACACCCGGACGCCAAGATCTGCCAAGTCGCGTAGAATCCCATATCTCCATGTGGTATCGTACGCTTTCTCCATGTCAAAGAAGACTGCCAGACAGTGTTGTTGATATATGAACGCGTCTCGAACTGTGTTTTCTAAGCGGACGAGATGGTCAGTTGTCGAACATCCTTTCTTAAATCCGCACTGGTGGATGTCACGGAGTTCGCGTGATTCAAGAATGAACATGAGCCTAACGTTGAGCACACTTTCAAAGAATTTTGCTATACAACTTGTTAGAGCTATCGGCCTATAACTATTAGGCGGCTTTCCAGGTTTTAAGAAGGGTACTATAAATGCTTTTTACCAAGCCTCCGGCATCATTCTGGACAGCCATATCTTGTTGAAAAATTGCAGAAGTGCTCCTACAGCAGCTTCGGACAGGTGGGCAAGATAATGTACATCATCCGGGCCAGGTGCTGTCTGTTTACCGGAGGAGAGTACGTTTTTGATCTCCTGAATTGTAAATATTGTATTATATGTTTCGTTTGTACTGCCAGCCGTTGGAAGTTTCTGCTTTTCAGTTGTGTTTTTGTGTTTTAAGAATGACTGTGTGTAGTGTGAAGAGCTTGAAACGCCAGAGAAATGTTGTCCTAGTATGTCAGCCTGTTCATCTATACTTGTTTGTGTTCCAGGGGCTGTTAGAAATGGTACTGTAAAGGGAGAGAATTTGCCGTCTAATTTACGCACCTGTTCCCACATCTTTTTTGACATAATTGAACTATATATGGATGAAACATATCTCTGCCATGAGGCTTTCTCAGCACTGCGACGAACGTACCGAGCTTTAGCTCTCGCCTTTTTAAAATTTAAGAGGTTCTCATGTGTTGGATACCTTCGAAACTTACCCCAAGCTCTATTTTGTTGTTTTTTGCTTCCTTGCAGTCTTTTGTTCACCACACTTTGCGATTTTGTGACACCACTCCTGAAGACTGTGGAATAGCTAACTGTGCGGCAGTTACGATACAATTTCTGAACAATTCGTTTATCTGGTCAATGCCTAAATTATCTAAAACTATATTTTCTAAGGTGGCTTTTGCTCTAAAACGTTCCCAGTCTGCTAAATGCAGCTTCCAGCGTTGCGGCTTTGTTGAGGTTATTTGTGGTGCTGATGTTAAACAAATTCGTACTGGAAAGTGATCACTGCCATATGGGTTGTCAATGACATCCCATTTAAAATCGTTAAAAACAGATGGCGATGAGAAATCTAGATCGAGGGAGCTCATCCCTCCCGAGCTTGGGCAACAATATGTCGCTTTTCCTGTATTTAAAAGACAGATGTTATTTGAGAGGATAAAATCTTCTATTATTTGGCCCCTCGAGTTACAGCGTTCGCTTCCCCAGAACGATGAGTGAGCGTTAAAATCACCAACTACCAGGAATGGCTCCGGTAGTTCATTTATGAGGCCTTCTAAATCTTGTATTGTTATTGTCATGTGCGGGGGAAGATGTACAGAACATATCGTTATGGTTTTGTAGCTAACGACGCTAACCGCAACCGCTTCCAGTTTTGTGTTAAGATTGATTTTTTTTGCAGGGACGCAGCTCTGAGTGACAATTGCGACGCCTCCTGAAAGTCTGTTTGCATGCTCGCGATCGCGTCGGAATGTTTTATAATGTCTCAGGATATCTGTATGTTGTAGACCGAGGTTAGTTTCCTGAAGACACAAAGCTACAGGAAGCATTGACCCAAGAAAATGTGTTATGTCATTGTAATTCCTAAGCAATCCTCTACAGTTCCATTGAAGTAGGAAAGTCATGTTTATGTTTTTGGATAGAACTGAAGGGATTTACTTGTCTTCTGGGCCCGTTATCGGGGTCCTATCTTTTCTTCGCTCAAGAGAGCGGTTCCGCCGCTGCAAAGCGGGCGGATCGGGAGTCATCTCCATAACCTCACTGGAGGTGCTGGAAGACCGCGGGGAAGCCGCGGATGTGTTGGTGTCAGGCCTCCCCCGACGGGGGGAAGTCCTGCGGGATGCTGACCCATGGGCCGGCACTCCCTGGCTTGGAGTTGGCAGAGCAGCTTTCGCTGTCCCTGCCTGGGGCGTGGGTGGCCCTGCTACAGGCGCAGTGGAACTGGCCTCGGCAGGTGCCGGAGCGCTGTGTGGTGCTACGCCCCCGCGCACCACATCAGCGAAGTTGGGTTTGCTGTGAAGGAGCATGAATTGGTAAGCTCAAAACGCCTCCTCGCTTCTTTGAATGAAATGTTTTCTTTGGTCTTTATTGTAATAATTTCTTTCTCTTTTTTTCCAGGACGGACACGCCCTGGAGTACGCAGCATAGTCTCCTTCGCAGTTTGCGCAGCGTAGTGCTGCGTTGCATTCCTCAGACTGGTGGTCCTTTGAACCGCATTTCGCGCAGGTTTTGCGACCGCGGCCGCTCTGTGAGCCATGGCCAAACCTCTGGCAGTTGAAACAGCGGCGGGGATTGGGTATGTAGTGTCTGACGTTGACTTTTAAGTATCCGACATCGATTGTTTCGGGCAAGCTACTGGTGTTAAATGTGAGGACCATGTGTTTGGTGTCTATTTCCTTGTTATATTTGCGGATTTTGATCCTGTGGACTTCAATTACATTTTGTTCGGATAGTCCTTGAAGCATTTCATTTTCTGTTAGGTGGATAAAGTCAGCCTCTGAAATCACGCCTTTGACTGTGTTGAGGGATCGGTGGGGAGTTACGGAGACAGAGATGTCCCCTATGGAATCGATGTTTGAGAGTTTTGAGCACTGGATGCTCTCGCGTAGTTCAAGGAGTAGGTCGCCGCTGGCCATTTCTAATACCTTGTAGCCAGGCCCTAAGGTAACTGTTAAGCATTTGGGGACAAGAAATGGGGATATTATTCGTGCTTGTTTTTCTTCACAGTTGCTGTGTATTACGTGAAACTTTGTGAATGACGGTTTCTTTTTTGCGAAAAAGTCTGTTGCCTCGTTCCGCCCTCTTTTGAGAGAGCGATCAGGTTTGGAAAAAGGGGGAGCCATAAAAATTCTAGTTTTTCGGTCATGGTGCCAGCCACCCACCATGGAGCCCAACAAGGGGGCAGGACAGGAACTTGCGAGCAAGTCCTGCCCACGCCAGCTGTACACCTTAACTATAACCTAATATGACTCAACTCAGGGTAGTTGGTCACACACGGTTAACCCTCGCCGCCAGGAAAAAGAGGAAAAAACGAAGAAAAGAGGAGGAGACAGGAGAGTTGTAAGAAAGAGATAGGAAAGTGAAAGATAGAGGGGAGGATAGGAAAAGGCGACTGCCGATTTCCCCTGGCTGGGTCAGGCCGGAGGTGCCGTCTACGGGAAGCTGGGGCCAAAGTGGTGTGTTGCCTCCGCCGAGGGGCCTTAAATGTCCAAACGCTCGGCATCGGCTCAACCACCAGGATCCCCTTTTTCCCGGACACGGCGATGCCACGCACGGCTAAGCGCGGATGCTCGGGTCCGTGGTGACGCATTGTTCACCATCATCCCCCTGCGCGGATGTCCTTGCGGATGCTCGGGTTAACCCAGTGGTGTCGCCACTCACCAACGTCTGCATGCTGCAGACGACCCCTGCGGGGAGGAACTATGTTTATGTTTACAACAGTTCACAAATCTATCGAGTGAGCTGTACCAGCACTTAAACCATAACTTGGAAACTTTACCACCAGCGGGAAAACGGTGAACAGACAGACGTTCCGCATGATGAAACAAGACACGATAAACATTCAGTTCAAAAGTCACACAAAATCAACGCTTCCCTAACTAATTTTAAACTGTCTGTTCTTACAATGGGCAAAAATGATACAGTGTACACTATCCGAAGAATATGCTGCATATGCTTCTGAACACTACTACTGAAAATGCTACTAAGCAGCTTTAAAGGAACAAGCACTAACCAACGCAGCTGCTTTCTTGAGGGCTTGCACCGCTTTCAGCCAAGTCAGGAAAGCGGCTGCTGCTTGGGGGAAGAGAACACCCATGATCTGCCACGTCTGTTGTGGTATGGCCATGGTCGATGAGCAGATGCGGCGCTGCAGGCAATGGCAGAAAACATGAGCAAATGTCTCATTTGTACTGCTTTGTCTCAAAGCGATTCAGGCTACGCGAGACATGCTGGTGAATGACTCCGGAAATTTCGACCACAGGTGTGCATTCATGCGTGCTGACATCACACAGTACATAGGGCCTCAAGCATCGAAATCTGAATGGGATCGAACCCACTCCTTTGAGATCACCAGCCAGGCACCACCAGCCCTGAGCCATCACGGGAACTAATCAATGTTCAGAATGAGTACGGCAGTCATACGAGCGCACATCTGTGAATGCAGTGCCTCTTGCTTGAAAAACAGTGTGGAAAGGCTCAGCAGAAGAGTGAAATTATTGACCATGAAGCAAAACAAACTCTCAAGCCAACTGAAGTGAACGCCCGTAATACAGCTGAATCCTACATAATTCACTGCAATCCAGTAGAATCCACCTCTGTTCCAGAACAATACGCCATAACCCACCATAATGCAGCTTTACTTTCCTTATGATGTAAGGATTACCGATGAGGCCACCCTCCTTTTTGTGCCATCTCCCTACACAGACGCCAGCGGCTTTTCTCGTAATGGACCATTAAAGCTCTCGCCTTAAAACGATATCAAAAAAAAAAATTTAAACCGCGCTTTTTGGTACAACTAACGTGCGAAGTGCAGTTAGGACAGAGAAGCAAAGCCTCGCCACTGCAAACCGCCGTATCTCAGCGCTGCGCAAGCCTACACTTGTTGAAAAGCAGCGGCAAGCGAGCGCGGCAAAGCGGGAGCGCCCTGCCATGACACTCGATTTTCGCGCCCGCACGGCGCGCGCAGACACCCGCGAATATCCAGGCGCCCTAAAACCCCTAAATAAACTAAAAGTAGCGACATCTCCGTCCTCCTCCTATGCCGGCGCTCATTCTCTCGGCTTCTCCGAACGCCGGCGGTGGCGGCACCTAGGCCGGGAGCAGCTAGCAGACGATAGAGGAGGCGCTGTCCCAACCGACGCCTTTTGGCGCCCGGCTGACCGCGCGCCCGAATGAGCTTTGTGTTGCGTTTTCTGCCTTAGCTTCGGTCAAAATGACATCATGAAATGAGAGATTGAAAAATCAGTTACTGCAATAACTGCCTGGACCAACGTTGCACTGCTTTATAGAAACTTTTTGTTTTTCGACCGCTTTGACTGCGGAGCACACGTTGGAAGTGGCGCGCGCGAGTGAGTTCGCGGCACTAGAGTGACTACCATCGCTCGACGAGTGGCGTTCTCGTAGCTCGCGCTTTGGCGCGCAGCGGACCGCGCGCCCGCATGATTTTTGTTGCATTTTCTGCCTCAGATTCGGCCGCATTGAGATTGTGGCGTGGGAGATACAAGACACGAAAAAAAATATAGAGCGTGACCTTTCATAACTGAAAAAAGAATACACAAGTGTTAACACGTCACCACTCCGCATCAAATGCCATGATGAGCTTTTCCAATGTCGAACTTTGGAAATGGTCTGGATCATTGCGCGCGCCCCTGCGTTAGTGATTCATTTGACACCACCTATCCACATTACATAGCTCCACGCAGCGTGATTTTCGCAAGAATTCGCGGCAGCGACGACGGCCTAAACCCAAAATGTCTGAAACTATGTTTTACAGAGGTCCTTGCTTGCATTCTCAAGTATTATCCACGCAGATATCGAGTATTCAAGCGACAGGTGCGTTAATGTGCCTAGGTACAGTAACGCCCGATTTCGGTTTAGAACCCTGCATTTTTTTTTTTTTTTCACAATCTCTATCATCAGGCGTGATTCCGCTGGACTGGCGCCTAGCTAAAGTTGTGCCAATTTTCAAGTCTGGCGATCGTTCCTCACCACTAAATTACCGACCCATTTCATTAACTAGCACTGTTTGCAAACTTCTTGAACACGTAATTCACTCGCAGGTAATTAACTATCTTGAAGAACATAACATTATCTTTAAATATCAACATGGGTTCCGTAAAGGCTACTCTTGCGAAACGCAACTTGCCGGATTCATTCAAGACATACATTCATCGATTGATGCTGGCATTCAAGTAGACTCCATATTTCTTGATTTTTCTAAAGCTTTCGACAGAGTACCTCACAACCGGTTATTAATGAAACTAGCACTGCTTAATATTCACCCTCTTGTCATTGCATGGGTTAAAGATTTTCTGTTTTCCAGGTCTCAATTTACAACTGTCAATAACCACAATTCGTCTTTCAGCCAAGTACACTCTGGCGTCCCACAAGGAAGTGTGCTTGGCCCCTTACTTTTCCTAATATTTATCAACGATTTACCGGATTCCATTTCTTCCCATATCAGACTTTTTGCTGATGATTGTGTAATTTATCGCAAAATTTATTCTAACACCGATTGCCAATCCCTTCAATCTGACCTGGATTCAGTAACAGCATGGTGCTCAACCTGGCTTATGCAACTTAATCACTCAAAAACTAAATTGATGTCTTTTACTAACCGAATGTCTCGAATTCAAACAGCATACTCCTTAAATAATAGCTCACTCGAGCTAGTCACCACGTATAAGTACTTAGGACTTCACCTTCATTCAGACTTAGCATGGAACCACCATATTAACCTTATGCTTGCATCTGCTAATCGGTCATTAGGTCTCTTAAAACATAACCTAAAGCATGCTCCTCCTCACCTCCGTGCTCATGCCTATACCACTCTAATTCGACCTAAAATTGAATATGCCTCGGCTATTTGGGACCCTTACCAATCTTACCTAATAAATAACATTGAATCATTGCAGAACCGCGCCGTTCGTTTTATTTACTCCGATTATTCACGTAACACCAGCGTCACAGCCTTAAAGAAACGCGCAGGTCTCCAGGATTTATGTCTCCGCCGTAAAATTGCACGACTGTCACTTTTTCATAAACTTTATCATCATCCATCACTTCATAACGACTTTTTTTCTTTGCCTACTTCGATTTTTGACCGCCGCGATCATCCCTTTAAAGTTAGACGTTTCACGTGCAGGACATTTATCTATGCGCATTCATTCTTACCACGCACAATATCTGACTGGAACACTCTGCCTTCACATATCGCAACCACCACTGATCCTGTTAAATATTTTAAACTTATATCTTCAATAACTACTGCTTAACTCTTCGCATACATTGTTATTTTATTTGTTCATGGCTTCCTTTTTTTGCAGGGTTTGTTACTAAAAAGATTCATTGTATTAGTGTTTTGTTTGTATAATTTTAATAATGCAGTAATCTTCGTTCTTTGCCGCGCTGCCATTCTTTTGATTCTTTTGCTTACTTATGTCATGGATAGTGTCTTATTTGTGCTTTTGATTGATTCTTTTGCTTACTTATTTCATCCAGTGTGTCTTATTTGTGCTTTTGTTGTTTGTTTTATATTTGTGGTTTTTTTTTATTCTGTTCAATTGCCTGTGCCCCCCCCCCCCCTATGTAATACCCTCTCGAGGGCCTTTAGGGGTATTCTGTATAAATAAATAAATAAATGAAAAATACGTTCAGCAATGCGCACAACATGAAAGCTAGACCTCAATCGCAAGCAGCATGAGCAGCAGGAGCTTCAACAGCAAGTACCACACCTTTGGTGTCGAGTTCGTGAGCGAAGGAGTGCAACTGTAACAAAACAAATACGTCTAGCGATGCGTTCAACATGAAAGCTAGACCTGCACCGCGAGCAGCATGAGCAGAGCAGGCTCAAACAGCGAGTACCGCCCCTTTAATATCGAGTTCGTGAGCCCAGGAGTCCATCTGCAGCAACACAAATACGGAAAGCAATGCGCGCAACATCAAGCCTGGACCTGCATAGCGAGCAACGTAAACGGCGGGGCTCAAACAACATGCGAACAAGCCCGACTGCAACCAAGCCGACACGCCGCGCATTGCGAGCAACATTAAACCTGCACTTCAGCACGGTTTTCGTACCCGCTACCGAACGAGCCTGTTTAAAATCATGCCAAACGGCATTTAGTGCGAAGAAAGACTACAGCCGCTGGCGCTTCACATGAAATCATCCGAAAAAAACACGACTGACAACTGAAAAACGACCACAGAAAATGAAGCGCGACTCCCAGCCCCGGCACTGGCGCCGGCGTCTACTGCGGAGCCAAAAAGCGCGCGCTAACACGTGACTACGGCGCCTCGGCCAATGCGAGGCTCGATTCTCCTGCGGCGCGCCAGGAGAGGAGGAGTGTCGGAAAGTTCAAAGCTTTTCGCTACTTTTGTTTCATTGAGGGGCTTTAAAGGGAAGCTGAAGAGATTTTCGAATTCATTAAGATGCTCACGTATGGATGTGGGAACCTTAAAAATCATGCGGGTGAAATTTTTTTGCAGATTAATCACTTAGGAGCGACGTAATCGCCGTTTAAAATTGCGTGGTAGCTCCGCCCCCCGCTGTCCGCCGAGCGCTGCTAATGACACTGACGATGCGAGCCGACACCGGATACCGTGGGGTGGTGACGTAAACGTTGGTGTTCCGTCGCCTTGCAGCCTCCGCGACAGTGCTTGTTTCTGGTGCGTGCCATCATAAGCTGCTTCGAGCTGCCGTGTATTTCTTTATTTGTGCGTTTATATGTTTGTGGTGACGTACAGAAACGTGTTCAGCATCGAGTGAAGCGGTGGACCATCATGCCGGCGTTCTGCGCAGCCTTCGGCTGCACTAACACCAGCGGCCGCGACGATGTGGTCTTTCATTATTTCCCGCAAAATAAGAAGCTTTCCGCGAGTTGGGTCGCTGCTGTGAAGCGAAGGGATTTCAAGCCCTCAAAGACTACAGTGCTATGCTCTGACCACTTTCGTGATGAAGACTATAACCAGAGCCTGTCGATAATGCGTTCATTGGGCCTGTCAACAAAGTTACCTCGACTGAAACCCGGCGCAATACAGTCTGTCTTCGCGCACAGGAGCTCGTCACCGCCATCGAGGCCAGCTTTCGCGAAAAGGAGAAAGCTCGAGGGAAGAATTTGTGTATTAACTCTATGAGAATTTGAATGCGCGAACCGGTGTTCTGTGTAGTGTATGGCGCGTTATTTCGTGGATGCAATACTTTCGGTAGTAGTGAAATGAACGGCGCTGGAACGAGAACGTCAGGACGGCAGCAAACTGCAGCTTACAAAATAAGTGCTTAGCTTTTATGCTTGCAGGCATGCATCATGCATCTCGTACAGCATTACTCATATCAGAGCTCGGCCCTAAATTTTTTGGCTGAATAAAAATCTTAAACTGCTACTAATACTCCAAGAGCTGGAGCGACGCGAAGTGCGCCTCACAACCGGAGACTGCGCACCGCGCGTGAGCCGAGAACTTCGTTCGGTATGCAAGCATGTGAAAAGACGTTATATGCAGCCTCTTTACTCAATTATGTTGGAGCTCACATATTCTAGGATTCATGCGTAGCCCTCAGTGGCGAGAACATAGGGAGTAATACGCGGCACATTTTTCTTCGTGCTCGGAGCGCCGAGAAAACTCTGCAGATGTTTCTGGTATACGGGCGCGCGGCGTTTCGTTTTGAATTTGGTTTCGCCTGGGGCCTGGCTGATAGCCGCTTCGTCAGCGCCCAATGTGCGCAGTCATGGCGCTTGCAGTCCGGCCCCAAAGCGTACACTTTTTTTTTTTTAGCGGTCTACGTCGGACGCGCCCGCTGGCGCTGTGTTAGCGCGTGAAGTTGACTGCCAGGGTGTAAGTTTTTAAAGAGATATTTTTTGCTTGGCTATAGTATTTGCAGGAGGTGCTTCAAATCTGCAAATACAACATAATATGAAAATGAAAATTTAATTAAGATATGCAGTTTAGTGAGCTAATCGAAGCCTTCTGCCTATTACTGGTGTCTTTCATATCCCCCAATATAGCCTCAGGGATAAAATTAATACAAGGTTAGTTACCCATTTTTAAAAATGAATTTTGGACCTCCTAAAGAAACACCTGGTATATAATAAATGACCTCACTTTGCACGGAGCTCGCCAAGCAACAAAATGGTTTATGAAATAAATCAGAAGATTTTACTCATACTGAAGCACATTTTTGTTCTGTTTGCAACAATAACATCATATGGCTTATGCCTTTCAGGTTCTTGCCGAACTGCTGCAAGATCAAGACTGCACACCAGACGATAGTGCAAATCAAGAGTGCATGGAAAATGACATCACACCTGGAGGCTGCACACCAGACAGTCAAGAATGCACACCAAACAGCAATACAAATCAGGACTGTGCAACAAGTCGAATGCCACTGGCAGATGCTGCTGAGGACCCTGCACTGAACTTTTGTAAAAGTGCTGACAAGTCTGTTCAAGTTCTAATGCAGCCAATACCAGTAAAGTGTTCTGCCAGGAATACATTTATAATAACACATGTAGTCGTAAAAAATTGCCGAGTGCAGCATGGCTTCATACATTAATAATAATATATAATTGTGCGCCACGTGTGCTACAGCCAGCCTTGCGATTCGGCCTGCTCGGTTGCAGCCCGAGGCCATCGAGTTAGTGAAAAAATCACTTGTCGCTTGATCTGAGCACAGCACGATAAAGGCGGCCGCAAGCGGATGGAGATATTCCTACAAGGGCTTGCAGTATGAAGCAACTCGCCTAAACAAGGATTTTAATTTACTGCCAGATACCATCTTGGCAGGCAGAACGGAAGGCGCACGTTTGTCACCTCGACGAGTTCTGCCGCAAAGCGCCGCGAACTTCTGTTTTACGCGTGTGTTATGAACCGAGCCGGCACGCAGCGACCGTGAAGCGATTCCAGCATAAAATTTGCGTGCAAAAAGAGCCTGATAACTTCTTGCGCATGTCAGTGGTCTGCGTGGATTACAAGCAGATTTTCGGCAGCACCGACAAGCGGCAAGACAACAGTGCCGACGATCGCATCCCGCTTACATTGCATTAGGAAAATTTCGTGGAGCAGTGCTATACAACATTTGCTGGCTTCAAAATTAATTTATTGTATCTCTGAATGAAGTTTGCCTAGAAAAGTATGCTTACGAAAGGACATTTAAAACACGTGGAGATGCTGACACTTCGGTTTCGTTCAAGCCAAAAGCACCGCTTGCGCCAGCATCGTTGCTTCCTTGGAGCGGTTTGCTCTTTGCGATTGGTTCTTACATGTAAGGGATGACGCCAAGATCCTCCTGGTAATCTTCGATGTGTTCCATTGTGATATAAGCATCAAACCAACAGCCCGAACCACCGCGCGACGCGCTTCATGTACTACAGCGGCGGCGACCGAGCCAACGCCAGTGTTCACGTCACGAGGCGCCCAACCAATCACAGGCGGCAACGAGGCGCGCGAGCTGGCCCGAGGCTGCTGCTGCACTTTTCGCCAAAATAAAATATGTTTGCGCTTTCCTCTGCCTAATTTCGATGAGAAATTCGAATTCCGAGGGTGGAAAACTGTAAAGTGCATCTCTTCACTCAATTTTTTTGGGAAACCTTTCAGCATCCCTTTAAAGCGCCCTCTTTCGAAGCGAGCCCCAGCGGCGAAACGGGCGAACGCCGCACACAGACTTTTGTTGAATTCCAATGGCAGATCGGGATCAAGTTTTTCTGCTCGGTTTGGATCAGTCGTATTCCAATGGTAAAATGGGAGCGCGAGTTGTATGTTCCAATGGCAGATCGGGATCAGGCGTAAATCCCGGATCGCTCCGTGGAGCAGCGATTCTTGATCTGCCGAAATCGGCGGATTTGACCGGAACCTCGCGTGACGTTTTCTTTTCCGCCGCGTCTACTTCCTGTCGCGACCGGCAGCAGACGCTTCGTTCCTGTCGTCGCTACGTGATGAGCCGGGCGAGCCGGGACAGACGGGCACTTTCCAGTCAACAGTGGACGGCAATGATCTTGCTTCGAGCCGTGCGGCACTAATTTTGCTTCATGGAAGTGACAGTTCCGACTCGGGCACTGAAAGCTCAGAGTCCAGCAGTGAAGATTCGTCTGAAAGGGGCAGCGAGTGTAGCTGCCGGCCTGTATATGCCTGCCGCCGGCGTCAGAAAAATGCGCTAATATTCTTTGTTCGCGTTCATAACAAGCCCTGGAGTAGAGGAATGTAAAAAATGAATCATTTTTGAGGATCGTTGGCCAATACCGAGTTGCTGGTAGAAGTGATAACTGCGATACAAGCAAATTTCTTCCTGATGCCCAGTGCGCTGGCCTGCTGTCTGCTAGCTCCGCTGTTGGAGGCGTCGCAGAAATCAATCATGCTTTATTTTATTATGAGACGAGGCACACAGTAAAACGGTGACGCGAGTAGCACCTTTACTACAGCGCTGGCCAATTCCGAAGCGCCCTCAGCTGCGGCATCGATGAAAAACAGTTAGGCTTAGCGACGACTACGGCAGCCATGGAGAAACGTTGGCCGGGGGGGCAGCGCAGTTCGTCGCTCGGCGTGTCCGCGGGCGGCGTCTTGCCGAAAGCTCGACTGTCTCGCTGATTGGTTCAGCGGCTTGCGTCTCGCAGCACAGCCACCTAGGCTTTGCTCGCAGTCGCAAGGCTGGAAAATCGAGCAGCGAGCAACTTGCCTGCGCGCCGCCCGGCACTTCTTTCGTGAACGGTAGGGACAGGCTCACTGGCTCTCCGAAGACCGCGGCCGCATACTCGCGTGTTCACGGAGAGTGGACCATCCTGTACATACGCTTTGGTTTTGGTTTTAAATTACGGCCTTCGTACTACCTCCTTTTTGTTTCGCCGAGACGGCGTCTGTCAACGCGGAGATCGCGCCTCGCGCAACTCCTGTCGCACTTGGACACGAAGCTAGCAGGGCGTCCGCTCCGGCGGCGTGCCTAGTTTCCGCGGCTCGCCGCTGCGGCGCTGGCGTCGCGCTCCCGAGGGAGCACTGGCATTCCGATCGCAAACTGGGAGGTGGCAAATCTACGCGCTCCGACGCGATCCGTACGCGATCCGACGGAGCGGTCTCGATCTGCCATTGGAATTCAGCATTTATCAGGCGCGTTACGTAACAGCTCGAGAGTGAGGGCGAAAGCTGTCGTCAGGCGGGGCACTCTCGCAGCAAGCGCCGGTCGGAGAAGCAGCGCCGCGGTGCGGCCCCGCGGCCGCTCCGCAGCCTGAAGCCGTGGGCCGTGTATTTTTGAAAACGACTGTACATTTTAACCTTACAACGACAAATGGCACCCAAAAGAAGTTACATATTGTCGGGGGGCATACAAAAACGTCACGTCCCGAGAAACTCAGCACGAAACCAAGCAAAACTAACCGCTAGGCACAGCGCGTCGGGCAGGTTTTATTTCTACGCATTGACCGGCGAAGCTGCATCATGCACCATCATTCCTCCCGCCGCTCCCGCCCGCGGCGTAGCATGACACAGCGTGCGCGCGCCCTTCACAACTGCGCCGGCGTACTAAGCTAGAGTGCTTGAAATGCAACGTAATTTTGCATAAAGTGCTTGAAATGTAGTGTACTTTTGCAAAAAACAAAACATTCCTTCCTTGACTTTGTCACAAACTGCAATGCCGTGAACAACAGCCGGCAGGCCACAGAGCGAGCGCGCCGCTTCACTAACTGCAGACAGGCACCGGCGGCCGGCGCGGCCGCCTAAATTGCTTGCAATGCAGCGTACTTCCACAAATAAACATTTCTCACCTTGCCGCCGTCATAAACAGGGGGAGTTCTGCGTCGAAGGGCAAGAGAGACGCAAAAAATTGCGGCCTGCCCGCACGAACAAATACGCCGCACGCTTTCACGCGCACAAAACTGCCCCCACGATGCTCCGTCGACTGCTGCTCGGATGGGTCTGCCGCCGCGCCGGCCGCCCGCGCGCGCGTTTAAAGACTGGGCTTCTTCGATTAACCGCGCTCGGGCAGCCCGCTGGCGGCCCGCAAGTTCGTCTCTGACAGGAAAACGCATCATGGTCACGTGGGCTGGCGGCCACTGGAACCAGCCCCCCGGCAATCACGGCGGCAAGCAAAGCGCGGATCACGGAGGGCAGATGCTCTCTCTCTCTATTCGCGTTCTGCGTCTCGTTGCTACTCCCGCGTACGGTAGCAATAGGCTGCTTGGTATCCCAAACAACGACTTGTATTGAGGGCTGCGAGCCGCAGACTGCAGAACATGCAGTTGATCAAGCTCGCACTCGTATACATCGGCAACGATAACGCGAGCGTGTGCCTTCGGTGCACTGTGTAAGTTTCAAGAAATCCTCAAAAGCATGCGATGAGCAATCTCGCAATCTAATGTGTTTCAGTCGACACCACATAGGACGGAAAAACTGCCCGTGCGTTATCAAACGACAAGCCGTACTCTCGGATTATTGCGTGTTTGCTTACTACGCAGTTAGTATATGTGACTGGTATGACCGCCGACGATCGACCCTGGTGGACTCTGCTGTGGTCGTTGCGATTTCTACGCTCGTAACCTGCTTCCTGTAAGCTGTAAGCAGAAAAGAATCGGGATACGTTCGTTCAACTGTAGTCTGTCGGCCGCCGGCTTTTGCTGCGGGCAAGTAACGCATAATCTCGGCAAAAGCGCATATCAGCTTCTTGAACGTCCACCTAGAACAAGCGGATGCACTCTATAAATTTAGCTGCGTATCGTTTCTGTAATAATGCAGCTTTATAGCAGAGAACTGGCACTGGAATGAAAGGCGCTACAATAAATCCCTGCGTGTCGGCGCCTCACGATTCGCGTGTGTTTGCATGACGATCAGCGCTAGAGCTCATTTTTATCTCTCTTTTTTTTAAATGAGCCAAACGCGAGGAGGTGCATGCCTGCGGTGTTTCTCAGATATTTTGAGCATATGTGGCAGAAGGCCCGAGCATGAAGCTGTATAACAGTTGGCGACGACAGAATCGTGGTCGGCGCGACAATTTTGTGTGGCCACATATATCCCCGCAGAGATGTCTCGAGCAATGTGCTCGTGAGGGCTTTTAATAAAGGACATGTTTCAGTCAAGCGTTTTTCAAAGCATATCCACTTCTGCACTGCGCCAAACGCAATGAAGACAATACGCTCCCGTATCGCGCTCAACCAACACTTCGTAAAACACGTTCAGCACATGCATACATGCGCGCGTCTGAACGCGTACTCGGAACTGGAATGCGGCTGCTCTGGTGAAAGGCCTCGAACACCATCGCAATATCCGCCGGGCGCACGAAATTAACAGCCGAAATATTTTGTGAATCAGAAGTATGCGATCGTAATATGAAGCGAGCAATTGTGCCTGCGAGGTGGTGAGACGATCGAAATATGATCGCGCATACGCACGCAAAACATATCAATAAACAGCGAGAACTACCGCAAAAGGTGCCATTGCAGGCGACACAGTCGATATGCACCGTGGCCTAGTCGAAACAAGCGCCTGCATCGCGCAAAACATCGCATGAAGAACCGCGGTCCTCCTAGTCCTTATAAATATGGCCGCGCGAGCTTCCCACTACCATACACCTCTCTGTCGTCTGCTAGCTGCCCGATCGCTGCCAGCACAAAATCGTCCTGGCGAGTCTGGCCGCCGGCTGGCAGCCCGAAACCGCCCAGCCAGAAAAAAACGAACGCGTTCCGGGCAGCCACCGGAAGTGGGCAGAGCAACCCGAGAAAATCGAGCGCGATCGGGCAGCCCGCAGGCCACCCGCGGGCTGCCAGAGGCGGATAATCGAAAAGCCCACTGGTGGTGCCATCCCCTAGGCGGCAGAGTATCTATTGCAGGAGGAGGATTGCGCGTCATTTCCTGGGGCCAGATTTCGCCGAGTGTCCGCTATTTACCAATATCTTTCTCTATGACTTACCTTCCTATCCTTGTGGAATCGCTTTCTATCCGTCTCCAGCGTTTTTTAGTGTATTTTGTGTGTGTATTGCGGGGACGCCGCCCCCGTCATACGGCGATGGATGTGGATCCTCCTGGGCATCCGACCAGACTGCCGGCTCCTTCCTCGAGTTCTTCGAGGAAGCGTTGCAGCCTTCCCAGTGACCCCGACAGCGAGGATACCATAGAGTACTTCAGCGAGGACAGTACCGAAGGCGAATTTCATTTCAAGTTTATCACACAGAAAAATATACAAAGTTCACGGTGAATGAGGCATCTGGATCCTTAGCCAGTGGCTAGTTTCGGATCCATTACAAACATGTTACAAATCTATGCAGTTGAACAAGGCTGAAACATACAAAAGATACAACTATTATAATGCAATAAAAATAATCAATTCAACAATAAGGGGAGGTGTATTGTTCTGATAGCATGCACTTTTTTAGAGCAGGTGCAATGTTCGAGATGGACTTAATGCTGAATGGGATGATATTCCAAACTTTAGCGCTGTCAAATTCTATGCTTCTACGTCCGTATACATTGTATGTTGTGGGTAAATTGAGGTTATTGTTGTCAGCGTGTCTAGTGTGACTTGAAGGAAGCTTCAGGATGGAAGAATTGTACGGTATATCCGTTTTAATAATAGTGCTCACCAAGAGCGCTGTTTTGTAATCGCAAATTATACGAAAACGCATGATGTTGAGGTCTCTGAAGAGTGGATCTGATGATGAGTACCAAGGTGCTGACGCTATGATCCTTAATGCTCTTTTCTGGAGAGTAATAAGCGGCGCGAGGTACGATGAGTAAATGTAGCCCCATGACTGGATGCTGTATGTAAGATGACAATGGAATATACTGAAATAGACCACACGCTATGTATCAATGCTGAAATGCTTTCTAGCTTTAATTAATGTGGCGCACGCAAAGGTTAATTTTTTACATAATGTTTCTATGTGCTCAGCCCAATTTAGAGATTCATCTAATGTTATTCCTAAGTACATGAAGGTTTTCACTTTTTCAATAGGTATTCCCCCGACCTGTATTGCACATGTTTTAGTCCCCTGTCTTCTGCTAGAGGCGAAAACTACAAATTTAGTTTTTTTGGTGTTAAGTAAAACTTTGTTCATTCTAAACCACTGCATTGTAGTCTCCAGTTCATTTGCGATTGTTTCTGCTCCTTTTAAACACTTGTGCGTTACAATAAGAGCTGTATCATCGGCGTATAACACTGGCTGCGCGCTCTGTAGGAAACTGGGGTAGTCATTTATAAATAACGAAAAGAAGATAGGGCCGAGGACCGAGCCCTGCGGCACTCCAATTGTAACTTTTCCTAATGAAGATTGGACACCATTAATTTCTACATACTGAGTACGATTTGTTAGATAACTTCTGAACAAATCAATGGCTATCCCACGAAAACCACAACGTTCTAATTTTAGTAAAATAATATTATGATCTACGAAGTCAGAAGCTTTTTTTATGTCTAGAAATAGACCTATGGCAACCTGATTACTGTTTAACGCACTGTTAACAATCTCTGCTACTGAAAGTACTGCTGTAGAGGTGGAATAATGCTTACGGAAACCATGTTGGCTAGGCGTAAGTATGTTATATTTCTCCATGAAATCTGTCATTCTCTTAGCTATTAACTTTTCAAAGAGTGTGTTTATGCAAGATAATATTGTAATTGGTCTGTAATTTGCTATGACGTTCTGGTCATCCCCTTTGTATATTGGTGTTACCCTTCCAATTTTGAGCTGTTCGGGATACACCCCGGTTAAGAATGATTGATTGAATATGCTTTCTAGAACATTACACAAGACATCAATGTTTTCTTTTAATATATTGACTGATATTTCATCATAGCCCATTGCCTTATTTGCTTTCATCTGGCGAGTGACATCAACTATTTCTTGCGCGGTAATTTCTTTGAACACAAACGTGTTATCTACCGCATTTGGAAGCGCAGTTTCGTATGACACGTTAGGTGTGGACGAAAAATGGTGGCCGATTTGAATAAAAAAATCGTTAAACGTTTCAGCCAGATATGCGTGATCATTGCTAACATGTGGTAAAATGGCGTTTTGGGGCGACGATTTTATTATCGAGTTGATTATACTCCAGATCTCTTTAGAATTACCTTGTGCTTTTTGAACGAGTGTGTTGTAGTATTGCTTTTTGCGTTTGCGCATCATTGAGACGGATAGGTTGCGGGAAATTCTGTATTGCTCTTTATAGTAGGCGTTGTCTCTATTTTGCTTTATTTTATTGTGCCAGTGTTCTTTATGTTTGATAACTTGCAGTATTGATTCAGTCATCCAGGGACAGATCGGGATGGTAAAGTATTTTGACCGCCGAGTATTGATGTTAATGCTGACACAGCTTGATTTTAGCAGCGAGGAAAACTTTTCATATGCTACATTAACATCATCGTCTTGAGCCTGTGAAAAGTTCTTTTCTCGAAGCAATGCTCTGGTTTTTTCGTGATCCCATCTGAGTCGTTTTCTGGTGTTCGTGTTAGCGAAGCCCCGAGCACCAAGATCTACAGATATAGTTATGGGAAAATGATCAGCTATAGACTGTTATTATATCAGCCTTCACTAGATTCTCATCGCAATTGGAGAGAAAATGGTCGATAATGGAAGAAGACGTGGATGTTACCCTTGTCGGATGATCGATATGATTTTTGAAGCCATAGGACGACAGTAGGTTTAGGTACTCACTACTCGCTGGATCGCCTAAGTTAATATTGAAATCACCACCTATTATTACCCTCTTCTGTGTGTTCGAAAAATCGTCTAAGATTTCTTCCAATTTTTGCATGAATGTTGGTAGATGTGAGTTCGGTGGTCTATATAATACTCCAATTATGACGCCACCTTCTTATTCGACAAAAAGCATATCATATTCTCCTTCCTTGGTTACTGTATGTCGTTCTATTTTTCGGTATTCTAGTGACGATGATATGTAGAGCATCACACCTCCGCCTCTCCTACCATCTTTTCTTGAAAGTGATAAAAATTTATAATTAGGTATGTTCGTGAATTCATTTTCTTTCAGCCAGGTTTCTGACAGTGCCATAATATCATAATGAACATGCCTTCGAGTTATCATTGCTAAAAGTGAATCAAGATTTCTGTTGAGACTCCGGATGTTACAGTGCAGAAATGATAAATTGTTAGATTTCGGGGTGGTTGGTTTGTTGCACATGTTGGAACAAACTCAAATGGCTGGCGCATGACACTACGCAGTTACACAATTTTAGAAACAATTTTGAAACATACCTCATACATACCATACAATTTGAAACATACCTCAGCCGCAGGACCAAAAGAAGACTTTTAAGAGCCAGCTCCTCATCGAGCTAGTCCACGGTGAAGACAACTGGCCAAGCATCGAAGCATACTATTCTCATCCTGCCTGCGCATCGATCCCCCAACATGAGGCGGCTTAACAGGCAAGCTGTCTCAATGCAACTTGAGGCCCTTGTGCCGAACGAAATTAAAGACGTTCGCGTGAACTCGCGCAAAAACGTTGTTGCTGTTGACGTCCATCATGCGCCAGCACTCGAATCACTGCGGGCCATCACTGAACTCGGAGGCATGTCGGTCCGTACAGTTATCCCGCTCGGCGAGGACGTTTCTTCTGGCGTCATCTATGACGTCGATGAGACGATCACGCAAGATCTGCCCATACTTGTGAAGCCAGGAAACGAAGGCACCGTGATTGTCTGAGTTTTACGTCTTGGGAAATCTCGCTGTGTCAAGATTGTCTTCAAAGGCAACAGCCTTCCGTCACATGTGAAAGTAGGCCTTTTTCGTCACGCAGTACGGCCATTCACACCAAAGCCCCTACAATGCAAGAATTGTATGAAACTGGGCCATGTTAGCGGAGTCTGCGGCAACGCGAGTGTGTGTTCCCGGTGTGCCGAGCTTCATGATTCTGAGACATGCACAGCACAAATTCTCAGGTGTTCAAACTGCAACGGTCCCCATGACTCCTCATCTATAGACTGCCCGCGGCTAAAATAAGAGCGTGCTGTCCTAAGACAAATGGTCCGAGACAACTCGACACACCGGGAAGCCGCCGCGATCGTTCGCAAGAGACGTGCCCGACGCAAGAGGAAATCCAGACAGGCTGCTGCCAATGACAGCCGCAACGACGCGCTGTTGGCGCCTCCTGCTCACCCTCCTCCACCTCCTGTTCCACCTCGCCCCAGTGTGCTCCGTCCGCCCTCTGTGGTGGCCAGATGTCATCAGGTTCCGATCCTTGGCCAGCGCTTCCGCCATTATGTCCTCCTGAGGCCCCTCCACGTAAGCTCCCACCGCTGAGCACGTCGGCCGCTGCAGACGGGCTCCCGGAGCAAGACCGCCAAACCTTCATGATTTTAAAGACCGTGATCAACGAAATTCGGCCTCTCCTACAGGCTCTGCAATCCCCAACTGCTCGAAGCGTTTTACTAGTGCTGGACTCCCTGGTTTCAGCACTTCAAGGACTTTAATCCATAATGGCTGGCCACCTTCCCACCTATCGTGAGGAAGTCAGAGGCGCCACGATCTTCCAATGGAACGCAAGAGGTCTGAGGTCGCGAATGTCAAGTTTTCGTCCTTACGTATCCACTAACTACTTCCCGATATTGGTAATCTGCGAGCCCAAATTATCAGAAGCAATCAGGCTCTCCGGATACGAATCTTTTTTCGCCCCTACATGCGGGGAGCGCAGCCAAGTCTTGGTATACCTCCGCACTGACATGACGTATGTTTGCTGCCCAGTTCCAAATCACAATGACAATCAATACGCGTGTTTCTTAATCAAGACAAAAACGCTAGAATTCACACTGATTGCAGCATATGTGTCTCCCTCCTCTCAATTAGACTGCGAAAGGCTGAAGGCCATCATGGAAGAAACCCGTGCTCCTTGGATCATTACTGGCGATTTTAACGCCCACCATTTGCTATGGGGAAGCACCAGAATTAATATGGTTGTGGATCACTGTGAATCGCGTTTGTCGGTCGTCCAGCTAGATAGCCCAATTTTCTACTTGCCTGCCTTACGAAGGCGCAGGGCGCTAACAAGGGGCCGTAAGTGAATTTGGGCTACTTCGTGTTTTTCAAAAACGTGAGGTAGATGAGGGAGGTACTTAGCAAGCCACCCTTCCCCCCCCCCTTTTTCACTTTTTTGCAAGTTCTCATGCCTCCTTTTCTTTCCTTTTTTTCCTTTTTTCTTACTTTCTTTCCTTTTTTTCTTTTTTTTTCTTTTTTCTTCTTATGTTTTCTTCTTTTTATTTTTCCTGATCTGCGTACGCCCTCTCTTTCTCTCGTTTTTTCGTTGCTCTGCCCCCCCCCCTCCGCTCCTTGAAAGGGCACCTCGTCGGCGGCGCAGTGTCGTTTACGAGGGGGCGCGCGGCTGACGGGTAGCGGCCGGGGGCTGGCGCTGGGTCTCCGCGGGACCCAGCCACGGGATCAGGTTTCCGTCCGGCGTCTGGCCGGTTAACTCTCCGTCGATGTGATCGCGCTGGTTTCCACTGTTCCAAGAGGGCCCTTATGCGCCTTCCCTCTGGTTCAGGCATCCACCAAGACGTGGGAGACAGATACTGCGCTCTTTCCTTTCCTCAAAAACCAATTTACCAATTTTACCCTCTGCTTTCGAAGTTCCTGCTCCATTAAAGTGTCCACTGCTGGTTACAAGGGACGACGGCGACGGTGAAGCCGCGAAACGCAGAAACGGGATGGAGGCCCAAACGCAAGTGCCGCCCGTGTGATGTGCGATGTCAGCGCACGTTAAAGTGTACTGTGCGATGTCAGTGCACGATAAAGAACCCCAGGTGGTCGAAATTTCGAGGAGCTCTCCATTACGGCGTCTCTCATAGCCTGAATCGCTTTGGGACATTAAATCCCATAAACTAAACCAAACCGCCTCTTTCTCTCTTTCTTCTTTCACTCCCACCTTCCTCCCTTCCCTTACGGCGTGGTTCAGGCGTCCGCGGAGATATGTGAGACAGATACTGCGCCATTTCCTTTCCTCAAAAACCAGTTTACCAATTTACCAAAAAGCTGCGCTCTAACACAATGCGTTGACATCATCTGCGACATAAAGACGTTATGTTCTTGCGCCAGACTTTTGGACCAAGCTGACGTCTCATTCGATAAGCCGCAAGCTCTATCAAGCGAGGGGGCCGGAGGAGTATTCAAATTGGCATGTCAGCGGTGTTCATGTAGGTTGCCTACAACTTTGAATGGTCGCCCTTACAGGAAGGGGCGGGATTCCGATGTAGCCGAGAGGATGGCGAGGCACTTCTACTGGGTTGTCGACTAATTAGCTGCTGCTTTCGACAGGCAATGGACTGCTTTTCTCAAATGCATCGCTTTGGTGAAGAAGAATGCTACTAAGGCTCGCGCTTCTTGCGTCGGTATCAATTTGTCTCGACGGTTTTGTCGAGGTGCCCGAGGAGCAGAGGTCACTATAAACGACGTCGAATAACCTTCAGGGCTTCCGTTTGTGGCGCTCTCCTTTTAAATGGTACAACTAATTTTTTTTTAGTGGCGTCAAGAATTTGGCATTACGCGCAGAGTAGTTGATACACCGTTGGGTAATACGCTCAAAAGCCCAAGAATTCCCGCATAGCTTTGTCGCGCGGTTGCAGTAGGTGGGCCACAGGAGCCGTTTTCTGCGCGTCTGAGCACATTCAATCCTTGCTTACGGCGTGCACAGGAAGCAGCAGTTTCTCATGAACGAGGTAGATTTTGCTGACTTTACGGTAGCCCTGGCGACGTGATTGTCTCCAAAACTGTCACAGATCTTTTCAGGTGATCGTCAGAGTTCTAAGCGAAGACGACGACGTCTTCTTGTGACAAATTTGTGATGTGACAAAGCACTGCATCATGCTAGAAAGGACCAGAACAAAGTCCAAGAGCCCATCTGGCTTAATGAAGGTGATTTTCTCTGAGTCGATTCACTGACTGATTTCCAAATTTGCACTTTGCTCATTAGATCAACGGATGAAAAGTGTTGGGCGTCGTAAAGGCGGTCTAAGGTGACGTCGATAAGAAGAAAGGGGTGGACATCTTTCTTGGTTACGACACAAAAATGAACACTTCTTGTTTCTTTTTGGCAAGAATGACCGACGCTGCCCGGACGCATTTCGATTAATGGATGACATTGTCGCGCAGTTTCCTCGACTTGGTCCAGGATAACTTGGCGTTCACGCATAGACACATCCTATGTGCTTCGGCGGAGAGGGCTGGTGACTTCACCAGTGATAATTCAGTGTTTCGCAAGAGAAGTTCGTTGGACCTTGGCTGAGGCAGAAAAACAGTCAGCATAACTTCGAAGGAGGTTCTGGACACGTTATCGTCTCTGCCGTGGTTGGGCCGGAAGATGTCAAACGTACGCTCTAGTGAGTAGGTCACTGGGATCGTAACGTCAAATATGAAAGGCATTTTCAAGCTATTTTCTTTAGCTTTTGGCCTGTGGCTCATTCGAAAGACCGTATGCACGTTTGTGAAATAATGTTTGGATTAAAAAAAATCTATTGCTACCCTCGGCAATTATCCTTCACAGAAGACGATTGTTGTGCTATTGATGATGTGCCGTTACTCCCGGCTGAAGTTTGTTACCGTTACAGAGCCTTGTTCGCCCTCGATCTTAGTGATAAATTCTCCAGTTAAGATGCTTTAGTCCAGCAGTAGCTGCATATTTCGTTCCACGGAGCCATCAACATTTTTGGCACTGGAAACAGCTACGGTGACCACAATGCTTGAACGCAGGGATATGTTCACTTCTTTGTCGAGCACACTGAGCGCTTCGTGATTCGCCAGTGTCGAGTTGGTATGCGTGGGCCCCTCTAACAAGAGTGCGATGAACTAACAAGAGTGCGATCATGAGATCAATGATTGATCGGTATTGCATCGCGAAGTGTGTGCGTAGAATCACGTCACTGGAAAAGCCGCTGCAGTGGCTCAGTGGTTATGACACCCGGCTGCTGACCCGAAAGACGCGGATTCAATCACGCGGCGGGGGTCGAATTTCGATGGAGGCGAAATTCTAGAGGCCTGTGTACCCCAGGTGGTCGAAATTTCCGGAGTGCGGGACTACGGCGTCCCTCATGGCCTGAATCGCTTCGGGACGTTAAACGCCCATAAGCCATAAAGGTCACGGCAACACTGCTGGAGCACTAAGAAAGCTGCAGGGCACGTGTCTCCGTGGTCTGTAACTGATGCAGTACACTATCACGATGAGGTGATGAGATGGCGCTCAAGTGCGCGTATGTGCAGGCCGTCCCAATCTGCCTTAACCTTCTTTAGCTAAGCGAAGAACGGCTTACTGATGATTGAGCAGTCTGCTCCCGTGTCCACCAAGGCAGTGACGTTGCAGTCCTGGATAGTCGCTAGTTTGTACTTTTCCGCTACGTGTCGATCGGTTTGTTGGGAGGTGGCATGGTTGGCGATTCGAGTCCTAGATGGGGCGTCGTCTTCGCAGCACTCAGCGGTGTAGATAGGGCCTTGTGGGCCCTTTCGTCGGCTCCTCCGTCTGAATGCGTGGCTGATGGTCGTTGGAGGATCTTCGTCGTTTCGCCACGAAGCAAACTCACATCTAAAGGCTGCTGTCTTCATTTTGGCCTACGTGGGTGGAAGGCCTACTTTTGGCGGCTCCGTTGTACCTTCGGTGCGATGGGGTAAGCTGCGGAGATATCGGTGTCCACAAAATTGATGACCAGCTCTATGTGGGATCAAGCTGTCGCAATTACTCTGACTGCGTATTATCGCTGGCAGGGTTCTAGCGGCACAGCGTCGTAGGGGAAGCGTTTCTTACCCATTATTCGATAAGGGTAGTGCCAGATAATGTGTCCTGGTTCTCCACAACGAATGCAGAGCGGGTGGCGCTTATCGGGAGTACTCTAGAAGTGTGCTTTCCTTGGCGTGGCTATTTGCTTCAAGGTTGGTAGGGCGGGCGGGTGCAGAAGTTCAGATGTTGCATAACGTTGCTGGGGCGGGCCTAAGTGGCCCATTGGCAACGTACCACCGCGGCGTGCATCACTGCAGCAAGTTCTGTTTTGCGTATCATCGTTTTTTGCAGGACGTCTATAACTTGTGGCACCTTCTTGTGGACATCGTCCGTTATTGCAGGGGTATAAGGCTGGTGAAGTGACGAAAGCGTTAGGCGGTGTTCTCGAAAATGATTTCGCGAAATCCGTCTGGCATGTTTGAGGTATTTAGGGTTAGCATATCCATCGGTATCGCCGAAAAGAAAAGTGCCTCATGGTCGTACAGGAGGGCCCGGGCATTCAAGATATCGACTATCGACGGTTTGGTGGCGAACTCAAATTGGTTCAGGGGGATTCGTACCAGCTTGGTGAAAAGATGTTCCCTGACGCCTCACATGAGCAAGTCGGCGGTCTTGTCTTTGGACATGGCGGGGTCGTCTTTGCTGAAAAGGACACCATCTCTGCAACGACGCTTCCGGTCGTTCCACGAAGTTGGCTCTCGAAGCTCGAAGAGAATTGTGTGTGGTTTTCGCGCTACGGTCTCGATGGGTCATGAAATACGAAGGAGACATTTGGGGGGTTGGCGTCGTCGTCCTATGCGTCAGTGCGGCCCCACTGTCGAATACGTCAAGCCATTCTGCTATGTCCTGTTGGGTTTGGCCCCGGAATATCGGCTGCTCATGAGGCGTGCGAAAACCAAGGGTGACTTCTGGAGCACACGGCAGCATCTTGGAGCGCATACCAAAACTGCAGTACAGCATCTCCATCAGATCTCCCTTAGTGAGAACGGAAGTCCGGCAATTAGGAAGGCACCTAAAGGCTTAAAAAAGACACTCTTTATTGGGATCTCTTGAGCCCTCAAAGAACGAAAGAAATTGGCGGCGATGAAAGCAACAAGCCTGCTCGCTGGTCCTCGGTGAACAGAACACTCACAGCTCTCCGCCATACTTAGTCTATAGAAATCAAATTTCTTTCAAGATAAGGCACGAACAGCACCTGTGAAAATGTCCTTGAACTTAGAAGCAGTTTGGGGTGGATGCAATTGTTCGAGGGATATCTCGTTACAACTTGGGTCAGAAACATTGATAAAGCTACATGCCGGCGGCGTTGAACATAAAAAAATTAATTAATGCAATGTTTCGCACCACTAACCCTCTGTGGTACAGCACACATTTTTTTGCAAAATTTAGGAACAATTTTTCATTGCACGAGCCACTGACGTTCCCGAAAACGGTTCCTAACAAATTTCACAATTTTAGTACAAATAGTTAAGTGGAACAAACTCGGACATATTTGTCCCGTTGACACTAAATGGAGATGAAGAAAATGAGACGTATTTGTCGAATTGACCTAGATGGGCTAACTTACTGAGTTATTTTCTTCTAGCCACTTGACGACCTTGCTCGCACTTGCTCAATAGATCTTGAACTTGTTCGCACTACGTCGCCCGTCTTGGAGCACCAGCGGCATCTACTCCTTTCACTATCACAGGGCTGTGTCCTTTGCCCACAAGCCGAACATCACCGGAGACGCCAACTGTTTGTGTACATTTTTAGCCCTCGATGTTGTCTCGGAAGGGCTGCTTGGTGGTTGCGTTTTGAATTTTAGTTATTAACAGTTTGGCGCCCAAAAACAGACTACATACGATGTTTGAGCATAACCGCTAAATATTCAATCGTTAAATGTCCAGCTATTTTTAGCATGCTAACAAAAAGCTCTGTCTTCTTATTGCTTGTCATGTGAAATCTTTGGAACAAGTCCACGTTGTGATGTGGAGTTTTTCCTCCTTATACATAAAAAAAAATCAATCACCGGGCATTTTGATCTTTTCTTTTGCCAGATCGAATATAGCCAAAAACTTGCAGCGCGCCCCCCAAAAAGGACGAAGTTTAGAGGTCTCTACTCGCTACGTCATCTAATGGACGCGGCTGAAACCACTTTTAAACAAATCATTGGAACCTTAAGATAGGTGGGAGCGCAGTATAAGTGGGACTGCTGTATCCCAGTGCCTCACAACCTCTTTAGTATGGGGAACAAAATGGGACATGCGTGTGCCATTTTCTTCTGAAGGGATAATTAAACGCCATGCGGACACTAGTGTATACATGTAGCGACCGCTAATCCGCTCGAAACATTTGTGCCACGGGCAGCTCTCACCGTGGTAATAATCCAGTGAGAAAATAATCAAAGAACCTCACGAGTAATAGGTGGTCGAGTGAGACCAGGTGTAGTCGTGCTATTCTGCTTCGTGGACTCTGGATTGAAAGAGAAAGACAAGGACAATATTATAATTTCTATTGTTGGTTTCTAAAATAAAGGTAATTTTATCGCGCGCAATCTGTTTGACGGCCGTAATATTAGCTCCTCATTATTAGGCAGAGGAATAGTCGGTCAAGTCAGACCTGGTGTAGTCGTGCTTTTCGGCTTCGCGGACTCTGGATTGAAAGAGAAAGACAAAGACAATATTATAATATCTATTGTTAGTTTCTAAAATAACGGTAATTTTATCGCGCGCAATCTGTTTCACGACCGTAATTATAGCTCCTCATTATTAGCATAGGAATAGTCGGTCAAGTCAGACCTGGTGTAGTCCTGCTGTTCTGCTTCGTGGACTCTGGATTGAAAGAGAAAGACAAAGACAATATTATAATATCTATTGTTAGTTTCTAAAATAACGGTAATTTTACCGTGCGCAATCTGTTTCACGGCCGTAATAATAGCTCCTCATTATTAGGCTGACGAATAGTCGGTCAAGTCAGACCTGGTGTAGTCAGGCTGCTCTGCTTCGGGGATTCTGGAACAAAAGAGAAAGACAATGACCATTATTATAAAATCTATTGTTGGTTTCTGAAATAACGGTAATTTTATCGTGCGCATTCTGTTTCACAGCCGCAATAATAGCTCCTCATTATTAGGCAGGGGAAACTTTTCGAAGGAATGAAGCCTACAGGATTATCGACGTGAAGGTGGGCGATGACAGTCATAGCTCAATTTGACATGTACCGGCATGTCAGTTTTCGAAGAGAGCAATGCAGGCAGATGTCTACCAGTTAGTACAAAAGATATTTTGGCATTGCTGCCATAGCAACCAATATAGCACAATAAAGGGCTAGAAGGTTCGAGAGCGTACTAAAGTCGACCAACCACAGAAACGCAAATAGAGATGGCATGTGCGAGCTCTTTACTACAACAGAGCTTGCTCCCTCTATGAATGGCAGAAATGAGTGAAAACCGCCCAGGTTTAGTCGCTGTCAAAGAGCTTTTCCAAAAACGCTAGGATATAAAGCCTGGATAACTTCTTGACTAGAAACTTTGATTTATTCATGGCATCAACGGTTTCTGGACATGAACCAACTTTTAAGGAACTGATAATGATGAACGAAACCTCGGATCTTTACATATATAGCATTGACCCTGAAACCCTCCCTGGATGGCGGTTCCAGAGCGGTGGAGCATGATGGATGCACCAGGTATGCGGTAGTAACATTCGGGAAAAAATATTTCTTGCAACCAAATCACCTGCGCACTTCGGCGCTCAGCAATATATTTCTCGCTCTTGGAAGCGGAAAGCAATCGACTGCGTTGATATTTTCGTCGCCAAGAGTTATAAATGTTGATCGCACTTTAGTGAGAGCTCGCTCGGCACTTCGGTGGTTTGTAAAGGAAAAAGAAGTTAGATTTAAGCGAAATAGATTTTCGGATTGCCAAGACATACTTACAACCGAATTTATCCGATGCTATGTGTTTGCTACTGGTGGATGTTTACCGCTGTTTTTCGCTGAGCAACGCTTGCGTTTGGAAAACCATGGAACAGTTTACACGTTTTAAATTATATCCATCCACTCTGCGTCTCAGTACATATTAAGAATATTTCATATTCCATGTGATTTGAAACTTTTCGCTCAGTTAAAGCAGTCTCTTCGACTGAAAACCATTGCAATAAAGAACATATAACAGAGCTTGATAAAAATTGCACGATCATTGCGCCCAAGAACACAGAACATATTTACTTTGTCCTAGGGCATTTCGAATAGGTTGATGTCGATTGCGACGCACACTCTGGCCCAAAATCATTCGGGAAAAGATCACAAATTCTTACCGGATGTAGTCGTTGCACAGGTCCACAGGTCTGCTGAAAAGACAGAGAAAACAAATGTCTTCAGTACGGCATCCGGTCCTCGGTTCTAATAACGTGGTTTTTAAATTATACAGCATGACCGGAGCTCTAAAAGACAGCACTTCTGCGGGACCACGTGAAAGGTGGCTTATTTTTCTTATCTATAATAGCGGCTTTTTCAGCGGGGATGAGTCTTGACTTGAAGATTCGGCAAAGGCTGTGGGACTTAAAGCCACATACCTAATCACCCGGCATACCACCTTACTGCACAGAAATCAATGCAGAGTGCACTTGCTGTTCCTCTTCGTGTAATACTCTGAGGCGTAAAAACTAAGCTGATGCCATTTTCTTGTAGTACTCTCTCATTCAAAAGAATACTTCTAAATAGCAATAGCAGTGAATTGATAATTATATGAAAATACGCCGACTCATTCTTCAAGCAGAAGAGGGATCGCACCATCACTGGCTGCCTTCAGTCATTCTCTCGCACAGCTTTAATAAACGGAATTGGAAAGAAGCTATTACTAACGTAAAACTACTTCTGTACGTTATACTGATTCGCTCAAAAGTAGAATTCGCGTGAGTCACTTGGCATTCTTAACAAGCCGGCTAACTGAGTAGCATCGATGACTGCCATAGCCTTAAGCTCTAATATGATTATCGGTCTAGTATAGCCACGTTTATGCAGATGACATTTGCGCAAGAGAAACTGTGGAAAAAGCCATTATAGATTGGTGCTGCTGCAAGAAAACTGGGCTTTACTTGTTTACACGACTGACGTTATTAACGCGATCAACTCTAAGCTTGCAAGAAGATGCACATAATAGCTCAAATAGAAAGCATAGAGCAGACCATCAGGTGCACTTTCATTACAACGAAGTACTAGTCTTCTAATGCCAATAATTCTATTCGCTAATATAGGCTATATAACCGATTTATAGTTTACTGGAATTTAACGCCCCAAAGCAACTCAGGCTATGAGGGACGCCGTAGTGAAGGGCGCTGGAAATTTCGACCACCTGGGGTTCTTTAAAGTGCACTGATATCGCACAGCACACGGGCCTCTAGAATTTTGCCTTCATCGAAATTCGGCCGCCGCGGCCGGGATCGAACCCGCGTCTTTCGGCACAGCAGAACATCTGAGCCACCGCGGTGGGGCGCTATTTAACCAAAGCGAAATTGAAGATTGGGACTGCATTCTAAGAGTGAACAGCGGCCTCATCTATGTGCTTTTGTACAGCTGCGTGCTACTTTACCTTCTTTGCCGACAAACGCGAACCTAACTGCAAATAAAGTGCGCTCGCGCGGCATCCCGAAGTCTTTATTTACCAACACTGATGATATGCAGGAAATTGAGAATTTTGACACTAAGCAACTTTTGTTTCGATTATTCTAGTCACGGAGAAAGCAAAGTTGACATAGTGGGAAGAACGGGAACAGAAAAGATAAGCAAACGACAGGACAAGCGCTCGTCTTATTGTTTGTGTTTCTTTTCTTTCACAATTGAACGCGTTTACTTGCCCGCAGATGCAAGTGTTGAAATAGCAGGTTTAAAGGAATTACTCCGGCACGTTTCACTTTAGCAAATTTGTCTGGTATTGCAGTTATACACTTCTGCGGCTTTCATGTTACTTAAGGCGTTAACAAGCAACCCCGAATCTTCCGTGACTGTGCGGTGACATTTGGGCATGCGCGCTTAAAGACGGAACATGTCTTCACAGGCGCACGCTGCAAAAGTGGCGTTCACCGGGTTCCTTCTGAACAGCTGCTGCTTCTTACAGAATGACAACACACAAACACGAATATGCAAAGCAACAGACTGAGGAACTGGTTAACCGGCAACACACGAAATTTGTGCATTGTTGATGCCGCCCGCGATACAGCTTCCGCTATCATGCATATTACCTGCATGGTTGGCGTCATAGAGCTAATATACCAATTGGCGTGGGCATATTTAAATGCAAATTAACATTGTGAGGACCACGTAGGCAACGTAAATTAGCTATATCTTATGACGCCGCAAAGCTACTTTCGCGCAGAAGGTATAGTTGATTGGAAACTGGCCATCAGTTGTGACAGTTTTGACTTTCCAGCGCAAGCGAAAAAAAAAACGAAACTGGACGTTGTTGGCTTTTGGTTCCGATGTCGCACTTGGCCGGATCGCAATCCTTGCAGGCTTTGAATTTTATAGCCCGCTTAACTTGTATGTACGACGGTTTATTAGTGCTAATAGTGCGTAAGCACTTAACCGATGGGTGTCAACCCGAGCTAAATCGTCCCTTGTCAGCCTTAGCAACTGGCCTAGCCTGAGCGCTCCGTACCGCGGCACCGCCTGTTCCTCGTCTTCTTTACATCTTGACAGTGCAACGCCGAAACAAGCGTTTCAACTCACAAAGCCTATTTTTAAAAACTTTGCAAAGTCTTAGGTGCAAGACCCTGTATATGTCATTTACTTGAACCTGAATAAATAGCTTGACGGCTTATGGGGGTTTAACGTCTAAAAGCAGCTAGTCTATGAGGGGCGCGCCGTAGTGAAGCGCTCCAGAAATATCGACCACATGGGATTCTTTAACGCACACTGACATCGAACAGTACACGGGCCTCTAGAATTTAGCCTCCATCAAAATTCGACCTTAGCTGTTGACATAACAGTCAGACAAAACGCTACTCCTCAGGCAAATAGCAAGAGCTTACATTTTACAGTCTTTGAATTAAATGAATCAGACTGGGTGCTGTGTCTATGCCTCGTGGTGCTGCCCACAAAGAAGTAGCTGAAAAGGAGCAGGCAGCATATGCAGTGTAACTGCGCTTGAGTTTCACAGAATAAGTGCAAGACATGGGGAGGACTGCATGCACAATGTACAACAAAGAAAAGCGGGGGTTATTTGATTTGAATTCACAGAGAAAGTTCTTCAATATTCTTTATTAGAACAGATGTATGCAATGGCATGTAAATGCATGGTTGTTGAGAAATGGGAGGTTCAAACTTTTCTACAAATTTTCAACCAACAAAACTACCAGACATTGTCGTGCCTCTGGTAATGCAATGCCATCACAGAATAACTTTGTTCTGGGGAATAGCCCTGAGTGCTGAAGAGAGTGCCCAGTCAAAAAAAACCATTCAGATTTCCAATTGGAACCAGTTGATTTTTGGGCACTATTGGAACCAATTGGCTAGAAACTATTGGAAAGACCAATTGGTTCCAATGGTGTCTGAAAACCAATTTGTCCCAATGGTGTTTTTTGACTAGGTAGTGCCAATCAACATTTTTCTACGGAATTGAAATTAACATGCTTTAATGGAAATCAAAGCCAACAGACACACATCACACACAATCAACACTGCACATTCAGGCACTAGTAGCATACATTAGCTCAATATGTACATCCAGAGAACACACTTCTGCTCCAACTTATATACCCAATTTATTAGGCTCTCATGCTGGGGCCGGTGGTGCTTGCCCACTGAGCGCAGTTACTTAATTTAATTTCAGCTCCAGTGGTGGTGTAGGTGATGAGTACAATTTATTAGGCTAAGCTGCTGATAGCTCTTATTGTAAGTACCATATTAGTTCTACCTTTTTCGTCAAACATGCAAACATTCATTGGATAAATTGGGTGCAGTTCGGCGGACCAATTGGATGCAATGGGTAAGATCAATTGGGCTCACCAATTGGAAACCGAAATGGTCCAATTGGATAGTCCATTTGGACCATCTAATTGAAACACCATTCCAATTGGAAACTGAACTCGTCCAATTGCAACCAATTGGAACCCATTGGAAATCCAATTGGTTCCAATGGTTTTTTTTTTGACTGGGTGATAGAAATTCTTTGCTGGATGCAAGGCATAATGATGTCAGTGGATGCTTCAGGTAAAATTACGGTAAAAAAAAGAACAGTACTTTTTTGAAGAACTGCCCTGCTTTTCAATTTTAATGCACAACATTTCAAGAAAGTGAGTCTTACAAATAGCCAGAATGCATTAAACATTTTGCAAAGGCAACTGTAATAAAATACTCATGTGCGCTAAGCAATTTCTCAAAATTAACCAAACTACGAGCTTTACAGTACACTACAAGATAACAATGTTTTTCGCAGGCACCAATCACGGTATTTCTTGTTTCTGTAATCATAAATCTTGCAGCTTATGAACACTCTTAAGGTGGCGGTTCCACTGCCGCCATCTTGCGAGTAGTTCATATTCTGCCACCAGGCTACGACACTGATCCATCACTGAGAAAGTGTCTACCCGTCTTGCCCCCAGCGACCCGAGACTGGTTTTGGTTGAGATGTTGAGATACGTGTCCGGTCCTTTCTTGACCCGTGCACCTGTGCTGCGTGAGGGTTCTTTTGTTGCTGCGCCTGCCTTCAGAGGATTACAAACGAACCATGGCAAGCCCGGCTGCTAGTCCTCGTCGTGCGTGGGGGGAGGTGTTGGCTGGGGTGGTTCCGCATGCTTCTTTCTCTGCCTGTCCCTTGCCAAAGCCAAAGAGAGTGGGGCGAGCCGGGGCAAAGAGGGTACCGTCTTTGTCCAAACGGCGTCAGAGGTGAGGTGATCCTTGTTCGGGATAAGGATGCCAGCACGGGAACAGAGGACCGTTTCCTTCTCTCTCTTGTTTAGCCTTGGCTAAATAGCCGCAGAAAGCTGTACCGTCGATGTTACTATCTGGAGGGCCTCCTTTGAGGGAATGTGCCGTTTCGTTCTTGAGTTTTACGCGACTACAGACTTTCCTGTTTTCAATGTCGTGACATATATTAGTGGGAGCAAAGAAAAAGAAAAAAATAATGCTGCCCAGCCCGCATCGCAAAAGGCACAACGTCGACACAGTGGAAACTTGGGAGAGTTAGTGATAACTGTCGACATAATTGCACAGAGCAAATTAGTAAGTAAGCGAAAAGAGGAAGCGGACGCCAAAAATAAGGAAGGTGTGAAATAAAGAAAATTAATTATGTTTATGTCCCATGTATATATTTCTAGCGTTTTTTTTTTCAATGAACCTTATAGTTGAAATCGGTGCCTTCCCAGGCAGCACAACAACATTGGCCGAACGTCGCGCAAGTGTTGGCAAAACTTGGCACGAACATCGGTCCTACACTGGCATTTGGGCCGAGCGCTACCACTTCACACATTGGCCTTACTTTCATGCCAGTTTTGGGCCAACGCTCGGCCGATCAAGCGGCCAACGCAGTCCCGATGTTCGTTCTGCAGCATGGACCAGCAAAGGTCTCATACTGGCATCCAACTTTCAAACATTGGTAGCCAACTTTCAAACATTGGTAGCCAGCTTTCGAATAATGGTTTCCAGCTTTCGAATATTGGCATCCAGCTTTCGAATAATGGTTTCCAGCTTTCGAATAATGGTTTCCAGCTTTCGAATAATGGCATCCAGCTTTCGAACGCTGGCACATGCAATTAACCCACTCGCCAATGACCGGCACTGTGGATGGATGTACATACATACCATTCTACCTAGCAAATATTCATAAATGAGGTTGCGAAAGAATTCCAGAAAAAAGACCCGTTTATTGCTTTGAGTTACAAGAATCACGCTTCTAGCGCACACAGGATGGTTTGCGCTACCACCAGCCACCGTGGGGAGTAAAGAAAAGGGGCCCAAGAGCATGGTGGCAGAGGCTGTGGGAAAACAATTTATTTTCAAGTTTGGTGCGTGCCGATCAGGTTGGACAAAGCATCTCGGCAAGCTGCTGCGGCACGGCTAAGGCATCCATAAAGCGCTCAACGGAGCTGTCCTCCAGTGAACTGATCAGTCATATCCAAAGTAATCGTTGCACTCCACTTGCAAGAGGACTGCTAGACTGCATTCAAAGAAATTCCTCGTCCAGTTCTTGCACGATGGCCTCACGAAGCGCCAAGCCTGCAAAGAGATGCATGATGTCATGGTAAGTTGAATTATGGCCATCACAGAACAAAAACAAAAATGATTAAATAACACAGGATTTTGTGAAACACAGTCATCGTGAAGACACTAGCAACATATTTTACAGGATAATTTTTAATTTATTCTTAAGATCCAGCACCACATTAGTTGCACAAAGTGGAATTTAATTTACTAAACTTCCCTTATACCAAATGGTTTAATTTAGTTTAATGCGTCGTGTCGCACTCCCAGTAAATATATTCAATGCGAGATAAGCAAATTAATGTGATATTGAAAACAGATTAATGTATTATTTTGTTTTAATATAACTCGTATCTCTAAATTGCGAGGTAATTTTTATTCCAGTAAACATGCACAGGTTGTAGCGTCTCTTCCACATGGACGTCAAAACAACATTTTTGATTAGTTTTATTTAATGGGGTTAAAAATGCGGCTTGCGATTTTTGACGAAATACGCTGAACGCAAGGAACTCAGGGCATCTTTATTTTACCTTAGTTGCTTCGCATGCATGCTATAGTTGGATTCGAAACTGCAACTTGAAAACCACACAAAAATACTAGTCTGATAGTCCAGAGTAATGCCCTTTTTCATTGCGAGAGAACTTGGGCAAAAGCTTTAACCAGTAATTGCGGATTTTCTATTGAGTCTGCAAGAGTAGAAGGCAAAAAGAAACACTACGGAAGTATTACACATATCCTTACCAACTAGTCTGCAGTGGAAAATTAATTAAGCGGTTCTGATTTCCGTCGTGCATAAGCGGTAAAGGACATATTCCCGAATGCATCCTATCTCAATTCATATGAGTTCAAACCCGCTGTTAGCCAAAGTAGTGAATCTTTAGTGAGTTCATCTCACCAAAGACGAAAAATTAAATTCTCACCATTCGGCCACAATTCCACTGCGCACGACGTCAAGCAAGCCATTTCGCAATGAGAGTGGGTACACAGAAGTCGTCCTCGTGCTTTTTGGCTCGCTCTCTTCTCCTGCCCAAAAAATAAAGGCGCATGTAGTCAAAGCAACATTTACTACAAAAACCAAGGTAAAAGAGTTTTAGTACTTACAAAAGATCTTGCAGGCGGTACGAACAGCGTCGGAGCTCTCCTAATATATGAGTGTGGCGTTTCGCGTGCACAGACTATGAACGGTGCTAGCTCGAGTGTGCATGCATTTTCCTCGCGTTGGTTGTGCACGTGGTTGAGCTCCGCCGTGCAGTAAAGAATGTCTTATTCCAAGACGAGCAGTGGAGACGATGGTGTGTGTGTGTGTGTGTGGGGCGGGGGGGGGGGGGTTGGCTGGAGGGGAGAGAGTCATTTTCCTTTACACAGGTTTTGTGGTTCCGAGAAAAGTCCTCGAGCTGAAAGGTGGAGACAGGGAGGTGGAGGAACAGCGAAGCGCATAGCTGCGTGCGAGGGAAAACAGGTTTGAGAAAGTGAGAACCAAAAAGAAAAAATAGCGTTTCGCGGGGTGGGGGGTAGCCCGCTCCCTGGAAAAGGGCATGGCCGGGAGAACAGGTGGGGAGATATTGGACTTGAAGACTTGAAAGAGAGAGGGAAAGAGGCCAAAACACGTGAAAAGGGTTTGGAATTTTTGGAGAATGAGTCACATGGCCACAGGCAGTACAGAAAGCAATATCTACAAGAGAGAAGTGGATGGGAAACACGGAAGCGTCAAAGTATTGCTTCAAAGCTGCAGCAAAAGCCTGAAAATTTTGAAGTGAAAAACTTGGAGCTTCAAGATGCATTTCGCCAAAACGACTTGAGACACTCGCGTATTTTGTGGGACCGTATGATGTGGCTTCTGTTAGTTCAAGATAGCTTAAAATGTTACCACATAACAAAAATATAAAGCAAAAAAAATATCCAAGCAGAATGAGCGCTCTTTCATAGTTTCATGTACCGTACATGCGCCAAACAAGCTAGGTTAACATGCGCCTAACGCCAGTTGTCAGTCGATTTATTCAGTGGTCGTCGAAGAATCCTCAAATTGTTTGTTGGGGTGGAAGTTTCGCGCAAAAAAGCAAAAACAAACAAAGGCATGTTGAATTGTGGTTCGCAACTACTTTCGATGGTTGTCATCAATAAAGGTGATGTTCGAAAGAAAAAAAAAACCTGCGAGTAAATATGCAAAGACGTGAGCAAGAGCTATATAGCCCCCAATGCAAATTACGCAACAGAAGAATAAAATGGTCAAAAACAACAATTTCCAACACAACGATTTGCAGAAAGGGAAGGAAATAGCAAATCAGAAAACACGGGAAAGGCGCGATCACAGGGCAAGACGTAGGGAAGCGTAGGAATCTCTTAGCACGTGTCCGCGTGCGTTTATGAAGCACCCGCCTAATATTTCACGAGCGCAACGCATAATTCGAAATTACGAGGCGACTGCTTCGTTTCTGGACGTTGCCAAAACTGAGCACAATTTCGGTTTAGCGAATGCACTTGCGCTAATCTATTACGTTTGTATCGCGATCTCCCTGAAGCAGACACCAGCTGCGTACTGCGGCAGTGAATTCCTAGAGCGAATAAAAAAAAAGTGATTTTTTTATTCCAAAAATTTAATCAAATGAAACTTATTTGATTTTTGTTGAAGGCACCTGTTGACAATTTTTGTTGAAGGCGTGTCGGGTGTAGTCAGAACGTTAATTCTGATCAACAGGACTTCGATCGCAATTCTCCTAAACGTATTATTGCTGCTCACTGCGCAACCAGAGTGCAGCTTTTCCAACGGAATCATGGGTAGCTATGCTCACAAACTGCAAAAGTGTTCGGTTAAAATATAATAATAAATAAAACCAAATCTTTGAACTCGCATGTTTTAGCGCGTTCGAAAATTATGAACTGCCGATATGGTACTCAACAATAAAAATAATTTTGAACCCATTTTATTGGATGACACAATGTTTACCAACGTTTGCCAGTATACTTTGAACACTGGATAAGCGGTGGCAATCCTAGGCCAATATAGCCAGCTCCCGGAAATGGCATAGCCAATTCTGGCAAAGAGTGGAACAACACTGCCTAACATGGCCCATGATAGCCAGGATTCGATGATGGCACAGCCAGCAATGGCAAACAGTGGGGCAATCCTGGCTAACCTGGCCCATGATAGCCAGGATCTAATTATGGCTCAGCCAATACTGGTAAAGCGTTGGACAACCAGGGCCATTGTTGGATGTGCTAAGGAGTGGCACAACCAATATCGGATGCTCACTGGCAACTCTGGGCCTAGTTAGGGCCACGCTTTGCCAGTGGATTTCCAATATTGGCCCGCTGCCGTGTGCTACCTGGGTTTCTTGTGTCCTTCCTTCTGCCCTCGTCTTTTGCGCGTTCAATCACTTCGTCACTGTTGATGCATAGTAATATTAGTAGTAGTCGGAACACTCCTGGTCTAGAGTGTAACCTGCTAACTATAGCGCTGAAAAAAAATATATTTTTTTATCAAATGATATTGCATCTATGATAAGAAAACTATAACAAAGACAGCTATACAATTTAGTCAACGCTCAGCGTATGCCTGTCCAACCTTATAAACTATGGTTGGTAAAGAAAAAGGCAGAGAGAAGTGGGCAATTGTCAATTTCTGTTTACCCTTGAGATGAATCGACATTGCGCAAGAGACGTTAAATTGCTATTGAGAGGGTTAGCACCGCAGGGTGTCGGAATGTGTTTACCTCAGAAGCAAATATTCGTCGTACATGCGGCGGCACCTTGCAATCAATTCCGATCAACTTCGACGGAATTTTGCCAAGGCTCACAAAAATGCAGTATACAGATGCATACCATTCACGAGGCGGACTCGAGACTTTTTTATAGACATTGTACGAAGAAGAACGGGGGGGGGGGGGGCGAGGTGTGCAGGAATGCTGCCAAAAAAAAGGGGTCGGCTACAAAGCGATAGTTCTGTAGGCACTTATGGCGACCCCCTCCCCTCTCTCGTTTGGACCCTCAACTGCGTGCTCTTATTCATTTTAGACGTACGTCTTTCTTGTATCCAGTTTGCATCATTAGGTTGCTTATTCCCTCCAGAATTTTCCATCGCGTGTTGAAATGTATATCTTTCTAACCTTGCGTCGATTTGCCTCGATTTGGTTGGGTCAAAGATTGAAAAAGTGCGCCCGCGTATGTGTGTGTGTATGCGTGCGTGTCCACGCGCGCGTACCTGGAAACTGTAGGAACAGCTGCTATTTTCACACCGTCTATTGTCAGGAAACTATAGCCTCGTTTACATGAACCCGACTTCGGCGGGTCGAGCCAGGAGATCGAGTTGAGCAAGGTCAGCCCAACTTGACTGCATGTTTACATGAACTCGATTTTAGCGAGTCGCGACCGGTTCAACAGCAGCGGCACCAAGCGTCGAACGGCGCAGCGGGAAAGGGCAGTGGCAGCCGGGAAGATTGCGGCATGCACGGCTGCCTCGCAGGCGCTACGGCGCAAGCGAATAACAGGTTCGCATTTATCACCCCTCCTTCCACTAACCCTACTCAGACCGGTTTACGTGCTGTCTGCTGTTAGGGTCGAGTGAGTCAACCCACCCCCTGCAGCGGAGTTGACTGGACTCGCTCCCTCGACTCCCGGATCCGACTGGTTTACATGAACCCAGTAACCGGTTTTCAGCTCAAATCCTCCACTCAACCCGTCATGTAAACACCGCTTATAACGTGCTTGTAATCATTTTCCGAGAATTCCTTTTCCTGCGGCGCTAGTCTACCCCGCCTGCAGGAGGGGCGCGCAGCAAGGGGAGGGGGCGGTCCTTTGTGCCAGTTCCCGAAAAGGGGACTTCTCAGCACTATAGTCGGTTACAACAAAAGAACGAAGCGGCACACGCAACACAGACGGAGCTCTCCAGCCAATCACGTCGATTTGTGTGGCTGTGCATGCAGCCAAGTCTGCGAAAGAGAACGAAGGAGTCGGCGCTTTGTCCCCGTGTCGCCGACGGTGGATGTCCTTTGTTCGGGATAAGGCTAAAAGAATAATAACACAAAAAGAAAGGAAGAGATTTTGCTGCCCCGGCATCCGCCATCGTCTCTAGGAGCACCTGAGCAGGAGCAGGGGAAAAGACAGGGAGAAAGGCGAAGGTACTAGTAGGTGTGGTGCCCCCGTTAATTGTCCCAGCTGCACTGGCCACTAAAGGGGGAGGGGGGGGGGAGAGGGCTGGGCTGCTCACGTTTCGCATAGATCCGCGCGAGAGCGTCTTTTTCGCAAAAGCGCTGAATGCTACAGGTGGGGTCATATTCGGCAACAGACGCTCGTGGCAGCTTCAGTCTCCACTGCTGTCGCGGCGCACCTGTGGAGACCGAACCGAAAACTGTTCGGTCGACGCGCTTGGCTGGGCGGTCTCCTTTGATGGGCATGTGCTGCTTCGTTCTTGAGTTGTACCCGACTTATATGCCACATGGATTCATTTCAGCGGTGGAACATGGCGCCCTCTGAACCACGGCATTCGTTTGAAAGAAGTGCGAGTCTAGTTCAGGAAAACTGCATGGTTAGTGCTGAAATAGTGCAGCTGCAGCCGCCATGGAAGCAGATGATGGTTTGCGGGTTGTGATAAACGGCGGAGACTCAAGTAACTTTCACTCGCCGACAAGCTAGAACGCTGCTCGAGTTCTCCAAAGAAAAGGATCGAGGCTGGTTCATGGCAACATGTTATTGTGATGTGCGGTTTGCGCATTTCTTCATGAGATACGAGAGGTTGGCTGCCGCTGATGTAGGCTGTAAACAGCTGGCTCCAATTCATTGGCATCGCAAAGGCTAGCGACGACCAGGCCTGCACTCGACCATCCGTTTTGGAAGCAGACAGTGCCAAACTGCGCTCAAAGTGCCGGAACTAGCGGTACACACCCGCCGCACCGCCGCTGCCGCAGAACTTTGCCGAACTGGTGCATTGAGTGCAGCCGAATCGAGCGCTCTCCAACTTCCCCTCCACAGCGCTAGCCGGAACAACGAACAACCGGCAGCACGAAGCGAAAGCCTGTCTCTTCCCTTTCCTGTCGCTTTAGCAATGCCAAAGCTCTCCTCGAAAAATAATACGACGCCCAGAATGCGTTTCGTAGCGTCAGGTGAAAAAAATTGGCAGTGGCTTAGCTCTGCTATGCCTGGATATACGTAGCGTCAAGTGATCCGGTGTTTCGGCCGCACGTTTCGCCTTGGCTGCTCGACGGCAAACTGCCAGGCGACAACCTCGGGATCGGAAGAATTTACATTTTCCAGTCTTCTGCGCCGTTTGGCAGCGGCTCGACTCTCCTTAGCTTACCAGAGCTTACATGTTGAGCGCGACCGTCATTTCTCCGCGCACCCTCCTCGCGCATGCGCAGTAGCGCGCGGCGCAACTGTCGTAAACACGAGGTCACGCGTCGGAGAGGAGCGCACGCCGGCGGCGCCGGCAGCGAGGAGCTCGCACCGGTGGACCTGCGCCTCTCGTGACGTCACGCGGTTCTCGCGCTGCGCATAACAGGCGGCGCACACTCGCGCAAAACTCGGCTCTGACCCGCGTAGTGTGGCTTTACTAGCTTTACGCTACAAAACAATCCAGCAAAGCAATATGGCGGAAATCTGCTTGGAAGTTCGACACACACTACATAGGGCAAAATCGAGGGAAACGTGCGAACATCGTAGAGGTATCGTTCCCTCTCGTGAACACCTCCTGATTGTAAATGTTTAGCAGCGCCACACTCGTTATTTTTTTGAACTGTGATTATTTAGTACACGTGCATGTGTGTAGACGGCGCTACTTACTAAATTTATCTACATTTATCGCATGTCGCTGCGTTATTGCTATTATTGTTTGTATTCTGTGGACTTTGTTCTTGGCAATTGTTACAAGTTGATTAAAGGAATGAGAGACCGACATTTTAAGAGTATATTTGCCAGAAAAAAAGAAGCCGCGGAACGTTTTAAGAGCTTGTGTCCTTCATGAAGAGAACAAAAAGGTAGCTAAAATCAACTAGACATTGCGCATTCCCCAAAAGCCGTATAGTAAAGGCGATGCTTAGCCGCGTAGAGCGAAGTATTAAGTTTCTTCACGCAAAATCTCAAAACTGCCACGCGCTGGTTACCTGAACAATTTTGCATTCCGTTTTTAACTATTTCGAAAAAACGCTAATTTTGATCAGGAATAACTTTTAAACTAAACAAGGCAGACGGATGAAATTTTCAGAATGGAAGGGCAATTAGACGATCTCAAACTGTACAAAAAGGCGCCGCAATGAAATGTATATCCCAAAAGTTATTGCAGATTACATTGTTCTGTTTTCTATGCTTTTCAAACATGTGTGGCTAATAAACTAATCTATACACGTACTTCTAAATGCTTAAATATGTTGATTAGCATCCGATCTCAAAGTATCTCGAAAGATATTTCTCTAGGTGCAAGAGGTTTCTCACAATTTTGCATTTCCTGAGACAAGTTGAGCTCAACTGCCAGTTTTCATCTTTGCGTTTTCTTTTACAATTGAAACAAATTTGCAGCTACCGTTAAACAAAATGCATCTTTTGAAAGCAGAGAAAAGTAGCTTTTCGGAGATATCTGAACCATATTTATGAAGCGAACGAGCGAGGTACAGTCGACGTACAAATATCACCAAAAATGGTTCCCGCTCACCGTCAGAGTGGGACCGCCACCTTAAAGCCTGCAAACTAACACAAGATGCATCATTTTGAGGCTGAACACCTTTTTGTCAACACTCACTCCTGCCACTAACACTGCTGGAATAAGCACACAAAGATAATCACAAGAGCACAATTTTCCATCATGTTTTGAATTTCAGGGGCACTGTTATGAATTTGTTAATTTATAATGAACATGGCAGTAGGCTCCCACACTATGTCAGAGCAATTGTTTGTTTGGGCTGTCTATGGGTAAAAGAAGTTCCAGTTTCTGACAAGTTTGTCAAGATGAACAAAACTTACAAATATAACTAGCATAGGGGTTATGGGATATTCTGCTAGAATCTCGTTAGCTTTTACACAAAATGGCAGCTAACAAAACATACTGACTGGGGTCATCACGGACCGCTGCTATTCGTTGTGTCTCGTCTCCATGTGGCTTTTCAAAAATTCCCTCCGAGTGAATACCTTTTGGCACAAGTCACATTGGAAGGGCTTTTCACCCTTATGGGATCTCCCGTGCCTCACAAGACCTAAGCGTCCTGTAAAGGCCACGGGACATAGCTAGCACTTGAATGGTTTCTCGCCCGTGTGGGTACGGATCTGTTCCACTAGGTTACTCTTTAATGGAAAGTTGCTGCCACTATCCTCACAGCAGTAAGGGCACTCGCCTGTGTGAGTGTGCTGGTGTTTCACTAAGGTGTTCTGTTGTGCAAAGCTACTATCGCAATTGTCACAACGGTAAGGACGCTCGTCTGTGTGAGTGCGCTGGTGTTCATTAAGGTGCTCTAGTGTGCAAAGCTACTATCACAATAGTCGCAACGGTAAGGACGTTCACCACTGTGAGTGCCTTGGTGCGACTCCAGGTGGGCCTTTAGTGCACTGCCACAGTCATCAGAATGGTATGGGCGATCACCAGTATGGACTCTGAGATCCACCACTAGCTGGTATTTGTTCTTGAATCCCTTGCTGCAGTGGGTGCATTCATACAGCATCCTTCTTGCAAATTTACCCACGCTTTGACTGGTTGAATCTTGCACAGAAGGTGTGCCATGATCGCTCTGTGTGATGAACAAAGCTGCGTTTTAAAGATGAGTATTCTTTCAATAAAATGCGAGAACCTACGATGTACAGTTTCTTAGGAGTAAGGGTAAAATTATGAATGTGGGGGACACACTCAACAGCTTTGAATGCTTTTGGTGGCATGTTCTCTTCTCTATAGTGTTGCGGAATACAATACTATGCATGAATCACCCAGTGGCATTCGCGTACGACCGCTAAGTAATTGATAATAGAATTTTTCTTTCACGCTGTTTCGGTTTCAACAGCCGAACGATGGCGACATCAAAGAGAGGTTATAGGTGACTTGAGTTCCGGAAAGAATGCGACGTAATCGCTGCTTCTTCGTTTTAATTCACTACAGTACAGATGCCAGCCTTCCTGAGAAGCTGGAATAGCAGTGTATGCAGAAGCACCGATTATATTGCAGTTTTGTCATGCCTGAAGTGGCCTGTAGCCACACACTGATGTCACATTCATTGTTCGGATGCTGAAACAGAAACCAAAAGAGAACGAGCAACAAGTTTGATCAACAATTATTCAGCGGTCGTAAAAGAAAATCATATGGTAATCCAGGTATAATAATGCCTTACGCGTCATTACAAAGAAGAAAACACGCACCCAAAAGTTAAATGCGTATACTCATTTAAGCATGCGCCAAGTTACAGATAAAAAAGGAAACTGTGGGCTTTCGCGTCATGATTGATGATCGGCCATCTTGTTCCCATCTGATGCGATATCCGGAGTAACCCACCAACAGGATTCCGCAAAAAGTCCTAGTCTTGCAGTGTCCAAATGTGACCTGCCCACAGAATAAATGATGGAAAGAGGATGCCTTCGTACTTTTTTCCTAACATTTAGGCACAATCTTCAGAAGAGGAGAACGAGGAGGTAGAAGAGGAAAGGCAGGGAGATTAACCAAGGGAGGTTAACCGAAAGGAGGGAGGTTAACAATCTTCAGAGGTCCCAACATCTCTCTTGCTTTGTGACTACCTGCTAAATAATATCTGTAAGAATGTCTCGCTGGTATTTATTACTAAAGAATTATTCATTGGTTGATTGACTAATTCATTTACTGACTGTGATTGCTCGGATGTAGTTTTTCTACACCCGTAATAGAAAAAAAAAGCTATATTTGCTGCGTTGGTTAGCAATGCCATGATCGACCAGCACAAAGCCTTCCAGTCCCTCCAGCAATTGCATGATTAGCTGCAAAAATACAGCTCTAAACTGCGAGGGAAGTCCACTATACAGAGCAATGCCTGCTCATACAGATACAACCAAGCAACGGTGATCCACCAACGCATTGTCACGCTTCAACATACCAACATACCAGAATTCACATCCACTTCAAAACTGCGCCCGTAATCATGTCTCATCTACTTGTGGACTTCACATCAATGATAAATAAAACCTGCCCCATAACTGGTGTCGGGCACAAGTTGATGGCCTTAGACAGCAAGATTTGCGCACTATCACACCGCAATATACCACAGCACGCAACTACCATGGTGGCCCGAGGCCGGTAGTGAGATCGCTCTCCTTTGGCTCTGTAGTACAAGAAATGTGCTTGTGTGTGTGCGAGCACTCACTCAACATCACCTGTCATGGCAAAACATTTCAAGGTTGTGTATTGTACACTGAAAATATTCAGTCCTGCATTGCGCAGAATCTGAAGTGATTCTTTTGTCCATTTAATTTTAAAAAACTGCTGGAACCCGCATAAGTGAGAAGCATGACCTTAATGCCCCGGCTTACTAGCCCTTTCTTTAATCATGAAATCATGAGCTAGAAATGAAAAACATGCGAATTGCTTTTTTTTCAGTCACACAGAAGGCATATTGTATGAAAAAAGTTGGGTATGCAAGCGTTACGTGCTTTGTAATAATTTCTTGAGGACACAAGGTACAGTCTTTGTCAAAAATATACAGCCCAAGGGGTTTGCATCGAAGCCATCTAGCAGGGCTCTTTAGCCTATCTGACAGTCCTAAGCTTGGGAGGGTTGAGGGCTTAAATACCTCCTTCCTTCATCAGATTACAGTCCCCGAGTAAGCATGACGAGCTCTACTGCAGTGCTCAGAAGCAGACCTCTTAGGCTGTATACTTTTGACAAAGGCTGTACACATTCTCCGAGTACACAGCTTAACCAGTATGAAGCGAAACTTCAGAAATATGAGAAAAATTGGAAAACAATTTGATATAAAAGTTTATTGCACTTCACAATTTAGAATCGTGCTTTTATTGGCGCAAATAATTTTCTCAACATCAAATCACAAGCTGTCCTACAGTGTAGGATACAAGGCAGACTTGCTACTTGTTAAGTGCGCTAAACCTTCAAACATTTTACATCAACTATAAAACTGCATTTCTCATCACGCGTGGTGGTTCCCTTATGACAATGCAAAAATATTATGTGTTCCTATTGCAGAATTACAATGTAGTAAATGGGGCTGAACTTCAAAACTGGCCTCCAGAGAAGACAGTGTGATCTTTCAGAATGCATGAAACACACAAGACTCAAGGAACGCAATGCGATCATTGCATAGGAAACGTTTAAAGCCTCTTGACCCTACGTTGGCATGCGCAAGATTTTACAAAATAAACTTTGAGTTTATGCACATAGAAGAGCGGTGTACTACACATAGGACACGAGGCATACATGGGTTAACTATGCTTGACCTTCAAAGAATGCGAGTGCGAGACATGGAAAGGGTTTCCCAACATGCAACGAAGAAAAGCAAAGGTTATTTAATTAGAATTCACCGAAAAGGTTTGGTTTGGTTTATGGGGTTTAACGTCCCAAAGCGACTAAGGCTATGAGAGACGCCGTAGTGGAGGGCTCCGGAAATTTCGACCACCTGGGGTTCTTTAACGTGCACTGACATCGCACAGTACACGGGCCTCTAGAATTTCTCCTCCAAAGAAATTCCAGCCGCCGCGGCCGGGATCGAACCCGCGTCTTTCGGGACAGCAGCCGAGCACCATAACCGCTGAGCCACCGCGGCGGCAATTCACCGAAAAGGTTGTTCAATGTTTCTTATCAGAATGGATGCATGTAACGGCATGTAAATGCACAGTGCCCGAGAAAAAACAGAGGTTTAAAGTTTTCTCCAAAGCAACCAAAAAACTACCGCCCATTGTCGTGCCACAGAAAATGCAATGACATCAGACAGGATAGATTTGCTGTGGGGATCATAACCAATTGCTGAAGCAAGTGACGGTAAAAATTCTTTCCTGGATGCAAGGCACAATGATGTCCGTGGACGCTGAAAGCATAACGCTACAAAAAATGAAACGTCAGTTATTTGAAGAGGCAGGATAACACGAGAATTGCACTGCTTTGGAATTTAATGCACAATATGTCAAGTAAAATTTACAAACAGCCAGAAGGTATTCAACATTTCGTAATGGCAACTGTAATAAAATAGTCATGTGCAATTTCACCCAACAAACCTACATTACGAACATAACAGTACACTAGCAAATAACAATGCTTTTCATAGGCACCAATCAAAGCACTTTTTCTTTAAGCTGCCACGACCCTTGCAACTAGTTATCATGAACACCTTACAAACAGCCAGAACGTATTCAACAACGTGTAATGGAAACTGGAATAAAATACTTCTGTGCACTAAGCAACCTCACAAAAATGACCCAAATTACGTGCGTTACAATACACTACAAGATTACAATGTTTGTCTTGTGCACTAATCACAGTATTTTTGTTTCAGCAGCCAAGGCTCCAGCAGCTTGTAATAAAGAACACCTTATGTAAAAAAATAATGCTTCCTCAAGTAACACCAACACAACAAAGAAGCTAGCACAAAATGAAATGGTCACAAACACCTGATATTCTCACAACCACAACAGATAAAAATGGTGTGAAGATAATGCTCCACAAATATTATGCCATTTATATCCAGTAGAGAAATCGGTCTGAGAAATGGTGATGTAGATGTTCGTAAACTCTTTTTGTTGGCTGTGATACCGAAGTACAGAGAACTGTTCTAAAACGTGCACACTAACACAAGACATCAATACGAGGTAGGACACTAGCCGTTCGCCCCCTCATTCCAGCCACTAGGACTGCCAGAATAAACACACTGAGATTAACACAAGAGCAGGTTTTCCTGTGTTGTCACACAAACTGAAATCGGTTCAATCGGTTCATAAATTCACTCATTAATAAATGCGTGAATTTATAATGACCATCACAAAAATACGCCCACTCAGACTGCACGAATAAAAAGAATAGTTGTGCATGTTTTACCCTCTTGAATCTTTTCACTGAAGCAGGCAGATAAATGGCATTAGCAATAGAAAATTAGCGCAGTGGAGACGAAGTAGCGTAGATGTAGACTGGTTTACTGAACGCCGGCTCCGAATGCGCAGTGCCCTGCCTGATTGTAACCATGTCACTACGCGTGCATAGTCAATTTGCGGTAAACTGACATACGTCTATGCTATTACATCTCTGGTATGCTACATCTCTTTGTAATATTGGCAACAATGTTTTTAAAATCTCCCTCTAACGAGAAGTGATGCCATCCACGTATGACCGAGATTTCATTTCCATTCATGTTTACAGGCATAGCAGGATTACTCTCTGTTCAGGAAATACTAATCGCGAGTGTGTGTCTAGCCTAAGGGAACAACAAATGTATTTTCCTGAAAAAAACTTTAAAAGTGAACAAAACATACAAATGTAAAGAAAGACGAAGGTTAGCTACCACCACCCATCATGGAGCATTCAGCTAGAATCTCATTAGATCGCACATAAAAAGGTAGCTAGGAAAACATATCGACTAAGGGCATTAGAAACCGCTGCTATTCTTTGTGAATCGTCTTTTTGTGGAGTTTTAAATTTCTGCCGTGAGCGAACGTCTTATGGCACAAATCACATTGGAACGGCTTTTCGCCCTTATGGGATCTCACATGACTCGCAAGAGTTGAATGTTGTACAAAGGCCATGGGGCACAGCTGGCACTGATACGGCTTTTCACCCGTGTGGGTACGGATGTGTGCCACCAGGCTGTTCTTCAATGTAAAGCTGCTACCGCAGTGGTCACAACGGTAAGGACGCTCACCTGTGTGAGTTCGCTGGTGTTTCGCTAAGGTGCTCTGGTGTGCAAAACTGCTATCACAATAGTCACAATGGTAAGGACGCTCGCCGGTGTGAGTGCGCTGGTGTTGCACTAAGGTGCTCTGGCGTGCAAAGCTACTACCACAGTGCTCACAATGGTAAGAACGTTCACCAGTGTGAGTGCGCTGGTGTGTCTCCAGGTGGGCCTTTTGTGCAAAGCGCTTTCCACAGTCATCACAATGGAATGGGCGGTCCCCAATATGGACTCGGAGATGCACCACCAGCTGATATCTGTTTCTGAATCCCTTGCTGCAGTGGATGCATTCGTGGAGCTTCTTTACTGCAGGTTTACCCCGGTGGCTACCACTGCCAGAAGGAGTAGATTTCATGCAGTGGCTCACTGGGCGCCTTTGACCAGTTGAATCTTGCAAAGGAGGTGCACCATGGTCGCTCTGTGTGGCGACTGAACCTGTGTGGTAAAGGAAGAATACTTTCATTCAAATGCAGGAACCAACATTGCACAGCTCACCTGGAGCTAGGAAAATGAAGATCAATGTGCAGGACATAATTGTCAACAGCTGTGGATGTTTATGAAAAGTTTTATTGAATAGGTCGGCCTGAAGAAGAATTCAGTTCTGAAGAAAGATATCCCTAGAATGAATTCTGCAAGCAGCTGCAAACACTTCAGCTGAAAAAAATGTCATCCTTGCCAACAAAATAAGGTAGCATTTGAAATCCATTCTAAGCACTTGCATTACTGCCATCATGATAGACGCTGTCCTAAGCCCACCCAAGTGGGCCTAATACCCAACAAATGGCAATTAGCTAAGTTTAGCACATTGCCACTTTTGTTTTCTTTATTTGCTCCTTAGACACGGTACAAGAGGAAGCAGAAGCTAAAGGCTAAAAACCTGATGAGGCCTTGGACTCCTGCACAAGTCCTAACATCAATGCATAGAACTCACAGGGGTGACAGTTTGGTCAACAGTTCACATATTCTGGAAAAAACTTTCCAGAATATCAAAGACAAATATCATCATAATTCACCAGAGCTGTATGAACTGAAGCTTCTGTATCCTTCACACTTCTCTTTGAAAGCCAACCTTCAGGAACAAATTTATGAAGAAAAAGTGAAGATTCTAACCTGATGAGTTTTGTCCAGAAAATACACCGTATTTGCGGCCTCTGGTGGTCAAGCCTGCAAGTGAAAGACAGGTTACATCCATAAGACACAGGATTACATGTGCAACAACTCACATGGTGTTATGTGGATGAGACGGTGAAAATAGCATGCCATCTCATACAAGCGTTGTGCTAGGTCAGGTAAACTGAGTAGGACAGGCTTAAAAACAATCAAGTTCCAAAGCAAACATTCCAAACTTTCAATTCTGCCTCCAGACGACAACTATAATTATGCTGAAGAAAGTAATACAGTTACCTAAATATATCAGAAAGCTGTTGCAAGCAAACCAACAGCCACTTTATAGACCTGTTCGCTAGCACGGTAACTGGCTTCATGGGAAGGACTGTACAAGTCTGCCTATGTAGGCTTAAAAACTAACGAGTGTGAGTTATGGTTAGAGACAAAACACATTGGGACAGGATTCCTCCTGTTTTTTAAGACCTCTTACACCCTTTGTACAGCACGTAGGAAAAAAATTTTCAGAGCTTGACAACTGGTAACAAATTGTCAGGAGGCTTGCTTGCAGCCAATATTACAGCCGCCCACAAGTGTGGTCAACATGCCCAAGACGGTGTTTCCCCTGCAGCAGCTCCAAGAGTGGCATTAACCAAACCAGTAGAAGCACATCTGAAACAGCCCACTACTGCGTGTCAAGTGCAGTTAGAGCGTAACATATTTACTCGTGTAAGGCCCACGCCTATAATGTGGGATGAAAAATTGTAATGAAAATGAAAGCTGATGACAATAGGTGAGATGGTGAAAGGGCAGTTTTGGCTAAATAGGGCAATGGCTCAAGGCACTTTCTTCGACACAGGTTGGGGTTAAAGGCCCATTTCCATGTACTGCACCCAGCACAAGCTAGGGGGTAAACTTGCTTATTGCATCACTGGTGGGTATCCAGTGCTAGTACTGAGATTACAACCCTGCACATCCTACATGCGTGGTGCATCCTCCACTGACTATGAAACTGATGCGGGGAGAGAGAACGAAGCAAGAAATAAAGAATAAAAGTACACCTTGTCATCACTTATCAGAATCGCAGCAACACTAAATCAGGCATTTTGTGAGGCATGAAGACCTGCCACGTGTCAGGAACTCACTCCGGCAAAATCAGAAAAAAAAGACAGAAACAGTGTGGTTGTTAGACGAGTAAGTCTGCTACAGCTTGCATTGCCTTGGGCAACACGGCAAAGAGCACTGCGTCAATAGGTCAGCACCGCACAAGGTAAACAGGGTCAACAGAGCAAAGAGCTATACAGAAACACTGGGGAAGCAAATTTTTTCAAATGGCTTCACATCATAACAAAAGAATTTAATCCTCAAAGATAATTCAAGGTACACACAATCATGAATTGAAGTCCACACCTGATGAATTACAAATGCGCACAACAGCACTAAGCATTACAAAACTAAAAAAAAAACATTGTCACTCCATACAGCCAAATCTCGCCTGCTCTTAAAAGAGCCTCAAAACAGAACGGAAGACGTCAGAATGCAGGATAAATGCACACAGCAACAAACATAGCTTGGACAGAGTCAGGAATGCTTCGCACATGACAAAGTGAGGTCAGTTACGTGTGACCAACCACAACGAATCATAGCGTACTCTTCAGAAAAGTCATAAAAATGCCCATAAGCCAGTGAACGGCAGCAGATACGACACCATCCAGAATTCACCACAGAATACTGACAGCAGGGTTTCTGCAGAGCCCCAATATTCATAAAGCCCCACCTAGCGGACAGAGCAAAGTGAAACCTGGTGGAGTCCCACCGAATGACGACAGCAAGCATTTTGAAAATATGTGTGGCTGTACAGAAAAAGAATCAATATAATAATTGATGTGTCAATCACACATTCATCAAAAGAGAAATTCATTCAATGCATGCAATATGCACACGATGTTTCTGCTTTAAGTGAAAAACACGAAAGAATTTGGTGTAAATGAAATAATCAATTTGCACACTTATCACAGCAACCACAATGTCCAGCACAATTACATTGTTTTCTTTCGTGTGATCTCGCACACCGTCTTGCGCAATGACCGTCTCTTCAGTTCCAGAGATCCTGCTTTGATCTCTGAATAATAGAATGGAGTCAGATTCACCCCACTTTGCACCAAAAGTAAAGGTGTCATTTTCTGCCGTTTGTATGTTTAACCGAGCATAATATCTTGGAACCAATGCCTCTCTTTTAGTTAAGATGAGCACCAGCTGCTTATTTTTTTTTCGACTCTCCACATCACAAAGTTAATTGACAAACTGACATGCAACACCCTACAGACACCGGTACAGGCTATCTTCCAAAAAATAGGCGAATTCATCTGAATGTAATAACTGCCCTGAAACATATGCCAGTTTCATTCACTGTGTTGTGGAATGCAGAAGGACCACTCAGTATCCTCCTATCCCCTGTGCAACCCTTTATATGTGGAGTGCCTGGCTTGGCTAAAATAGCTGGAAGACCAATGTCCTTTGCACGACAGGCATAATCCTTTCTTGGTGCTTGGTTCTGAGTGACCAAATGTCGTGATTCTAATATTTCTACTACTGAGTGCACACCGTGAGAGTATATAGGTAATAGGCTGTGTTCAACTTCAGGCGTTCTCTTAATACCACGACAGAAATGGGAATCTCACGGAAAGCTTAATTTAAACTGGTCAACCATTCCACACCAATGATTTCTGCTCAACCACTATCGGGTCAAAACGAACAAAAAGAACCTAGTGCCTCGTCAACAACAGGAACAAGTGTTAGCGACAACTATGCTGCCACCCGTTATTCCCTCCTTCCTTCTTTTTTAGGCGAGCCTCTTGTGATTTCAGGGGAAAGAACTATATTGCTTACGAAACACGTTCACTAAACAAAATTTTTGTTTTCAAGGTAATGCCCACTTTCCTCATTATTAAGATCCCTGTAATTGAAGCAACTACATGAAAACTATTTCCAATCCACTTTGTGATAGACACAATGCACTGAGATCACTGCACATGGAATTTCCAGGTTACAAGCATGAAGCAGTGGAGTCATGAAAAGGTGGCAGGCGTGGAACCTTGTACGCATTGGCTTTTCTGTCATGGCCTGCAATATAACAGAGCAAAGGAGTGTCACTTTGGAAAGAACACAAATGCCACAGGCTTCGGAACATGTGCGCATTTGTGTAGACGGCAATGCAGTTTCTGTAGCCTTTCTTCTCTGACACAAAAGCTGAAAGGATATGGATAAGAAATAGAAGAGCAACTTGCAATGTGCTTTTAACCGCGAGTGAAAAAATTTGAAACTGATGGTTTCAACCAGCTGAAATGCAATGTCAGTTAGGTATCTTTAACAATGCTTGTCACTTCGGCCCAGCTGGTCAGGCTAGTTCTCCTGGCAGATCCAGGTGGATTCTCATGAACCTAACTTTGCAGATGCAAATAAGTGAAAGTAAGGTTCTGCACGTATTCGCAGCAGTACATTGCTTTCGAAGGTTCATCCTCAGGCACATTTTACATTGGCCTCATAATACTGGTCCTTATGTCTGAAAATCGAAACAGAGCACAGTAGACTAAGCAGGAGTCTCCAAAGCCACAACAGCATTGTTTATACGCTTTGTATATAGAGCACATATCATGCAGCAGGCACCTGCCTATTTTAAATGCATCTGCTTGTGTCTGTGGCATGATGCACGTGCAATACATTAGAGCTCACTTATAACTGCCACAGACACAACAAACAATTGCTTGACATGAACAAGTGCGGTGTCACCATCAAAGTATGCCTTGGGCAGTGGCACTATGTTTCAGATACAACTACGGCCGCATCAGTCGGTTATAGCAAGCAAGGAGGTGCCGTTAATACCCCCAAATATGAAGGGGTTGCGCTTCCAGTATGCGCGGAGATCGAAGAGCATCTCAGCCCTCGCGAGACCGCCTCGGAAAGAGCATGTCGACCTTACAGAGAAATAAAAAGGCAGCTTTGAAACCGTAAGTGGACGGCCTACAGGGGCCTGTGCGCTCACCAAATGGGCAGCATACAAAGTCGAAAAAGAAGAGAGAGAAAGGGAAATCTTTGAAAGCGAATCGTCTCCCCATGGCTACAGCCTCCATGAGGGAACCCAGATAACATATACAGCCTTTTGACGTATCAAATACAGCACTTGCTGGACATTGTGTATGTCCGATAGATCTCCAAATATGTCTGCATAACATTGAGGGGATATCCACAGGATTATCAGAAATGCATCCGTACCTCTTAAATAGTATGTTGTACAGATGTTACGGCTGGACACTTGTCGCATATAATGGATGTGCACATAGGGCAGTTAGACATCTATAGTGCTTCCTATGCATTGCAACAGATGCCTCATTGGCAGTATATAGATCTTTCCAAAAAGGGCTCCCTATGCGCTGCCATATTGTTCCCTGGACTTCGGTGGGCACCTCGCGCTAGCATGGTGGAAGCGGCGAAACACCTCCTCTCTGGATTGCTGGAAACCGGTTCCCCCGTCGTTTCCACCCTGCTAGCGCGAGGTGCCCACTGCAGTCCAGGGAACATTATGGCAGCGCCCAGGGAGCCCTTTTTGGAAAGGTGTATAGCACCTGGTATCTACCTGAAGCCTGTGTATAAACTGTATTTAGGCTAGCTAATACAGATAGCATGTAGGTTGACTGACAATCGCTGTAGTAAAAGTAAACTAAGATTTGAATGATGTGCAATAATTAGGATCTCAATCCTCTAGTCTAGCTAAGGTCAAGAAAAAACTTACAAAAGATATTCATTGTAGATCAAGCTTTCCAGAATCTTCGCAGCTGCGTTAAATTGGCATCAATATGTTCCTTGTTTACAAAAATGTCTTACAACTGCATATAACACATTTTAACAGTAAGCAGCAAAACACTCGAAGAAAACCCAAATGGAAACGGATTGTCTTTAGTGTTTATAAATTGAGCATACGAAATACAGCTCCTACACTACAGAAGAACTAAACACCAAAATGGTCACTTAAGTCAGTCAGGTCAATAACTGTGCCTATTGTGCTTGGTAGGTGAGTATATAGAGCACAGGTCTCAGCAAAACACTACTAAACATGCTAACAGTGGCTAACATGCTAACAAATTAGACACATAGCACTGTAATAAAAAGGCCATACTCAAAAAGAATACAAAAAAACAAGCAGAGTGCTACTTGTGTTCACTGTGAAATATGCATACAGCCGCTGCAAAAGACTGAACAGAACTATGAGTACTTAGATCGGCTGCCGATTAAAAACAAGTCCTAATAATAACACAAAAAATGAAACTAAAATGAATATGCACACATTAGCTTGTAGACCAAAAAAAAAAACAAATTGTTGTCACAAAAATGCCGCACGAATGTTCAAACAACAGAAGCTTGGTTAGTAGATACTTCTTTCAAAATGAATAGAAAAGGAAGTAATGTATATGACAACATTGATGTTAAATGATAAGAGCCGGAACGAAAAGAAACACAAAAATTCAAATAAATGCGGACTGGCTAGCTTTCCTCTAAGCCAAATGAATAGAAAACAAATGTGTGAAAAGTAACAAATTCACTGTTTTGTGTAAATACAAAACAATCACTTAAGACAAATGCCAAAAGAAATGCAAACAAACATAATAGCTGTTACTGTTATTTGCACACAAGGCACAGCACTGTACAGAAAGGACTAAAACTACTTAAGTGAGTGGAACAGTGACAACTTAAGGAACATAGAAATTGCAGTAAAAAAGCACATTTTCAAAACAAAGAAAAGATGACATGAAATGCTATCACGTTAGCTGTGAGGTGTACATAACAGAACCACTGTACACTCGCCGTCAAAAGTAAATGGAAGGCGACTTTGTCAAAAAAATTTCATTTCTTAAAATCTAAAGCATAATGGTCCATGCTTGTTTGGGCACAGTGCAATTCGCACAATCACAATTGGGCTGCGCATATGTATTCAAGGATGCATGAACTGGGGGCCAATGATTAAATTTTTTCCTGAATATTGCCTTCCATTTACTTTTGACGGCATCTGTACATATAAAAGTCCAAATGAATGAGGACCATATGGCATATTGCTTTGCTCTCTACCATAAGAAATAAATGCTGCGTTGAACAAAAGAAAGCTTAAATGAATATGCAAGCAGGAGCTTGTAAAGACTAGCAACAGGAGTTGTCATAAATAACTCTAGCATAACACTTCATAAGCAACTTTAGCTGTATTTCTGGATATTCAATTACCAGCTTATTCAATAAAATTTTGTTCTCAGTCCCTGCCAGCCCATTCACTGTGATTTGAATTGTGATGCTAGATTTTTTTGTGACAATTCCTGTTTCTAGTCTGTCTACAAGCTTTTGCTTGCATACTGTTTCCAGTTTGTTTTTTCACGCATTTATAACTTTTAAAAATATGCAGTCCCCTAAAGACTCCTTGGCAGCTCTTGCTTCAGCCGGTCCTAACAGTACAGCTATACATGGGCCACTCCAATGGGCAACACAAGCGACGAGGCCTTGCAGCTATTGTTCTGGCTTCAAGTTAGTGGGTTCACTGTTCAGCTGTGCATAGGCCACTCCGCTGGGCAACAAAAGCGACAAGGAAACTTCAGCGCTGTGCCCAAAATAAATAAAATACCTTAAACTTCTAGCACGCTGAAAATTTAGTTTCCTTAAACTAGCTGCGTGCATCCTATACTGATTACAAATGAACAGGGTCCATGGGCATGCTTGGACTAACTATAATACAGCATCAACGCCAACTTTTACGCTTTTAGAAATGAACAATGGAGCCTGTTTCCTCATGTGATCTTTCTGTCCTGCTTCCTTATACAGTTTTGCGAATGCCAAATTAATAGTAAAAAATCAGAACACACCACCACTGGTTTCGAATTTTTCAGAATTTCCATTCACCAGACATCGCAAACACAAAATGCAAAACAATCTTTACATATATGTGGCACTACAGTAGAAAGAACGTGGGGAAGATTAGATTCTCGACAGCATAAAACGAATTAGCCAATCCAAAAGGAGCCTTAATCTGCCATAGCAGACAAAAACAGCTATCCTCTCCTCCAGCTGCCCCTTGTTCATTTTATGCCTTATCTTTGGACTTCACTATAAAATAAAACAGGCAAAATATCTCGCACCAGTTCACAAGCCAACTATTTTGTAATGGCAGTTTCGCTGAAGTGAATAAACAAATTTTCCACATGGTTATCTGTCACGTAGGCACTCCAACTCATAAAACACTGCAGAGACTACACAAAAGCTGTGCTTCAAAATCAACTCAGTCATGACATAAAACCTTTTTTTTTGTTTTCAATTTGCCCACTTAAATGCAACTGTATTTCTGTTGGGACAGACACTGCAATCATCTAACAAGCTGAATGGCTTGCCTTCTGGACTGTCGCAACACATGTAGGCAATCATATGCTTGCACCTAAACAGAATGTTCCTGCAGCTTAAATTTTCAGGTACAAGAGTAAGGTATGTGAAAAATTAGGGTGATGGCTAAGCTTCACCTTAACAGTAGACAAGAAAGCGTCCACACTAGTAGACACTAAAAGCGCCATCACAAGTGCTCCCCCAGTGACTAGTACTAACTGTTTATACCCCATGTGATATGTCATCGCTCCGCAGTACCCCCAGCTGCAAGCACACCTGATGGAAACTTCGCACATCATAACAGCCTACTCTCTCCCTGATGGCCATCTGTGAAAAATTGACACTTTCTGAATTTATCAATTTTCAATGTTGAATCACACCATTGATTAAAATAATCGATGAACAATCTCTATAATCAAACAACGCATCCGATAGCTGGTCGCTCCTGTAACACGCTCAACCGACAGCACTTCATTGCCTTTGTGTTGCATGCCCACCTGGCACACAAAGGGCCTGGGTTTGAGCTGCAATACACGAATTTAACGAATTACCTCTATTTTACGAAATACCCCCAAGAGCAACCTCCTCGCTAATTGTACCTACATTTGGACCCTCCCCTACTATCATTTGAAATTTCTGAGATTTTTTCCAGAGTGATGGAGGGGTTTGCCGTATTTTCAGCAGAACGAGCTCGTCAACTATAGTGTAAAAAGGCGGATTCTCTACATGTTGAGGCAAAAGTTTTGTAGTCTTAGGTAAGAGACTCCAAGTTCTGACAATAAAAATTGGTTATCACAGTTGCACTGGAACAAAATTCATGGGACACTATCGAGAACTTGCAAGAGGAATCTTCACTGCTATAAAATCAGCACAATAGCAACAGATTGGCGTATGCCCCTTGCATGCAAACTGCATGCTCTCCTAATTTTCGGTTTTTGTTAGAACAGCTGAATGCTCCCTTGCCTAGGCATTGAAATGTTTCCAAAGTTCTATCAGAAGATATCACGCGCCATGTGAAATAGTTGCACAACTTCAGCCCATGCAAAAATATAGCACAAATTCTGCAACAAAATGATAATACACAATGAAAATTTTGAAGCATAGGAAAACAGTGAAATACCTTTCCAAATGCATCTCGATGCCTCGCAGTAGCATGGCGAAGCCAATCCCTGAGGGCAGTCTCAACCACGAATTCACTGCTGTTGTGAACAGCAGTCATGGCAGCTACCAAAGACCACATGAAAATTAATGAGCATGCCAAGAATGTCTGCTTCATGTCTGTACATTCAAAAACAGCCACACAGCAATGCTGAGCATTCAATTACAAACTACACAAACGAAAAGCAATACGAAACTTTCTAGCGTCAGCCAGACGTCTACATAGAAAGAGAGGCTGCTTTCACAGCCCACATCGCAGCCCACATTGCCTATATTTACGGAGTAATATAAGAAAGCAAGGCAGTATAACATATGTAAAACAAGGCAAAATAAGGGCACAGATAACGGGGAAGAAATAAACTGCAATGAATCGGCTGATTACAGATATGTACCTTGTTTAAGTTAGGTGGTGCTTGGCCCTTGCAGCGGGTCGACGCAACCTGTGCGACTTTCCATGGCTGTAGAAAGAACAATCAAATGAGATTTCCAGGATAAAACAAAGCGTTAGACATCTTATTTCAAGGACTACAAAAAGATGGTTCCTTCCACATCTGCACTCCACGTTTGGGGGGCACAATTAAAGTTTCCACCAAATATCCATCTCTGCAGAAAATTCTTATAAATTTATTTGATGACTAAGTTTCCCTTGCAGCAGTTAGGCGGCACTTCGTTCTCGCAACACGCCGATCGAAAATATCTGTGGCAAATCACACTTCAATTGAGGTAAAAAAGAATCCAGAATCAAGCGGCGGGCTACTTAATCCTAGGAGGAGTTGTTAAACGACAACCGTATGCTCATTTCTTCTACCTGCAGAGCAACGAACGCCACTACAAAAAGCGCTTATGTGTAAAAACATAATGGAACACATGGAATGCACTCGAAAAATTAGGCGGCACCTAGAGCAATCCTGCAGAGGCTTGCACATTGCTTGTGCACTTAAATCCAGTCCCCCCACCCTTCAAGTCCTGTGGGCTGACCTTCCATCCTGTGTACTCTGAAAGATTATGTTGAGGCACGTTGGTTCCAAGTTCACCGTATGCTTCAACGCAACCTTAACCATTAAATTTATCAAGTTGTACACCAGAAACTGGCGACTGAAAGCGAACTTTGTCTAAATTTCTGTTCACAAATCTCACATGCCAGCATAAACGAATTCTACAACACATTTTCACAAACTTCTGCCGGCACTCAAGACAACAAAAATCAAAATCCCCAATGCATTGGAGATATCGCAGCAAAACATCACAAACTCTTTCTAGATGTGCACTATCCTCAACCAAAGCAAGAAAGTGGGTCTCAAGTGCTTGCACAAATGTGCATGCCCTTTGCGATGGTACAGTTAAATTTCCGAACACTTTGCCTGGTACATGATATGCTTTCAGCACCGTAAAATATTGATGAGAACCACTCAATGTATTGTCTTCATCTTTCAACAACTGAGGGCAAATGCAATTCTTTGCATATTTACCAACAAAATATTTTACCAAGAAGCCTGCCACGTAATAGACAACAGTATCCTCAATAACATGAGAGTGCTTATCCTCGGCTAGCTCTGAAACATCTTGCAAGGACGGAAAGTCGTCAGCAGGAGCCTGCCCAACATTATCAACTCGAGATGCCCTGCTAGCAGAGAATGGTGAACATTCCAGTAGAAGTTCACATCTATCCTCCTCAGCATTATCTTGTTTAGAAAGTTTAAACAGTTTCTGAATAAAAATATGCTTTAAACCAGAGATAAACTGGAAAACATTCGGATTCATGTTGCAGCCTTGCTTCTGCTTAATGTGCCCAAACATTCTCCAGCGAATCCTGCTGCAGCCGACGGGTGAGGAGGTACAAAAAATTATGATTTTGAGAAAGATCACCCCAAAGAAGCAAAACAGCCTGGATAGTTATCTGCCAGCCTATGATTGTTTGTGGCTGACGCTTGACAGCAAACTTCCACGTTTTAATCCAGTGTAGTTGATCCGGAAGGAAGTGAACAAGTTCGTCATCACCCCGTTTAATCGGATAGCGATATCTTTGCGCTATTTTTTTAGGGGTTGAGCTGTTCAGTGCATCAAACAGTTTATCCACTCTTTTGCAAAACTGCGCTGTAGCCATTGCTGCTGCGGGCAGCTCCTCTCCATATATTAAAGCCATAATGGCCACACTCACTGAAGCACTCAGTACTTGTGCTGCTCTGCTTACCTTCATATTAGAAAACGGTTTTTGAAAAATGTGCCACTCGGTCAGCTTTGGGGCTAAACGCAAGCGCAACTCGTGGGACGAATTGTACAGGCGCTCAATGTAAGCCCAGTCCGCAACCTCTTCCCCAATTAGCAACTTGTGAGCTTGCACATTATTACGAGTAGTTTTGATGAGCTGGGGCACGTCAAAAATAAAATATATCCGCTCACCCCTTCTTTCAAAGAAAGGCCTGTCAACAGACACGCCCAGCTGATAACACAAGCTGATGTTTGACGCCCCTTGGTCGCAAACAAGTGCTTTCACTGTCAGTTTGGCTATTTCTTTAAGTTTATCAATAAGGGACATGAGCAATTTACGCATAATAGGTGCTGGTGTTGACAACTGTAAATGCTATTGGCTGAACCCACCTCTTGGAGATTCCACCCACCAGAACAACCAAAGCCCTGTCTGCAATTGTAGATGTCCGCACATTACCATCATCCACAAAGCCATGAATAACATCCTGACTGAAATCGTAGCACAAGTTTTTTTCTGTACTATTTCATCGAAGATCAAAGTGCATGCTTGATCTCTTTTATCCCAAGTCTGACTTGTCGCTGAAAGCGACTCAATGACCCTAGGAATCACACCTGGTTTCATGTTGACGTTAGCCGACCATCCTCTCAGCGAATCCTGGGTTGGCAAGGTGAAAATGGGTACTAAAAATCTCTACGCCCGCGGTCCACGAAAGTTTAGGTGCAACGCAAACTTCTTTAGCCACAAAGGAAATCGCTTGCCTTTGCCCCTTGGCTTTGAACGCACGTGTGCAGTGACAAATGTCTGGATGACACCTAGTGCCCTCGAAATAGTTGGCGGCAAGCTGTGTTGTTGTGTGCGCAACCTTGCGATGGTCTTGCGGCAGCTCTTCACCTTCGCCTGCAGCCTCCTTATAGTTGCTGTGGCCCTGGACTTGGAATACTGCAGACAATTTGTGTATGCTGAGCCATTGCAGGATCGCTGCCAAGAACTGCAACAGAAGATAAAGAGGTAGCAGTAAAGTCATTCTTGGCGCAATGCCTTTTAATGGTTCCGTCACAGTAAACATTGCTTGCAGTAAGTGCAACGTATTGCATAACGGTAATTTTTCTATGAGCATAATGCACTCTGCGCGATTCATTCATACAACCCACGTACACGACTGTCCCGAATATAACTTGTCCCAGAGTATGATTCCTGCATGTGAAGAAAAACGCTTCTAGTGTTACATTATGCATTCAATGCTATGGTTGACACCCCTAGTTTCCTGTGAATGCACAAAAAAACGTCCACTTAAGCATTTGCCGCACATTTTTGTAAAGAGCCGCCTTTTCTTTTTGGGTGATGCTGTTACCGCATGAGTAGGAACACGTCAGACAAATGGCAAATAAAAGGCATTGCTTCAGACGCATGTACCAAAACAGTGAGGACAAACCTCCGACACTTTAATGCATGCAGCTCCCCACACAGCACCAGCAGCAGTCGCTACTGTTTCCAGACACCCAGTGCTTTGCTGTTCTTTGCTGCTCTCAAATCTGCCAGCGTCTTCTCTTTCTGACCAACAGGTACTGTGGGTATAAACTTTTTGTATGTACACAGCCACATTCCTTGCACTTGCGCACCAAGTCACAAGCTCACTGAAAACATGGCCTCTCTTACCAGCTTATGAGCCTAATGGCAAAGGTTTGTTTGCCTACCGTGAATAGGTGGGCAAAAAAATAAAACTAATAGTTCTCATTATTACATGAGGAGCGTTGAAGCGCATTTTGACGTTTTCTGCAGAATACTGCGGCTTGTTTGTTCTTAAGGCATGAAATTTAAGATTTTCTACAGTGGAAAGTTATGTTTCTGAGGTCTAAAGGGAACACAAGAGCCGAACACAACGTCATGGAATACAGAAATTTGCATTGGCACATGTAATTCAGGTAGTAACAGTGGTGCTGAGGCAAGCACACATTCCTCTCTGTTCTTGTTTGCAATGCCTCTGTAAGGCATTTCCTGTCATCTCTTGTCAATTGTAGTTAGTGTCCTCCATATTGCAGTTTCACTGAGTGATAGCTGAACTCAGCGTGCCAACCAGCTTGAGGGTCACGGGACCCTGTCCGGCGCATCCCAATTACCTACAGCCTAGTCAAGGTCAAACTCTAGTTAGTGACAGGTCAACCACATTAGTACAGAATATTGATGACTTGTCGAAACTCCGAAATAGTCATCTAGCCTAATTCCAGCATAGGAAACACGATGGCGACAAGCAAACTTTAGCCAGGCCACCTGCAATATAAACTTTATACATAACAAACATACTATAAAAATTTACTAGAACTGCATATACGAAACATTAAGTACAGAAGTGAGGAACTATGTTTATGTTTACAACAGTTAACAAATCTATCGAGTGAGCTGTACCAGCACTTAAACCATAACTTCGAAACTTTACCATCAGCGGAAAAACGGTGAACAGACAGACGTTCCGTATGATGCAACAAGACACGATAAACATTCAGTTTAAAAGTCACACAAAATCAACGCTTCCCTAACTAATTTTAAACTGTCTGTTCTTACAATGGGCAAAAATGATACAGTGTACACTATCCGAAGAATATGCTGTGTATGGTACTGAACACTACTACTGAAAATGCTACTAAGCAGCTTTAAAGGAACAAGCACTAACCAACGCAGCTGCTTTCTTGAGGGCTTGCACCGCTTTCAGCCAAGTGAGGAAAGCGGCTGCTGCTTGGGGGAAGAGAACACCCATGATCTGCCACGTCTGTTGTGGTGTGGCCATGGTCGATGAGCAGATGCGGCGCTGCAGGCAATGGCAGAAAACATGAGCAAATGTCTCATTTGTAGCGCTTTGTCTCAAAGCGAATCAGGCTACGAGAGACATCCTGGTGAATGACTCCGGAAATTTGGACCACCAGTGTGCATTCATGCGTGCTGACATCACACAGAACACAGGGCCTCAAGCATTTTTCCTGCATCGAAATCTGAATGGGATCGAACCCACTCCTTTGAGATCACCAGCCAGGCACCACCAGCCCTGAGCTACCATGGCAACTAATCAATGTTCAGAATGAGTACGGCAGTCATAGGAGCGCACATCTGTGAATGCAGAGCCCCTTGCTTGAAAAACAGTGTGGAAAGGCTCAGCAGAAGAGTGAAATTATTGACCATGAAGCAAAACAAAAACTCTCAAGCCAACTGAAGTGAACTGCAGCATAAGGAAAGATACGAACTAGGCACGTATACATTATCTGCTGTATAGCACGTCAGCTTAATTCTTGATTACCTGCTACAATATTTACTTCACAAATATATATGCTGTGACCAGCTTGCCTTGCAAACCTGGACACACAGAAGTCACAGCCAATTTAGTGAGTCGCGTGTGCCCAGGATCCATAAAGTCCTTTGCTGTGAAGTGGTTAGTGCACATCCGGTACCTGGTGTACACTGAACTGGGCGGTTTTTCCAAAAGGTCACTTCTTCCACTGTATGACACCCATGCTGTCAACCTGCGTACGTGTTTAAGGCACTCCATTACTTCATTGCTGAAACTCTGCTGTGCTTTTTATGGGGTTTACTGTCCCAAAACAACTGAGGCTATGAGGGACGCCGTAGTGGAGGTCTCCGGGTAATTTAAACCACCTTGGGTTCTTTAACTCCACTGACATCGCACAGTACACGTGCCTGTAGCATTTCGTCTCCATTGAAATGTGACCGCCATGACCGGGATTGAACCCACGTGTTTCGGGTCAGTAGCCGAGCACCATAACCACTGAGCCACCGCGGTGGCGTCATTGTTGAATGTATAAGCATGAAGTGCTTCACGAGCATCCAAACAAGTCGCCGCAAGTGTTCTTCATAACAGACCATGAGACATTTGGGGAAATGATACATTGCCCGATTCTAGAAAAGCGCGTTACGGTCATTTATTTTACGCTTATAAACACATTCACAGTTACATCGCTGTGGAAGTAGACGATTGTCTGTATCTTAAACTATGACAAATGGCAAGCTGAAAACCCAAAGCACGACAGACCTGCTGTCCCGCGGGGTGCGGAAGAAGATGGTTCCTGGCCTCCTGCTCAAGGTGTTCCTGTTGCGGCACCACAACGCGCAGCAGGTGTTGCCGACGGGTGGCATCACCTGAAAAATTCGCAAGTATGGCCATTCACAGTCTCCTTATATCCCAGGTGAATATTTCTTGTTAGTAATCTGCTAGTTTGTGTTGGTTTTAGTTGGTCCCAATAGAAACCTTGCTGGTTTTGTACTGATCCTGTTGGTCCAAACAGCAACACTTGCTGGTTTCAGTTGGTCACCACTGGGAATCTGCTGCTTTTGTGCTGGTCCTGTTGGTCCCAACAGCAACACTTGCTGGTTTCAGTTGGTCCCAACTGGGAATCTGCTGGTTTTGTGCTGGGCTAGTTGGTCCCAACAGCAACACTTGCTGGTTTCAGTTGGTCCCAAATGGCAATCTGCTGGTTTGGTGCTCGGCCAGTTGGTACCAACACTTGTTGGTTTCTTTCTGGACCAACTGGGAATTCGATGGTTCCAGCTGGTCGCATAGGCCTTACTGCATTTAGACTAACTCATCCCAGCAACATTTTGTAATGAGCCAAATTATACAAGCTTTAATATAACTGGCATGAAGCTGGCTAACCCTGTGGAATATGTGCCCAGTTACACTTAAAATTTTTGCTATTGGCTTGCATGCATTCTCAAGCAACCACAGATACCCGTCGGACGTACGAGCTAGATCCGAACGTCCTTTGCCGAGATCGGACGTTCATCGGACCTGCGAACACAATCCGATTTCGGATATCCGTATTCGTACATCCGCCGGACGTACGGAGAGTATCTGCTTTTGTATATCCGCATTAGAGATAAGGTGTACGTCCGAGGGATGTACGGTGGAGTATATTCTCAGGATATGAGTATAAAGTTTTTTTTCTAATTTTTCACACAGCAAATTCGCGCCGTTCGAGTATGTATATTGTACAGTTCGCTTTTTTAACCTAAAAAATTTTATTCGCGAAGGAAATTTTGTCAGTTTTATTGGCTAGTGTGCACGAAATTGCGTTAATATTTGCATATCTGTTTTGGAGAAATTATTTCCATCAGCTGCAGGGTTTGACTTGAGGACTTTTGTAAATTAGCGCAATTGCCTAGTCATATACTTGCAGTGCAAGGGCCACTGCTGGTAGTAGCAGTGGCAGCTGCTGGCAGTTGGCAGCAGCAGTTGCGGCCGCTTGCACGCATATTGAGCCGTTCCTTTCCGCCTACGCAGGTAACGGAATACAGCTACAAGAAGCTGCCGGCAAGAGAACTTTCGAATGAACCCTGACTGCACCTGTTATCGCCAGAGCAAAGCATCAAGTTTCCGCAGCTTCTCTAGCAACGCGCCTACGCAGGTTCGTAATTTTTATATGCTTGTTTTATATACTGTGATAGACATTCTACCTTAGTTGCTGCTGCTCTCCACATTTGTGTTGCACAAGCGTTTATCCTATTGTACTTCGGTGCTTCTAAGCGTCTATCGCTTGCTATCACGTTCGCTTATCGTTTCGTTTGGCTCTCATTTTGTTGGCAATGTCAGGCAAGCAAGAGCTTGCCAAATTGTTCGATGAACTTAAGCGTGAATTGAAGAATGAATTTAAAGAACTGCGGGAATGTCTTGAAAGAGACATAAGAAAAGAAATCAGAGAAATGAAGGTGTTCTTGGAACTCGCGAACGAGAATTACGAGGAAATGAAAACGTCAGTCAGTAAGCTGGAAAACGAGAACTCAGAGCTAAAGAACACAGTAGCGGCTCTGCAAAAGGACAGAGACCCTGCTTGTACAACTCAAAGATCATGAAATAAGACTTTTTGTAAAATGAACAGCATACGAGGTGTTTCAACGCAGAAATCAAAGGTGTACCTCTTGGGCCCAAAGAAAACCCTCTAGAAATAACAATAAAACTTGCAGTGGCCCTAGATGCCCCCTTTGAGGAGGGTGATGTTGAAGCTTGCCACCGGGTTAGGACTGCCAGCAACGACCAAAGTCCTAATATTGTGGTACAGTTCACACACAGGGCTAAGCGTGACTGTTTTCTTGAAAAAGCTAGAAAGAAACGACTGACAACCGAGGACATTGACATAGAATTGCAGCCCAGCACTCCCATTTACATCAATGAGCACTTATGTCCAGCCATGAAACGTTTGTTTGGTGCTGCAAACAGCAAAAAGAAGGAACTCGGCTGGAAATTTGCATGGTGCCGAAATGTCAAGATCTTCACCCGAAAATCTGAAGGCAGCGCCATTGTTCCCATTGCCCACTATGACGATCTGCAAAAGATGACGTAGGAAAAACAAATGTGAAAACTTTTGTTGCACTTCGTTGTTTGAGATATGGGTTATCTGCCTTCTGAACTAAAACAGCTTATATCAGACAAAAAGCCAGCAATGACCTTCTTCCATCAAAATGTGCGATCTCTAGCAAATAAGACAGATGATTTGGAAATGTTAATCCACAGCTTCGGAATACCAATTACTGCTATAATGTTAACCGAAACTTGGCTAACGCCCACATCGCATAGGTTCCAGCTTTCTGGTTATCAATCCTTTTTCTGTAGCCGTCGAGATAAGCGAGGGGGAGGCGTAGCACTTATGCTCAAAGAAGATACAGTTGCTGAACTTATTCACGATTTCACTGACACAACTCCTGATTATGAGGTGCTTACTTTGCAAAACCGTACAAATGTGTTCTGTGTTGTGTACAGACCGCCGTCAGGTGATGCTACCCGCTTTTTTGCTTTCCTTGAAAGGCTCTTTATTTATGTAACGGAAGAAAAAATGAACCTTGTTTTAGGAGGCGACGTCAATTAAACATGCTATCATCATCCCAGGTACAAAAAGATTTCCAGTCTCTAATTACAAGCTCAGGTTTCTTAAACACCATATCTACCGCAACGCGTGTGACTGTTGATAGCGCCTCTTTATTAAATGTGTTCATTTCAAACATTAGTACCGATTCTTTGGAGGCTGATGCCGTTTACACTGACATTAGTGACCATCTGGGTATCATCTTGCTAGTGAATAAAACCTCTCGTGTAACTCAGAAATCTAAGAAACCGGTTTATGTTCAGTCTATTACTTCACCACATCTTGAGGCTTTTCGCTGTGCAATCACCCAGAAAACATGGGAAAGCGTTTACGGAGCACAAGATAGTGACTCTGCCTATTCATCTTTTATAAACATTTTCAAAACTTTATATAATACACACTTCCCACTGAAGAAACTTGCAAGCACATCTAAGGCGCGGAAACCTTGGCTAACTACCGAGCTTCTTGACATGATTAAACATAAACATGCCCTGTATGCACGTTTTGTGAAAAGTCGAGATGCAACGCTGTTTACTGAGTTTAAAAAATTTAGGAACAGCCTGACAAATAAGCTTAGGGCAGCAAAAGATTCTTATTTTTTAGGTATATTTAGTAACCCTGACAATCAACGAAGGGATGTAATTTGGCGAAAATTGAATACGTTATTGCATCCCACCTCGAGTTCAGGTATTCCAGATGTTTTATATTACAATGGACAGCAACTTTCCGGAAACGCAATTCCACAAATGTTTAATGAAGTTTTTACCATAGAGCCCTACCACTACGACGATCCCAGCCTGAACAACTGTTTGCAGTTTCTCCCAGTTAAAAGGAATGCAACATCACTTTTCCTTGCTCCAACTAGATCACTTGAAGTTTTTTCCTGCATCAGTGCCACAAAAAATAGCAAGTCACTGGATGCCGATGATATCCAGATTGGCCCTGTAAAGTATGTGCTCGATATTATCAGCCCGGTCCTTACCCATATCTATAACATAATATTGTCTACGGGTGTATTCCCCAAGAAAATGCAAATTGCCCGCGTTGTTCCTGTCTTTAAGCGCGGTGATAAGACTGACCTAACTAATTATCGGCCTTTTTCAGTCATTCCAGTATTTTCAAAAGGTATCGAGAAAATCATGCACGAAAGATTACTATCATTTTTTAATCGCCACAACCTGCTTCATGACTTTCAGCATGATTTTAGACAGCACCGCAATACCGAAACAGCCCTCCTCACTCAAAAAGAAATTATTATAGATGCATTCAGTCGTAAGCACATGGCATTAGGTATATACATTGATTTCTCTAAGGCATTTGATTTGATTATTCATTCTATCCTTCTCAACAAATTAGAAAGTTACGGTGTGCGGGGAATAGCGCATGCGCTTTTTAAATCTTACCTTTCTTTCAGAAAGCAATTTGTAGATGCCAACAATGGCACTTCCGCAATGAAATCGGTTAATGTTGGTGTGCCGCAAGGAAGCATTTTAGGGCCGCTTTTATTTTTAATCTACGTAAATGACATTGTACGCTGCACAGAAAATTCTTCCGTTATTTCTTATGCTGATGACACAACAGTGTTTATCACAGGCAGTTTGTGCAAAGATATTGAAAGCAAGGCCAACAAGACGCTGGCTGATTTAATGGTCTGGGCTGAGGTGAATTGTTTGAAAATAAATCCCACTAAAACAAAAGTAATTTTGTATACGCCTAGAGGTAAAGTGTTGACAGAACAGATGGATTTGTTTCTTTGCTCCCAACAGCTAGAGATGGTGGACTCTGTAAATAGTCTTGGAGTACGTTTTTCAAAGCATCTTACCTGGAATGAGCATATCGACTACCTCCAATCCAAATTGTCACCTGCCATTGGGGCCATTGCGCGTGTGCGGCGCTTTATCCCTGCTAGAGTGAAACTTATGCCTTACAATGTTTTAGTGCTATCTCTCATACAGTACAGTAACATGGTGTGGGGCACAACTGGTGTGACCAATTTGCGCAGGCTACATTTACTGCAGTAAAGAGCCGTGCGTTATATTGCTGATGTACATTACACTTTCTCCACGAAGCCTCTTTTTTCAAAGTTTGATATTCTTCCTGTGTTTTGTTTATACAATTTTAGGTTGATTGTACGCTATAAAGCTTTCGTTAAATTTTATATGGATTATGCCATTCGTCTTGCAAGACTACATGTGAGCACAAGTGATCGTCAAACCAGATACAAAGAAATATGGTCCGTGCCCACCCCTAGGACATCCTACGATGAACAATCTTTATCTCACACGCTGCCCTCATTGCTAAATTTACTAAACCGTGTGGAGTTTCATCCCAGCTGTAACCAAAACGACGTCGTCAAACACTTTTGCCAACTTGTTTTTTTGCAGGACTAAAATAATTTCATTTTCTTCGCGACAGCTTCCGTTTATACTGTTAAATATTTGTACTGGCATTTTTGTTTGTGTTTCTTTTGTGTTTGCCACTTTCAGTGTGCCTTTGATACTTGTATGTTTTTGTAACTTTGATGTATGACTGGCCGTCATCTTGCTGTTTGCCAACTTGTAAGGGGTCGGGACCTCGTCAAGCTCTCCGAGCTTTTAGTCCCGTACTCCTCCTTGTCAAAGGAAATAAAGGCGATTGATTGATTGATTGATTGATTGATTGATTGAAATTTATTTAATGGTAGGAACCAGTGCTGCACAATTTTACAGTAAATCAATTACTAATTTACATCTAGAAAAGATAAAAATCAGTAGCGACATCGTGTCCGCCGTGGTCAAACGCGATTGAAACCAATTGTAAATTCAAAACTGCCGCCGAACTCCGCTATCATCATCATCATCATCATCATCATAAATGCAACTTGTAGTCAGCCCAATCCAATCCATCAGCCAGAGAGTGCAGCGGCGTAATCGAAATAGGTCGCGAAGCCGGAGCTCGAATGCGGTCCAGAACCAACTGCTAGCGACATCAAATTAGGGGTGGAACTAAAGCGCCAAAATGAAATAAGTGGACAAACACGACTAGAAGAGGAAAATAATTAGGACATATTTTGTGTTTCAAAAGCATTCAAAAACAATTGCAGTGATTCCTTTTTAAGATGTTTTAGTTGTGTGCATTTTGTTAGAAAGTATCGCGCTTGCTTTGTAAAAATTTTATGACAGCGTTCGCTCAGAGCAGCGGCAATGGCAGAGGGACGATGCCAAGGTTGACGGTGCTCTGATGTCATACTCTTGTCATATCTTTTGACCATTCTGCTAACTTTTGTTTGAAACTCGATTCTGCTAGCCCTACTTTTTCCTCGTTGCTTGTTGCTCGAGTTCTTGGTGTGCATCGTTCGTGTACAGTTTCCGCTTTTCCCTTTTGCCAGCGCTTCTGTTTAGTTTGGTTCCGTTGAGTGCGGTTCTGTCGCTTTTGCCCCAAAAGGGCATCGGCTGTGGCCATGGCGCCCCCGTACGCAAAAAAGAGGTGTGCGGTTGCACGATGTGCGAGCGATAACCTGTCTGGCGGCGTCACATTTCATCGCTTCAGCGCGACACCAGCGACATTCAGCGCGACACCTGAGGTGAGGACGAAGGGAAAAGGCGACACGAGAACTGACTGCCTAAAAATAGCGTTGGTGGTCGGCACTCATCGTGTCTTCTTTCTTCGTTCTTGTGTCGGGTGTCGCGCTGAAGCGTCGCGGCGTTCAGCAGTTTATTTTTCCCGCCAAGCAGCACGTGACGCTGACGTCACGAATATGACGTCACAAACACGTGACTGACGTCGCGTTTTTGTTTTAATTATGACGTCACTTTTTAGTTGTCCACGCATTTCGAAGACGGCGCTGGCGCGCACCACAAGCCGCCATGTTTTGAACGTACGGGCTTCTATGCAGCCTACGCTACCATAGTACATCTACCTTGGCGTAACGGCGGCGTTGTCAGTTCGCTGCGAAGCGTGGTGCCCCTTTTGAGCTCTGTCACTAGAATGTGTTGTGTTGTGTTGTGTTTAATGGCGCATAAGCGGCTAAGGCTATCATGCGCCAAGAACAAGGTTTAGTAAAATTGGCTCGAGCAAAGTTTGAAGACAAAGTGTATAAAAACGGTGGTGTAAAGGGCCTAAAAGTTATTTTTATTACCTGGCTGATTAAATACAAACACTTCAGAAATGGCTGTTTGCAGAAGCTTTTAAAAGTTGGTTAACCTCCGTGGGCATCCTTGGCTTGCCAAGGATCTCGAGGCCAGCAACTACTCAGATAAAAACCTCAGCCTCCTTCTCAGGACTGAGAAAGTGGCTGAGGTGTATCGTTTTAAGTAGAGAAGCACAGGGTAAGAACATTACAGTTTTTGAAGAACACCGGCTTCCTTTAAAAAGCTAAAAACATCAAGCATACTAACGGGTGCATGTTCAGCTAAAATCAACGCTGGATGAAATGGAATATGTTCTTTGTAAAATGTAGCAAAATATTTTTTCCTTACTGATTCAAGTTTTGTGCATGATAGTAGTATGTGGTTTACGGTAAGTTCATGACCGCATTGCTCGCAAACAGGTTTGTCTTTCTTTGTTAGCAGGAAGTTGTGTGTGAGATGAGTGTGTCCAATATGGAGACGGCATAAAATAACTTCGATGAATCGTTTTTGGTGTGAGCATGATTTCCATTCACCTAGGATGGGTTTTACTAAATGTAGCTTATTTCTTTCGATGTTCCATTGAGACTGCCATTTATTCCTTAATTTGCACTGCACCAACCTCATACCATCTTTGTACGGAATGTACACTTTCTTTATTTCTTTGTTCCGAGCTCTTCCAGCACATTCATCTGCCTTCTCATTG